>NW_016690393.1:268505-281366 GCF_001604755.1 Lepidothrix coronata
TCTCCCAGATGGAGCAGCTGTTCTGGAGGAACATAACACTTGTCTGCATCTCCCAGATGGAGCAGCTGAGGCACCAGATTGGCACAGGTCACATTTGGGAACAGGAGCTGCCCCGGTGTGTCCCTGCAGCAGCAGATGACAAGCTCTCCCAGAGCAATCCCTGAGCCCAAGGGAAGCTCTGAGAGCAGGAACTCTGAGTGCAGAGCTGCAGGGGCACCCAGGCACAGGCTGGGAGCACGAGGCAGCACTTCATCACCCTGCCACGGCCTGTGGCTGCTCTGACAGCAGTCAAGTCCTGTCCCAGATTGTCCTTGGCACTGCTGGCAGGTGAGGAGGGGCTGCCCAGGTCACTCCAGTTTAGCTCTTGTCCTCTACAAAGAGATGGGAACTGTTCCTTGGTCTGCAGTGCAGTTTTCTGCAAGAAAAACCAGGTGGGACCAATCCAAAACCAAGCTGGAGACCAGGTCTAAATCTACCACCCGAGTCCTTATTCCCAGGATTATTCCTGGACATTGTAGCTGAGCAGGTCAGATGTCTGAAGTGCAGGGAAGCCCTCACATGGATAATCAGAGCAGGATTCCCTCCTGCCAGCTCAGCCTTCCTCCAGCACCAGGCAGAGGATGAAGAGGTTGAGTCAGAGCGGTGGAGTCCCCATCCCTGGAGGGATTTAAAAGCCCTGTGCATGTGGCACTTGGGGACATGGGGCACTGGTGGCCTTGGCAGTGCTGAGGAACAGTTGGACTCCACAATCTCAGAGGGCTTTTCCACTCCAAACAAATCTCTGATCCTCCAATCCTGAGAAGGAGGAATTTAAAGCCCAGATTTATTTTGCATCCTCCTGGCCGGGAGGAGTTTATTTTTGGGTTTGGCTTTTTCCTGGTTTGGCTTTTTCAGCCTCCTCCTCTCCCTGCCTCCTCTCTCCTGGGTGATGTCTCCCAGCACTGCTCATCACAGTCTGGCTCTGCAGTTAATTAGTGGAGGGTCGGTTTGTTTGCTTTGGAGAGCACAGGGGAGGTGAGAGGCTGCAGGTCAGGGGCTGTGCCCTCAGTGCTCTGCTCCCACCCTCGGGGCAGCTCCAGGCTGAGGCACCAATTAAATTCCACTTGAACCCTCTAATAACACCAACAAACAAAAGAAAAGCAGCTTCTCCCCTGCCCTACTCCCCACGTGGAGGAGATTTCAGCCTGTCCTTCCCACTCCACAACCCAAAGCCTCCCACGCTCCCAATCCCACCCAAATCCAGCTCCAACTCTGCCCAGGGGGGTTTGGATGGGTCAGATCCCACTGGATGCAGGACTGGCAGGGACACTGAGCGAGTCTGCAGCCAACACAACACTGGGAGGAGCTGTTCACTCCCTCCAGGGCAGGGAGGCCCTACAGAGAGACCTCCACGAATTGTGGGGCTGGGAATCACCAACCGTGGGAATTCCAACAAGGGGAGGTGCTGGATTCTGCCCTTGGGATGGGGCAACCCAGGATGGATGGACGGACTGGGAATGAGAGGCTGGAAAAGCAGAGCTGGGAAAGGGCCCTGGGGGTCCTGGTGGTGCCAGTTGGCCCTGAGTCAGCAGTGCCCTGGCAGCCAGGAGGGACATCCCTGTCCTGGGGGAATCAGGGAGGGGATTTTCCTGCTCTGCTCTGCCCTGGGGCGACCTCACCTCAACATTGGGGCAGTTTGGGGGGGACATAACATAAGAAAGACATGAAGCCATCAGAGAGTGTCCAAAAGAGGGCAACAAGGATGGGGAAGGGTCTGGAGGGGAAGCCGTGTGAGGACACTGAGGGCACTTGGTGTGTTCAGCTGGAGCAGAGGAGACTGAGGGGAGACCTCAGTGCAGTTCCAATTCCTGGGCAGGGGCAGAGGAGGGGCAGGGACTGAGCTCTGCTCTGGGGGGACCAGGGACAGCACCCAGGGAAGGGCTGGAGCTGTGCCAGGGCAGGCTCAGGTTGGATCTCAGGGAAAGGTTCTTCCCCGAGAGGGTGGTTGGCACTGACCAGGCTCCCCAGGGCAGTGGGCACAGCACCAGGGCTGCCCCATAAATAAAATGTGAAGCTGCTTTCCTGGAAAGAAATAGAAGATTTCTATATTTGGAGCATGTTTATCCTGTATACACTGGAATTCCCATGAAATGGCCCATAAATGCCCTGAGTTGCACGTGGAAGGGTGTCAGCCCACCCCAGGGGAGAAGCTGCACCTTGACCTGCCCAAAACTGCTGAAATATGGGAAAGCTTTGACCTTGCCAAGGAGCTCTGGCAAGTCAGGCCCTGGCACTGGGATCCCTTGGAAAAAACCAGCCCTCATTTTGTCAAAGTGCTGCCTTTGCCCTGCTGAGAGCAGTAATCATATTTCTCCTCTGAATTTCCCCTAAACAGGAGTTATTGCCCATAGGTTTGATTTGTGAGACCATTAAGCAGGTTGGGATTCTCTCCTCATCCTTTTCCCACTTTCAGGCTCCATTGCTGACTCCTGAAGACGCAGCTTATTTGTTCTTTGCAGATAATGTCATTTATCCCGCTAAAAACCCCTTCCTGAGCACATGGATTCAATGGCCCATAAGCTCTGCTTGTATTTTCACAGATGCATTTCTTTAAGGCCAGGAGGAATTATTCTCACCCCCCTCCTGCCTGACCTCCAGCAGAACACGGGGTGTGGAAATTCCCTCTGTGATTTCTGTGCTGTGCTGTAATTCCTGCTTCAGGAGCAACATCCATCCTTGCCTTCCTTGTGGCAGTGAGAATATCCCAGAATATACAAGCAAAGTAATTCACCCACTTGGAGATTGAAAGCAGCTGATTGACCTGTGTAGGTCTATTTATTTCAGATGTATCACCTCCATTCTTTGACATATTTGCTGCTTTTCGGTGACTGATGAATATTCAGTGTAATATTATTTTTCCTCCAGCAAATTTATGGGTCTCGAAATTGCTGGTCAGAAAAGAGTTGCATTTGTTTCGCAGCCCCAATGGCTTGTTCTGCTGCTTGTAACTGCAAAAAAAAAAAAAAAAAATTCCCTGTTCAGGAAATCAAGTTCCCCATTTTTCATTCCTCCCGCTGCAACTTTCCAATCAATGGGAAATGAGAAATTTTCTGTAACGGGGATTTTTTCTCCTGGTGTGACACTTGGTAGCTGCCAACACTTGAATGTGTTTATTCTTCTCACCTTTCAGAAAGGGAGCAGGGGGGAGTTCACAGGAGTAGATGTTTCCCTCCTGATCAGTGAGATCATGGAATCATGGAATATCCTGAGTTGGAAGGAGCCCCCTTGTCCTGTCCCTCCATCCCTTGTCCCCAGTCTCTCTCCAGCTCTCCTGGAGCCCCTTTAGGCCCTGGAAGGGGCTCTGGGGTCTCCCTGGAGCCTTCTCTTCCCCAGGTGAACCCCCCCAGCTCTCCCAGCCTGGCTCCAGAGCTCAGGGGCTCCAGCCCTTGGAGCATCTCCGTGACCTCCTCTGGACCTGCTCCAACAGCTCCATGTCTTTCCTGACGCCACATGGACACCTGAGCATGGCACAGTTGGGTAACTGCAGCCCAGAGGGGGATCTCTGAAGGGGTGATGGAGCCCATCAGTCCCTGGGAAACCCAGGCAAGTTCCAATGGTCCATTCCTTGCTAAAAAGATCTTGGGAGTTTGGATCCCAACCCCAGACTGGCTCGAGTCCACGGGAAAGGAAAGTTCTAAACATCTCTTCTGTGACTGAGGCTCCCAAATCACCTTCTGAGGAACGTCACTGTCTCTTCAACCTTCACTTTCCCAACTTCCAACAGGGACAACACCCTTTCCTTGGTACCCTTGGGTGGCACAAAGAGCCCTAAACCTTGCAGTAAAACTCTTGTCTGGGCTGAAACCCAAAAGCTTTCCAGGAAACCACTCAACCTCTGGCTGATCTGGGGAGCTTTTTTCACCAGTTTTTGGCCTTCATTGTTTTTGGGGGAGCTTTTACTGCAGCTCTGACAACGAGGTGTCACTTTTAGATGTGCTGGCTCAAACCATGTTATCAGACACTGACAGGTTCTTGAGCGATAAATTCTAAAAAAGCAACGAAAACAAGCTTCTAATTCTGTACAGATCCTGCCTTGGTGTTGATTAGAATTCCCAGTCCTGCAGAGCAGGGTGTAATTATTATTTTCTCACACGCTGACAGGGGAACGAAATATTAGAAAATGTCGGGTATGTCCCTGTTTATCAAAAAGGGAAAATTGTGCAACTCTTTGGTGCTGGGAATGCGAGTCCATGGCTGGGATTTGGGGCTCTGAGACCCCAAATGATGGCCCTCATTTCAGGGGATGCTTCTAGAAGGCAACAGCTGAGGCAGCAGCGGCCTGGGTGGCCACATGTGGGGAGAGCTGAGCCCCAGAAATCGGGTACATGGGTTTGATTCCTCCCCTAAAAAAAAGGAGGAACGAAACTGGGGCTTGGGGAAGGTGGAGTGGACCCTGCAGAACCCGAGCTGCAGCCTGTCAGAAAATGGCAGAGAAAAAATGGAGGTGGCAAAAATGGGCAAACTCAGCTCGCCTTAAAAATTTTCAGTTTCTTGCCCAAATTTTTTCGGTGTCTCAGTAAAAGTCGTCCGTGGCCTTGAGGGGTTTTATTGGTCTGGATAAAACACAATGAGGGAAGACAAGCTCGTTCCATGAGCATCAAAACTCCTGGGTTTCTCTTGGGAAACATCATTGCTTTGAGTGATGTTGATTTGGAGCCTTTCTTAGAATCAGGTCTTCATCGAATAAATCAACTTTGGGCACCAACTTTGGTCACCAAACCATCCAGAACATGCCTCCAGAACTTCAGCTGCATTAGGAGCTCTAAATGATGTTTCTGCCCAGGTTTCCTGGCTTCTCAATGAAATAATCTTCATTCTGCTCTGAATTCTTCAACTGCAAACCAGGTCAGAAGTGCCCAGCCCTGGCTCAGCCCCACTGGAACTCTTTCCTCAGGAATTCATTATCACTTTTTCAGGGCCACGTTTGGCACAAAAGCCTGGCTGGTCCTGGCTGAAAAGAAAGCTTTTATTATCTGGCTCTGAAAGAATCAAAGGATTTTTCTCCCCCAGCCAAATGAAATCACAAAATCCACAGATCTTTGCATTATTCAATGTTTTCCATCTCCAGACTGCAATCACTTATCTCTGCTATTTTAACAAGCTTTAAAGAGCCCTCGTGCACTGAAGTGGAAAGCTGAGATACCAAGCTATGCATGAAGATAATTTATTGACCTAAAATATCCAGCAAGGTTACCAGGTTTAGATTTCACCCCTTTATTCTTTTGCTTGCTACTTCAAAGGGAAAATTAAGACAAATTATTATTTGTAAAAAAACCCCAGTAAACTAGGTCATTGCAAATGTCAGAGAGGCAGCATTACAGCAAAATATCCACCATTAAACTGCCAGGAGGAATTATTTAGGACAACTTTGGACTTAAGTGGAGTGGAGTGTACTTTTAAACTGGACCCGTGGGGATTCATTTGTACATTTTCAGCCCTTTTGCTCAATGTCATGTGGTGGATTGGGGTGGGTTTTTTGGTTAATTGTACAGGTGGGGGCATTAATGTGCTCTGACTGAGCCAAACAAAAACCCCTCTGGGTCTGAGGGGCCACCTTGGTAATGAAGAGAGAGGAGGAGGCAGCGCTGAAGGACAGGAGATGCCTCTCCTGGGAAGGGGATGGAGGGTAGGGAAGATGGATTTCCCTCCAGGAGCATCAAAGTCCTTGATAACTACATCTCACTGCTGAGTAACTACGTCCTACTCCTCAAAAACTACATCCTACTCCTCAAAAACTACATCTCACTGCTCAATAACTACATCTCATTCCTCAGTAACTGCATCTCATTCCTCAGTAACTACATCTCATTCCTCAGTAACTACATCTCATTCCTCAGTAACTACATCCCACTCCTCAGAAACATCTTACTCCTCAAAATCAACATCTTACTCCTAAATAACTACATCTCACTGCTGAGTAACTACGTCCTACTCCTCAAAAACTACATCCTACTCCTCAAAAACTACATCTCATTCCTCAGTAACTACATCTCATTCCTCAGTAACTACATCCCACTCCTCAGAAACATCTTACTCCTCAATAACTACGTCCTACTCCTCAAAAACTACATCTCACTGCTCAATAACTACATCTTACTCCTCAAAATCAACATCTTACTCCTGAATAACTACATCTCACCCCTCAATAACTACATCTCTTCCTCAATAACATCTTACTCCTCAATAACTACATCTCCCTCCTCAGTAACTACATCTCACTCCTCAAAAACACCTTACTCCTCAAAATCAACATCTTATTCCTCAAAATCAACATCTTACTCCTCAAAATCTACATCTTACTCCTCAATAACTACATCTCACTGCTGAGTAACTACATCCTACTCCTCAAAAACTACATCCTACTCCTCAATACCTACATCTCACTCCTCAATACCAACATCTCACTCCTCAATAACATGTCACTCCTCAGAGCAAGCCCAGAGTGGTTCCTTCAGGCTCAGACACCTGCACTGAGCTGAATCTTGAACTGAGGAACAGAAAGTCAGTGAGAGTGGAGCCAAGGTGGGCTCAGAGCAGGAAGGCAGCAGCTCAAGGGTCAAGTCTGCTCCTAAATACCAGTGGCTGTGAGCTGGTGCAGGAGGAGAGCCTGGGAAAGGGGCTGGGCCGGGGTGTTTTTGGGTAGTGCAGCCTGAGCTCGTGTTTTAAAGGTGGGTTTGGGTTGGGAGAGAAGCAATGCTCTCACTCAGCAGTGGAGACAAAACACCACAGAGTGACAGATATCCTGAGCTGGGAGGGACTCCCAAGGATCATCCATCCAACCCTGGCCCTGCACAGACACCCCAACAATCCCACCCTGTCCCTCAGAGCGTTGTCCAAACCCTCCTGGAGCTCTGGCACCTCCCTGGCTGATCCCAGCAGATGGAGCTTGGCTGGAGCAGGGAGGCTCAGGAACAAAGCTCCTCGCTGGGCAAAGCACCCAAAGGTCGAGTTTGCTCCTCTCAGACAAAAGGTGACAAGGGCTGGGTGTCAACCCTGGAGGAGAACTTCCTTCAAACAACAAACTGAGACCATCCTCTGATTTCATCCCAGCCTTGCTGCCCTCACTTCCCTCGCAATAAACCCTCTTAACAAATCCTAAAAATAAATCTAATCAACCTTAAAAAGAAACCCTCTGCAAGAGCTGTTTCCCCCCTTTAATCTCCAGATGATTGAGGAATCTTTCCTGATAACCACAAACCCCCCAGTTGTCACTTTTATTCATGGAAATAGAGATTTAACCTTCGAGTGCCTGCAGAGTTCCAGCCATAAAAATCCCTTTGCATCACTCGGGCACTGATGGATTGGGAGCCATAAATCTTGCTGTTGTTGGAGCCACAGTTCTCCACACTCGTGGCAACAAGTGCTCAGCAGCCATAAATCCTTGTCTCCTTTCCCAAAAGAGCCCGTTTGAAATGGGCTCAGCAAGATCTGGATTATTTTTTAGCCATTTGGGTGCTTAAAAAAAAAAGAGATTAGAGGCCATTTCAGGGAGGAAACGAGGGAGGCTTTCAAAGGGATCCCCACGTTGACACAAACACTGGGGCTGAAGCCACAGGGGAGGCAGGTGAGGAATTTTATTCCTTAGAATATTGGGCATCAGTTGGATCCTTGTTCTCTGGACATCAGTTGATCAGAGCTGCAGAGCAGACACGCTGAGATTTTTCATGTTTTCAGATGGAGACACACAAATACCAAGCAAACAAACAATTCTGACCACGTGTAGGGTGATATTTGGATGTAGAGATGAAACCATGAGGTCACCTTCAGATCAGGGTGAGAATACACCCCCAAAGTGATTTTCAAACCCCAAAGCAATTCTGAAACCCCCTTTAAAACCCCTTTTGTATCATTCTGTACCAGAATGATCTGTAAAGCAGATAGGGGCAGTTATTTTTTTCCAGTAGCAGTGCCTACAGAGAGTTAATTCACTTTATGAACTGAGAAAGGCATTGATCAGTTTTTAATTCTGGCTTGTGGCACTGAGTAAAAGAACATTTTTAAATGTGTCATTTTAAGCCTGAGTGACTCTTGCTTCCAACTCTGTGGCCCTGAAGAGATATGGAACATCCCAGAGCATTTCCAAGGCCAGGGCTCTGAAAAAATAGGAATAAAGCCTCCAGGACAGGCAGAAGGATGGAAGGAAGGAGCAGCAGCAGCACTGACATCGAGCCACGTGTTCAGGTGTCCTGCCCAAAATCTCAGTCAGCCCTTCAACAAACCCAGGACCTCACCAGGATGGATCTTCTCATTTGAAATGATTCATAGGGATAAAAAACCCGCGAAAGAAAAGAGACTGAGTGTCATCTGCTGCCCAAGGAAAGCATGGAGAGAAGGAATCCAGCCCCAAGTCAGGACAAGCCCTTGGACGACTCAGCTGCCAAAAATACAAAGATTTTTGTTGTGCTGTCAACACATTGCTTTGTTAAATGGTAAATGAGAGCCTTTGACAATTCCTGGGTGTGTTTGAGCCTTTGCCAAGAAATTCTGGGATGTCAGGTCTGCTGGATGTTGCAGATGTCACTATGGGGATCTCTCACACCCTCGGGAAGGGTCTCACTGGAGACCCCAAGAGCAAAGTCCTGCTGTGCCCCAGCAGGTTGGGGGTGCTGCAGGTTGGTAAGGGCAGGAGAAGGAACAGGAGAAGGACAACCAGGGAACCACCTTCCCCTCTGCCACGAGGGCACAACCAAAGGGGAGAAAACCAGCCACCCCAAAAATTCCGAGGGTCGTTTATTTGGGAACGTCGATACCTCCGTGCTCAAAGTTCTTCCAGCCAAACACAGACATCCCCCCCCAGCCCCAAAACAGCCATTACACAGCTTTTCCTCCTGCTCAGCAAGAAAAGGCATCGGGGATGATTTAATGGCTCGAGCCATTAGTTCCATATTCATGACAGGGGTTGATGCCAAATCCCGAGGCTTGGCAGGGGCTGGAGATCCCATCAGAGCTCCTGTTCCACTTGCGAGGCCACAGTGTGAAACCTCCTCACCACAGCATTAAAAAGGGTTGGGTTTTCTTCCCCCCCAGTGTAACATTTTCCTGCCCCAAATGACCCCATCAGCTACTGCATTCCTGGTTTGTTTTTTTTTAGGGAGGGGTGAGCTGTGCATGTGCAATCTCCTGTTATGGGTCACAGCAAACCCGGTGCCCCCCCTGCCCTGTGCTCCAAGAGGGGTCAGAAAAGCTCTTTCTCCTCCCCAAAACTCTGGCCCACGGGGCAAAGAGACACTCAGGGCATGGAAGAAGCAACAGAAGAGTTCCCAGAACTGAAGCCTGGGGAATAAAGTATTGGCTTCTCTCTTCTCTTACTGGTTTTTTGGTGCTTAAACTTCCAGGTTGATCCTGGGTCTCAGTTTCGAGCTTCCAAGGCAACCAAGGCAGTGGAAAAGTCAGTGCTGGAGCAAAAAGCAGCTTTTCTCACTGATTCCCATTCAGAGAATCACTAATTATCACAGGGCAATTAAACCTTGAGGGCCAGCACCCTTGGGTACGGCCTGGATCCCGTGACTTGGATTATTTTCCATTATCCCGATTTTCCCTGCAGGAAAAGCAAACCCCTCACCCAAAGCACATCAGACTGGACTCAGATGAAGCCCTCCCTCACTGACAAACCCAGATTACCAAGCAGGTGGTGTCTGAGGAGGAAAACTCTCTGTTGGCAGCACGTGTGGAGCTGCCTCGACCCTGCCCATGGAGAGAAGGAAGCAGATTTTCTCTCCAGATGGCAAGTTTTCCTTCTTCCCATCACAGATCTGTCCCCAAACACCTGAACACTCTCCACACACCCCCTGAAAACACCACTTCACAGGCTGGTGAGTGGAAGTAAAGTTTATTCAGCTGTTTAGCAGCTTTAAAACCGAAATTTCAGCTCTTTTTGCTGCCTGTTCCCCTCCTCCAAAACAGCCCTTTGCAGCCAGGTCTCCTCGGCTGCACCACAGGGCTCCCCTGGCGTAAAAAACTTGCAGAAAGAAGGAAATACAAGCTTTAAAATTAATCCTGGGATTTCTGAGGAGGGAGAGAGAGAAGAGTTCTAACCTGCCTGGCTCCTAATTAGGGCTGTTCCCTTCCCAGGCTGATCCCAGAGCAGGAGACAGGCAGGTCTTTACCAGCACAGGTCGATGGATCCCCATTGACTTTCCAGAGTCAATCCATTCCTCTCCCATCCAACTCGGCATCCTCAGGAATCAGTGCCGAGACTTGCAATGAATTCCGTGGCCTTTTGGGGTCAGGCCAATAAAAATGATCCATATTTATTAGTTCTCACAGTGTTTGGCTGGTCATTAGCAGATTTTCCCCTTTGCCTCCCCCCCCCTTCCACGTTCAAAGGGCACAGAGGCAAATCCTGCTTTTTCTCAGCGCTGGGATGTTTAAAGGAACAGGTTTCCTTTTAATTCAACCCACTCTTGGACAGGATGAGCTGATAGAAAGCCTTATTTCTCTGTCAAATAACTGCTTGACTCGATTAGCAGGAAAAGTCGTAGAATTACAGGATCCTGGAATGGTTTGGGTTGGAAGGGAGCTGAAAGATCCTCCAGTTCCAACCCCTGCCATGGGCAGGGACATCTTCCACTAGACCAGGTTGTCCTGGCCAAGGTTTGCTGAAAAACAGTTCCCATCTCAGGTACCTGCTGGAGGAGCCTTCTCTGTTCCACAGGGTGCTGGAGATGCCACAAAAGATCTTTTCCCCCTTTTACAAAGCGGCAACGAAACTTTGAAATTTGAAAAAACTGCTGAGAATCCAATTGTCTGGAGTCACATCTTTGCTCTCTGAGCAGGGACAGGACCCAGGGAAGGGCTGGAGCTGTGCCAGGGCAGGGTTAGGATGGATATTGGGAAAAGGTCCTTCCCCCAGAGGGTGGTTGGCACTGCCCAGGCTCCCCAGGGCAGTGGGCACGGCCCCAAGGCTGCCAGAGCTCCAGGAGGGTTTGGACAACGCTCTGAGGGACAGGGTGGGATTGTTGGGGTGTCTGTGCAGGGCCAGGGGTTGGACTGGATGATCTTTGTGGGTCCCTTCCAACTCAGAACATTCCATGATTCCATGATTAACTCAGCCCAAACCTTCCCCAGGCTGTGATTTCAAACTGTGTGAAATGTGAGTTTGATGTAAATCAGTGCCTGGGAGTTTAAACTGAGGAGTTTGGTGGGTTTTTTTGTTTGGTTTTGTTTGTTTGTTTGTTTGTTTGTTTTGTTGGTTGGGGGTTTTTTGGTTTCTTTTTAGTCAGGAGGGTGACGATTTCACCAGAGCTCTGACGTTTGTGTTGTTTTTTTCCAGAGGTGGAGACAAGTGGGATCCATCAGCCACAGTTCCCAACCCCTCTGACAGCTCTGAGACAGACACAGAAAGCCAATACCAGACCTGGATCCAAATGAGATCCAAGAGAGGGGTTTTGTGCTGCCCCAGTGCCCACACCTCCCCCTGGGCAGGTCTGATGCCAGGCAGCCCTTTGTGGGCACTGGCAATCCAGGCACAGTTTTTATTGACTGAACATTCCCCAGAAAATCATTTCACAAACGTCAACAGGCTCGAAAGAAAGAAATTCATCTCAGGGAAAAGAGACAAATGAGCTCAACTCATTTCTTCTCCCCGAGTTAACAAGTGTATGAAGGATTTTATTCACCAGTGCCAGTGTTAAACCTGTGCAATGGGCTGTAATTCAAACACCCCTTCCTTGGAAAGCCCTTTCTCACTCCCAGGGCCTGTCTGGGAGCTCAGTGAAATCCTTGGCCAGAAAGGGTCAAGTGCAGACTCAACATCCCTTTCATGCCCGAAGCAGTTACAGGGAAAACAAAGGGGAAAGTGCCCAGATGGAATATTTTGCAGCATCCCCTTAAAGTCAAAACGTTTCTTTTCGAGGCTTGAAAGGACCTTTTCTGTGAAGCATTTTGGAAATGAAATGTGATTTCAAACCCCAGATCAAGGTGCTCTGGGTGTCAAGGCACGTGAACCAAATCCTCCTCATTTCAAGCTGAAAGGAAAAACCTCACAGGGATTTAAGCAGAAAGTGGATGAAGAGCAATTTAATTTGGTGAAGAATGTCAATTTTCATGTGTTCTTGTCTGCTCTGAATGGGAAGAATATTTGATCTCTCCAGCCAAAACTGCTTCTCCATCCAACAAGGAGCTGAGGTACAAAGCATTTGTGGTCTATAATCAATGCAGAGTTTTACCTTTTTAGGGCAGTTTCATTTTAGGGTTCCTGCACTCCACACCAAAGGTATCCTGGCTATAATGATTCTTTCAAAATATGGCTTCACTAAGGCAGAAAACTGAATTATTGGGGTCAAGTGCAGGGCAGTTCATTACCAGCCCTGCCCTGCCCGTGGCCTTGGTGATGCTAAAGAGTCCCAGCAACAATGGATTGGCCTGGGGACAAATCTAAAGGGGTAATGGTGCTGCTGATTTTAGGGCTGCTGACATTTTCCACTTCAGCCTGGAAGGATTGTCTGGCCTGCCTGGGAAGCAGCACCATTGGCTGTGGCCCACAAGCAGCACGGGCTGGAGATCATCTGATTCCAGAAGGAAATATGATTTTTTCCTTCTGTCACCAGCTTTGCTTGTCTACAGGCCACTTATTTCCTGTCTCTGAGCTTCAGCTGAAGCGTTTCTAGGAAGCTGGGAATTATCTGACTTTGGCAAATGGTGCTGGTCCAACCCCTCATCCCTGATCCTGGCACAGCCCTGTTCTTCAAAACACTGAAAACACAGGGGTTTTACAGGTTTTTTAACCCTCATCCCTGATCCTGGCACAGATTTGTCCTTCAGCACACTGAAAACACAGGGGTTTTACAGGTTTTTTAACCCTTATCCCTGATCCTGGCACAG
>NW_016690393.1:282724-290273 GCF_001604755.1 Lepidothrix coronata
GCCATGGGCTGGGAACCACAGCGGGGTTGGATCAAGGGTTGGACTTGATGATCTGGGAGGTCCCTTCCAACCCAGCTGATTCTGGGATTCTGTGACTTTGGGCTCTGGCCCAAGTGCATCTCTGCACCTCTTTGGGATGAAATCCTGCCAGGAAACCCCTGTGTCCAATGCCTGGGGCACCAGCTTTGGTTTCAGACTGGACAGGCAGCACCTCTGCCCCTCCCAGGCCATGCAGGGCCCCTGACCCCACTGAATTCAGCCCCAGGAAGGAAAGCACTGCATTCCCAAGGCTCATCCCCTCTGACAGGCACCTCTGCCTGCCCCTGTGTGCCATAACAACCGTTTCCAGGCAGTCCTGCATCCTGGAAGCACAAATCCCAGGGCTTTATATCAACCTAAACAGCTCCACAGACAAAACAACTCGTCGGCATCTCCCCAATCTCTGCTCATTGAGCCAGTGATGGATGTGCCACCTCCAAACCAGGGCTTAGACATTCTCTCTGCTCTCTGAAGGTCTCCCAGAGGGGCTGGGAAGCAGCACAGGGAAGAGCAGGGCAGGGGATTTTTGCTTTGCTGGCACAGAGAGCACCTTCAGAAGCCACCCTGTGATTACCAGCTGGAATTAAAGCACAGATTGTTACTTCTCCACCCATCTCCTGGCCCAGCCCTCACAGCTTCTCTAGACAGCAGCAGGATGACTTAGAGCTGCAGTGCTTGGCAGAGGTTGCAGGTGTTTGTGCTGTGTGTTGTCAAACCCTTGCCCTGTCTGGCTCTCCAAATTTTTGGGACGGAGCGAAGGAGAACCCCGGGACACCGAGATCTCCAGGGATGGGGGTTTGGGCATCCTGGAAAGGATCAGACCCTGGGCAAGGATCTGCTCAGAGAGGGCACCTGAGCACTGCAGAGCTGCCTGCAGGGAGCAGGGGGTGGGGGGGCAGCTCCAGGGCCCAGCAGAGGATTTGGCAGCTGGGAGGGATTCGTGGGCAAGCACCACGTGAGTCCTACTCTGCCGAGGCCTGAAAATCTGCCTAATGCAGTTTTGCACTTTTTTGGATGTCTTTTAGTTGTTAAGAAAGGCAATCTGACTGCATTACAAGTTTGAGGCTTTATTCTTCGTCCTTGTCCCCGGATAAATGGTGGAAAAGGCCTCCAATGTTTACATTAACACACTTTTATCACACTTAGCACATTGATTTCTAAGCTACAGGAAAGAAGACACACAGGGATCTACTTTTTGTACTGTTACACACATTTTTTTAAGTTTACACTCTTCTTTCAAACCCTTTAATAACACACTACTATTGTTAAATACATACCAATATATATTCCATAAGTGGTGTTAGCCTAAAACAATTTTCTCTATCTTAATTTTATCTTTAAGTGCAGGTACCCAAACAGGTATTCCTCTGCAGGAATTAGCAGCTTCTTTTCTCTCCTTCCCAGGCTGCCCAAGGTCTTTTAGTGGACTCCTGTGTTATCTCAGAGGGCTCTGGCTGAGCTGCTGTTTCAGGGTCTCTGACTGGAACCCCTCTTTGGTTCCCTCCACTGTGTCCTGCTGGCAGCTCAATCCTCTCACAGCCCCATCTGTCCATGAGTCTGGGTGTGTGCTGAGCTCTCTGCCCCTCTGCATCCAGCCAGGCCACCTGGTAATGCACAAAATCATGAGATTTGCCTTCAAAGTGAAACAGAGCCAGGGCCTGAAGAGTTAACTCTGGATACTGATCCCAGGAATCTCCTGCTCAGAAGAATGCAATGCTTAGCCAGAGACAGAAACCAGAGCTGAGGGATGAGATGGTGCCACACACTGAAAGAATGTTCACTCACCTACATAAATAAGGGGCGAAATTGGGGCTGGAGTCCAAAAGTCTTGCAAAAATTCACCATAAAGTCAGCAAAAAACAAGAAGGTTGAAAAGTTCAGCCGAGGAAGAAGAGTAAAAACACGACCCCCTGAGGCTGAAGAAACAGGAACGACCACCAAGCATCACCCCAAAAAGACAACTCTGCCCCAGACTCCGCCCAGTTATAATGAATATTATAACCAGATGTTGCAATTCTATGAATATGCACGTGAAAATGTTGTGATCACTCGTAGAAATTGTATATAATCCTGTCTCCTCACCCAAAAGGCAGAGCAGTTTGTCCAGCACGAGCTGGCTGCTCTCCAGCGTTGCCTTCAATAAATACCTCGCTGCCTAAAGACTCAAAGGTTGTCTCTGAGCAGCTCCCTGAGCCTTTTGGGGGCACAGAATTGGCATCAAAAGCAAGGAGATTTCAGGGAAGGAACAGGAGCCCTTTCATTCTCAGTCCCACTTGTAACCTTTCCCCCGCAGCTCAGGGCCCAGAGCTTTGTCCTCACACCAGTGGGCAGGTTCCCATTTCAGCAGAGGGGCTGAGGCTTTGAGGGAAAACGCTCAGTTCTGCAAGATCCATCCTGAAATCCCTGGAGCTGGCAGCCAGGGAATCTGGAGGGTGCATTTCCAGCCCCTTTCCCTGGCACGGGGAGCTGATCACTCGCTGCCAAAGCTGAAGTTTGTCCAGATTATTTAGCAAATACACACAAGCACTTCAGGAGAGAATCCACAAACAAGTCACTAATCCAAAAACAACAACACCAAAAAAGCTGAATTCAAAAGGATGAGTGCAAATTTGCTATTCCTGGCATGCTTAGGCCACAGAGATAGGAGTAATTCTGGTGGTAGGATTAAACCCAATTTGTGCTTTCAATCATGAGATAGAAAATGCATTTAGGGCTGGGAGAAAAGCAGGATGGCTGAGGGGTTTTTCCACTTAAATAGCCCGGGGACTGTCACCTCATGCTTTATCCTGACTGTTCCATTCCTCCTGCCAACCACAGCAAGGTTGCAAATCCCAAAATGGGGAGGAAAAGGCTGTTTGCAGAACAGGAGATGACCCTGCTGAATGCCAGGACAGCCCAGGGAGTGGGGCTGGAGCAGCACCTGTTGCAGGGTCCCTTCTGTATTGCTTTATTATGTCATTAATGTGCCCCTCCTCGAGGCATCCCTGTGTTTCTTCAGGAAACATTCAAGACAAGGTGATTTCTACACATTTTTTTATGTTCTCTCCCATTCTGCTGGAGGGTCCTGCCTGTTCCCTCCCCAAACACCCCAGGGATGGGGTTTGTCTCCCAGCACAAACATCCCACAGCAAGGCACCCCTGTCATGCACAATTAGAGAATCCTAAAATCAGAGTCATTGAGGTAGGAAAAGACCTCCAAGATGATCAAGTTCAACCCTGTGACCGATGCCCACCTTGTCCCCCAGCCCAGAGCTCTGAGTGCCACATCCAGCCCTTCCTGGGACACCTCCAGGCATGGGGACTCCAAACCTGCCTGGGCAGCCCCTTCCAGTGTTGTTCCAATTTATTTCTTTACAATGGTTCTATTTCTAGAATACAAAGGCTCTCTTTAACTGCCTATTTAAGTGCCCAGCCAGCAAATGCTGTTGGTTGCTCTGCACACTCTGTCCTTCCAGCAGAAGGTGATGAGCACCTTTGGGTCCTTAATTAATATTTCTATTTTTTTGCATTAAACCACATTGCTTTCAGCAGGTCATGTTTTATCCTCAGGAGGTAAAGAAAGGAAAAGGAATCGTGCTGGGTGAAACCAAAGTTCCCACTCTGCAGCTGAGCTTCAGAAACTCAGCAGGACAAGGCAGAGACAAAGGCAAAGGTGAGGGGCAGGTTTGGCAAACACAGGTTTGTGTTGGAAAGGGGTGAGGACTTTTCCACAGAACCCCAGAATCAGGGAGATTGGAAAAGACCTCTAAGGTCATTGAGATCAAGTTGTGGCTGATCCCCTCAAGGCCTCTTATTGGGAGGAATAAAGGCAGTAAAACCAATTTTTTTTTGCTATGAACCCATTAAAAGTTGCTTTGTGGGATTCATAAAGTGATACCTGAGGAGAGGGACCCCAGAGCCTGTGGTGTGACCAGATCTGGGTGTGAGCAAGGGGGGGTTGACAGTGGTTTTTTGCTGATTCCTGTTGACTGTATTCCTGCACTGACCGGTGCCTTGATCTCCTTCTCCTGTCAAGTGTAAAACACACTCACCAGGAGTGACAAGGGCTCACTGAAGTGCAGCAAAACGAGTGCAATTCTTCTGACAACAAGTTTTTCCCCATTAGAAAAATGTCAAGTCATCAAAGCCAAGGCTTTTTTACATCATAAGGACAGGGAGGATTTCTATGAAATAGAAGCAAACCCGTTTTTTTCCAGCTCTGTAAATAAGAAACATGTCCTTTTTTCCCTTTTGAATCAGAGTAACTTTTATTTATGACAGGGATGGAATGATGGAACCTGCAAGGCCAGCTCAGGCTCCCCAAATCCCAGGACTGTCTGTCCTGCAACACCAGGCTCGGGGCAGGATCAGTCCTTCCTTCTGCACTGCTGGGAGGCACAAACTGCCCAGAAAAGGAGGGGGTTGCACATGATTCCTCTCTCTGCAGCAAATTCTGGGCAGGAGGAGCTTCTGCTTCAGCTGCAGCCCGAGGGGAAAGCCCTTATCTTCAGTGAGCACCATTCCCCGAGGATCCAGACAGAAAATCGATAGCAGTGCAGAGATCTGCTGGCTCTGAAGTGCTGAAGAGATGGGAGCCATCACACACGGTTAGATGGGCTGATTATCTGCTGATTTTCAGCACAGGGATTCCCTCAACAGCTGCCTCTGGCTCCTCTGTCCCTCATCTGTCCTTCCCTGCCTCTGCTGTCACTTTGCCTGGCTCAGCTCCACGTGGGCAGCCCTGTTTTCACACATCCCTGAGCTCTGGGACCTTTGCAGGGCTTTGCTTGTGATTTTGGAGAGAGCACAGGGCAGTGGTGGCTTCCCACTGCCAGAGGGCAGGGAGAGATGGGATATTGGGAAGGAATTCTTGGCTGGGAGGGTGGGGAGACCCTGGCCCAGGTTGCCCAGAGAAGCTGTGGCTGCCCCTGGATCCCTGGAAGTGTCCAAGGCCAGGTTGGAGCAACCTGGGCTGGTGGAAGGTGTCCCTGCCCATGGCAGGGGGTGGCACTGGATGGTGGCACTTTAACATCCCTTCCAACCCAAACCAGTCTGGGATTCTGTGATCAATAAATTCCTTCTCTTGGCATGCTGGGGACACTGGAAAGAACATGGCATCAAGTGATCAGCCAGAGTGATCCATCTCCCTTCCAGCTGGGCTCCCCTCGTGGTGCAGCTTTGCAGCTTCCCTGAACTCTCCTTGTCTCCATTCCCCTCCTCCAGCACAAAGCTGGGATCAGTTTATCCATCCCCATCTTTGCCTTTCCCTCTCAAGCTGCAAGATGTGGGGCAAGAGGCTGCTGTGGTTCCTATTCCAGGGCTTCCAAAGGCTTTCCTGCAAATCCCAGGGGATCTGTGACTGGATCTGCAGCCCTTCCTGGGGGTGGCTCCTAAAGCCTGTCCCGGGTTTCCCTCACTTTGGTGGCAGTGCTGGATCAAAGCAGTGGGTGTGGCAGATGGTGAAGCCTTTCACTGCCAGTCAGAGGGGAGAAAGAAGAGGCAAACAGTGAAATCAGCTTTTATTTCCTCCACTGTTAACCATCACCACGAGCAGGTCCAGCCTGAGCACAGAACTGCAGCGCCTTTGTCTCGATGGTGTTTACAGCTGTAAACCAGCCAAGGATGACAAGCAATTCCCCTAAAGAGCTTAAACACTTTGCAAGCCCAGTCACATCCACAGGAGCCTGAGAGCTCTGCAGAACCAGGCAATTCCACTGCAACGTTCCTGCTGACCCCCAAATGTCTCTGCTGACCCCCAAATGTTTCTGCTGACCCCCAAATGTCTCTGCTGAACCCCAAACCCGGGCAGGAGCCACCTCTGGGGGAAGGAGGAGGAAGAGAAAGTTCGTGGCTGTAAATCCTGCCTCTGATTTTTAGGCTGAAGGAAGTGATTCTGGGGCTGGTTTTCCCTCTGGAAAGGCAGGAATGCTCCGTGGCTCACGGGATTTAAGGGGTTAGACAGCAGAGGTCCTGCTCTGTACCCATCTCTTTAGCCTTTGAGCAGAAACAGGCACTGCCCAGCAGTTCAGGGGAGAGGGAAGCTCAGAAGGAACAGTTACAGGTACCCACAATGAGCATCTTAAACAAACACTAGAAAAAAATTGAAGTTCACCCCAAGGAAGAGTTGGGACATCAGCAGCTATAGCTGGATTCATGGATATAAGAAAGAGCAGAGAAATCAGAGCCTGCAGCTGAAACCCTGAAACCCTGAAACCTTTCAGGAGAGAAAGGTCCTGCCAGCACCCTCTTGCCAACCCTGAGCCCCCCAAACCCCACCAGCTGCCTGGCAGGAGTGAAATCTGCCCCTGTTCATCTCATGTTCTCTGGGATCATGGATGGGCCTCACTGGGGAGACACTGAAAGAAAAGTAGGAAGGACTAAACAGCCTCATTAGCAGTTTAATTGCATTTTTAAAGTCCCTGAAAGTACTTTTGCTGAGTAAATAGCTTTTCTTTTCAGTTCCAGGAGAAATACCCACCTGCTCAGGTAAGGTGTGGGCCACTGGGATGCTCATTAACCTGGATGTGTCTGCTTTGTTAGACTTGGCTGATAATTACAGCCTTTCCTTTTACTTCCCTCTGGAATGTCTGTCCCTGCCATGGATAACCCTGGAGGCAACAGGATGTGTCTGGAAGGGGCAAATTGTGTTTCTGTGGAGGGGCCAAAGCTGGGACTTGCCCTGGGCAGTGCTCCTGGAAGGCAGGCTTAGGTTAGAGTTGAGTTTGGGAGCAGGGTCTTCCCCAGCTTGTGTTTTTGGGGGTTTTAGGATCTCTGCCCTGGCTCTGGGTGCTCTGCACAAAGTGGTGACAATCCTGCTGCTCAGGGACACTGGGAAAGGGCAGGTTCAAGGCTCAGCTTAGATAAACCAGGCACAACACCCCAGGTTGCTGTCAGTGTCCTGCTACAGAAACCTGGCCTTCAGAAAGGAGAAAACACCCCTTATTCCTCCTGCCCTCTCTCAGAAGGGATGGAACTCTCTCCTTTCTTTCTGCCTTTTCCCTGGCTCAGGTTTCTGTGCTTGTTTGTCCTGACAAATGAGCCAAAATCTCCAGCACAAACCACCCTCCCGGGCTGCCAAAAAAAAAATGAGTTGGTGTCATACCCTGGGAGCGTGGGGGGGCTCCCCCCAGGCACTGGGCAGGACATGGGAGTGTTCCCTGTGCCCTCCAAACCTCAGAGCACAGGAGAGAGATGATGGAACACGGACAGGGAGGCTCCTGCTCTTCCCTGCGAAGCAAAACCCCTCCAGCCGTGTTCAGCTGCTGCACCGACCCGGGGATCAGTGATGAACAGCCCCAGAGAGCCCCAGGGCAGTGCCTGTGCATTCACCAGCTCAGAAACCTCGGGATTGAAGACTTCCTGCTGCCCTGGGGCCCCACTGAGACACAATTCCCTGGGGATGGAGAGGCTGCTCTGATGGAGAGGCTGCTCTGATGGAGAGGCTGCTCTGATGGAGAGACTGCTCTGATGGAGAGACTGCTCTGATGGAGAGGCTGCTCTGATGGAGAGACTGCTCTGATGGAGAGACTGC
>NW_016690393.1:292221-329148 GCF_001604755.1 Lepidothrix coronata
CAGGGATGTGTTATCCTTCCCAGCTCGTGGCAGAGATGTGTTATCCTGCCCAGCTCATGGAAGGGGTGTGTTATCCTGCCCAACTCCTGGCAGGGATGTGTTATCCTGCAGATGTGCCCCAAATGATGAGTGTGGGGTGACTTGTGCAGGATCCCACGGGCTGGGTGCCGCTTGCTCTGCCTCAAACTTTGTTGCTTTAACTTAAATTCCTACAATTTAAAGCCACTGATTCTCCTGCTGTCCCCCAAGGACAAGGAAAACTCCTCCCTCCCCCCCCCTTCACTCTTCCCTCCCGTGCACTTGGAGGTTGGATTTATCTTCACACCCTCTCTGGAAAATAAAGCATTGCCTTTATCTGCACAAAACCAGATGGGAGCAGAGGAGCTGAGGGTGGGGGGTCCTTCCTTAATTTGAGATATCCAGAAGTCTTGAAGTCTGAACCAGCCCTGTTGGATCTGGCACAGACTCCTCCAGCTGGGACCAGCCTGGAAGGGGCTTCCCTGTGCCCTCCTCCCATCTTTGCCTTCCCCACCACAAAAATTTGGGATGAGGGGGATGCAGGGTGCTGCTTCCCAAAACACCTCCCAATTCCTGTAGCCTCAAAGCCCCCAAGGAGGTGGAGAAGGGGGTCTCTTGATGGGGTGCAAGCACCCCACTGTTATCTCAGTGCCACATCCTCGGGTGAAATATTCATTTGGAGGCAAATCTCGGGGGAAAAAATGCTATTTTCAAGTTTGTCAGGCTGAGTTTCACGTGCAAAGCAGCTGCCTCACTTCATCAGAGCAAACAGCAGATATTGGGTGCTCCTTCCTTTTGATTACTTTTTAACACTAAGCCTGTGCTGTGTTTGAATTTTGGCAGGAGAAAAAGGCTTGAGAAAGAGGAGGCAAAGCTCAGTTAGTCTGGAGAAAGGGAGACAGAATAATTTTTTCCAGTTTACTACTAATACATGTTGTAAATTCAAGCTGTTAATTGGAAAAAAAAAATCAGAACACAAACATTTTAGGTTTGGTTTTTTTCATGTTTGTGTCAATCTGGCACTTGGAGAACAAACAAGCTTTGATTATTTTTCATTTGAAGTGATGTTTCATTTCAAAACCTCCTCCAGTTGGACTTATTAGCTGAAAAATTGCTCAAGAAATGCTGGGATTGTAAGATATTTGTCCAATTCATTGCTAAAGTGGTTTTTTTAATTATTGTTTCAATTCATTAATAATATGAAGATCATTTTTCCCCCCCTTTTCCTCTCGAGTCCAACCATCAAAAGGCTTCTTTGCTCAGCTCAGTGTGGGTTGAAAGGGAATTTCAGCCCCTGGGAAAAGGGGATCAGGTGAGCTGGGATAAAGTTCCTTGAGCCTGCAGAGCTGCCACATTTGAGCTTATAAATCCTCACCACCCCCTCTCTGAAATAACCCAGCTCTTTGCCAGTAAAGCTTGAATGAATCAAACTTAAATTAAAATAAAACCAGGAATAAAAAATGGGGGAGGCGGAGAGAGAATTCTCTGAGATGGAACATTTTGGGTTGAGACGCTTTATTCTGAGCTTGAAATAAAAAAGGAGGTTAAAAAATAAAACAAAAAGGCTCATTTGGCATCACATGTACAAAGGCAAATAGAATATTCTTCCTTTTAACACTTCTTTTCTAAAGACAACCTTTCCCAAACAACAAGACCCAAATCCCAAGAAACCAGAGGAAAACTAAATTGAGCTGGAAAACCCCGAGCCAGCCCTGCTGGTGGAGCTCTGCCAAGGGAAGCTGTGCAGGATGGCAGCCCCCCAGCCCAGACAGCTCCTGGGGTTCTCCACGCTGGCACAGCATCACCTGGGAATGCCAGGACCTCTGGCTTTATCCAGGGAATGGGAAATCCCAGGACCTGTTGGAATGGAGAGAGAGATGCAGCTCCAACAACTCCAGCTGCATTGAAGAGGAGAGACACTGCTGCCCTGAACGTGGAAAGGATCTTTCCTTCTTCCCTTCTGGACTTTTCTTGGAGGGAAAAGAGATTTGATCCAATATAAATATTGCTTTACCATAGGGGAGATAGTTGGGATTGTGTATCTAATGTATTATAATGTTTATTTGTGTAATAATTGTGATATAATTCCCTTCCCCCCCCATATTGAGGCTTGTGTTGTGTCTGGAAAACCCCTCTCACACCGGGGCGAGTTGTGGGAGGGGGGCTTGGACTTGGAAATTGGATTTTTGGGGCTCCCAAACCACGACACCTGTGGCTTTATCTGGGGAATGTGGGGTGACCCTTCCCTGCAGCCTGGCCTGTCCCACGTTGTCCCTGCACAGCAAGGGGTGGTGTTCCCAAACTGGGAAGCAGGCCTTGGTAGCAAGACTCTCTGGCTCTTTTTGGCTCATTTCCCAGCTAATCCAAAGCCCCACTGCCAGGGCAGGACATCCTTTTTGCTGTGAGTTCTGTGTAGTTCCTAAAATAATCCGGATGTAAAGCAGAGCAGGGTCTTGCTCTTCCCAAAGCTGGCACAGAATATTTGGATGAAGTCTCCCTCTCTCTGGGAACATGAAATCTCTGCAGCACCTTCCAGCAAGTGGAGTCCTTGGCCTGGCTCCACGTGAAGGTTGGCCTGGCTGGTTGGATCCACGTGGAGCAACTCTGGAGGGAAAACAACTCCCTGAGATCTGTGTCTTCTGGGGAGGGTCGTGATGGGCTTCAGAGTCTGCACCAGCTCCTCTAACACCCCCCTGACAAACACCAGCTTGGGAAATGCCTGTTCTCTGCAGCAGAATTATTGGGTGTTAGGAAGGAATCCTTCCCTGGGAGGGTGGGGAGGCCCTGGCACAGGTTGCCCAGAGAAGCTGTGGCTGCCCCTGGATCCCTGGAAGCGTCCAAGGCCAGGTTGGATGGGGCTTGGAGCAACCTGGGCTGGTGAAATGTGTCCCTGCCCATGGCAGGGACTGAAATGTGTGGTCTTTAATGTCCTTTCCAACCCCAACCCTTCTGTTATCTTGGGGAAACACAACCACGCTCCTGATTTCCAAAGCTTCCTAAAACATTAGGTGATAACGGCAAATATCCTCATTTTTTTCCCCATCCTGGTGTCAAAGATCCTGCAGATCCTTAAGTTCTGCATCTGGCAGTTGGAGGGACATTCCCAAGACTGCTGAAGGAACAGCTTCTGGACCTGAAGAGGCACCTGCTCCCAGGAGAGAGAATTTTCCATGAAGTCCTCTGCAGCTGCCATCAGTGTTCATTCACTGCCAGGATCATTTGCAAAAGACCTGGATAAATAATCCACATCCCAGGGGAAACCAAATTGCTCCCTTTTAGCCCATCCCAAGGTGTGAGCAGGAAGGGAAGCAGATGTACCCTGACAGCTCTCCAGAGGAGACCCAGCCACCTCTGGGAGCTCATTCTGCAGCTCAGACAGGACCAGGGGGAGGGGACAGCCTGACCTGGAGAACCTGGAGCAGAACCAGGCACCCCTGCAACCATCAGCCAGCCCCTGCAGCCACCAGCCAGATCCCACCACCTAGAGATGTCCCCTGGGGGAGCAGCTCCTCCCTGCACACACCATCACCCCCGGGCACAACCACCAGGGATCCCCCCAGAGCCATGGGAATGAGGAGCCCGGGAGGATTGCAGGGGCTGCAACCCAAGGGCCACGTGGGCCAGAGAAGATGGTGCTGAGGGAGTGTGTTTGAGGAGTTTTGAGGTGCTGATCTCAGTGTGTTGTGCAGCAGCCGGGTCTTCTGCGAGCTGGTGGAGGAGGCCTTGCTTTTGACACTGTGCTTTTTGAGGTGTCTCTTAACCTAGAGGTGAAAACTCTTTCAGGGAATAGGGAAAGATGCCATCCAAGTGCTGTCTGCAATCCAAAACTGGCTCTAAGGTTCTCTCCTCAAAGCACAGGCTGTGAACTGATTCTTCACAGGACCGTGAGGGATTCAGTGCTGGGAGTGCTCTCCTCCTCCTGCAGCCACTCCTGAACCACTGTCCTCTTCTCACAGGCACTGACTGAGTAGGTGGCACCTCCTGGGCAAGGCCTATGGTGGAGACACCCACAGGGAGTGACATCCCTCTTTGGGATGGCTGGTCCAAGCTTGGGGTGGTGCCAAGTACCGGGTTCAATGCTCCTCCTCCTCCTCCCTGCATGGCCACACCACTGAGCTGTGGGGTTTGGTGGTTCATGTTACTCCCATCCAGTGGCAGCTGTGGAGAAAGGAAACACATGACACTCACAGAATCCTCGCTCCTCCCATGCCAACATCCCCTTCTGCCTGGGTCGGGGGGTTATCCACAGTTAAAGGGTCGTGATCTCCTTTCCCTTCACCACAAAGAGCTTTGCTTCCCTTCCGTCTCTCCTACCTCGCCTCCCCCTTTCCCTCCACGGAAAACAGCATTCCAAAGGCTCAGGCTGAACTTGCCGGTGCTTTGACACCACCACAGAGCTCTGGGCTGGCAAATCAAGGACAGGCCTGTCCCTGGGACGTGTCAGGGGGGGAATATGTCACACCCAGCACGACTTCCCTGCTCCTGGAGATTCCTTACCCACACTCTGCCCTTCACCTCCTCAGGCAGCACCTCCCTCAAGCTGCAGAACAGCTGAACCTTCTGGAGGCAGTGGGGAGGTTGGTTGGCTGCCTACTGCCTCTAGCATTTGCTGAGGGGGTGGTTGGCTGTTCCTGCCAGGAGCAGAAGCTGCTCTGCCTGGACCTGTTAAAAAAGAGCAAGTCTGGCTGTAAATAGGCATTTCCCCACCATTGCAACGTCAGGGAGGAGAGGGGGCTGCTCACCAGCACACAGCAGAGAGGAGGGAACTATCCTGGTGGAAAACCAAAAGGGATCAGACTTACTCCCAATCATTTATTTGCCCCAAATGAACACGACAAGGTAGTGAAGCTCTAACTTCACACACACTTCTTGTGTGGGCTGCAACAAGAACAATCCTTCGAGGAGAAGGAGCAAAAACAATCCTAAGGAGTGTTCCTTCAAGGAGAAGACACAAGAACAATCCAAAGGAGCATTCCTTCAATGAGAAGGAATGAGAACAATCCAAAGCAGTGCTCCTTCAAGGAGAAGGAATAACAGCAATCCAAAGCAGTGCTCCTTCAAGGAGAAGAAACAAGAACAATCCAAAGGAGCATTCCTTCAAGGAGAAGGAATAANAAGGAGAAGGAATAACAGCAATCCAAAGCAGTGCTCCTTCAAGGAGAAGAAACAAGAACAATCCAAAGGAGCATTCCTTCAAGGAGAAGGAATAAGAGCAATCCAAAGCAGTGCTCCTTCAGTGAGAAGGAATAAGAGCAATCCAAAGCAGTGTTCCTTCAAGGAGAAGGTCCTGCCAACCAAGCTCAGAGTAGAGTCCCCCCCAGCACCTCTGAGGCAGCAGCTCACACCCTGCACTGGTGCAGTTACTTTAAAAAGGCTGGGCAGGACCAGTTGTGACACCCTTTGAGAGGTTCCCACTGCCTGTGCTTGTGCTCAGGGTGATGTCAGAGAGGAGGAGAGCAGCAGGAATTCTCTTGGATCATCAGTGTTGGAGGACAATTGAAACAAGTCTGAAAAGGTTTTTTTCTACAGCTCATTGACTTCAGAGGATGGGAAACTGCCTTCCTGTTCCTCCTGGCAGGCTGCTGCTGTCATCCAGTTGGTCCTTAGGTGGCAGAGGTCCAAAGAGGGTGAAAGATTCCCAAAGGGGCCCAGAGCCCTGAGTCATCCTCCTGTGGTGGGGATCAGCAATCCGGGTGTTGCCATGGCAGTGGAGAGGTGGGAAGGCTGGCAGAACAGCAGGAGCTGCCATTGCTGGAGCAGAGTCTGGCCTCAGGATGGACAATGGCCCATCTGCCACCTGGAAAGTCAGATGGGTCCCAGGCTGGAGAGTGGGAAGGGGATGAATTGACCATGGTGAATGGATTGCTCATGGAATAAGGCACAGAAGTTGGCTTAAGTGTGGCATGTTTGCACCTTCTCTTCCCTTCAGCAGTCATGGTAGGAATCCCCCTGCTATCCCGAGCCAAACTCTCTTTGGGAAGGCTTCTCAGGTACTTCCCTGCCCCAAAATCTGGTCCTGACTAGTGATGGAGGTGAGGGGCTTGAACACCTTCCCGTGCAGAGAGCAGCAGGTGAGAGGCCACCAGCACTGACACGAGAGGGCTGTGGCATCATCTCTGTGGCCACCATGAAGCTCCCAGAGCTGTGACACTACAGGGACCCTGCCCAGATTTTACCTGCAGTCAAACCCAGGTGGCACAGCTCCTCTGGATGTGTCACTCAGGTGAGCCAGCAGGGAGGGAGGTGGCACCTCAAATGCCTGCCATTCCCCTGCCACACTCTGGGCTTGAGTTTGTCCTCTCAGCTCTTCCAGGCCGGCCCTGTGGGCTCTGGGCCAGCTCTGCTCTCCGTGGTGCTGCAGAGTGGCTGGTGCTGCTCTGCCATCCATGGCTGGGCTTCTCCAACCCAAACCAGAGCCTTTCCCGGGAAACTTTGCAGTGGCCCCACTCCCGGGCTCGGGTCCTTCCTGCCCACCAGCTGGGCTATTTTTAGCTCTGAGGTGTTGGCAAGGAATGCAGAGGATGGATCTGCATCCCACAGCTCCTCATCCCAGGCCTGGATTCCTTCCTGCCTCTGCCAAGGATTGCCAACCTTGCTGCTCCATCCCGTGCCCTTCTCCCCCATCAGCCACACTCCCAAATCCGGACGAGGTGGAGGAACAGAAAAGGTTTTCCATAAGGAAGTGGTGAGGGATTGAGAAAGCTTTAGGTGGGCTGTGCCCAGTAATGTCTGCATTTAAAGCCTGCAGTGCTTTTTTCTACCCGTTTCCTCCTTTCTTCCCTTCTGAATTTTATTTTCTAACAGGGGAAAAAAATCATTTTCAAGGTCACGGGCAGGTTATGTTTGAAAGCTTTTGCAGTGGATAGCTCCAGGCTGGGTTAAAATTCCCTGTCTTGACTGGGATTCATTTCTCCTGCAATCTTTATCTCATACCTTCCTGGATCCTGTCAGAGCCTGCTGCCAACGTGGCATGACACCAAGGGCAGCAGACTCTTTTCTCAGTCTTTTTTCTATTTTTTTTTTTTTAACTACAGCAGTGGTTTGTTGTCTCCTTTTGTCTTCCTGCCTCTGTTTTCTCGTGGCTTCCTGTTGACAGAAATGAGCTCCTTCGCTCAGCACTCAGGACAGTGGGGAAAATGCAGCAATTCCTTATTCCAGAGGAAACTGGGGACGTTCTCTGTGGATTAGAAAGGCCCAGCCCTTTTTTCCCAGTCTGACAGATTCCTTTGCACTGGCTCATTATGTGCCATCTGTGTCATCTTCAAGTTATGACCCCAAAATTGGGACAAGAGCATCACCCCACCCCTTTTGTGGGATGCAAACCCAAGGACTTGACTGTATTCAGGAATTAAAGAGCTGTGCTGTTGTGCTGTGGGAAAATTAACTTTAAATAGCCTTCCTCCATGGCCCCTGCAGCTCCAACCCAACCAGCAGCTCCCATCCCAAACTGCTCTGATCCCAGAGCCACAGTCTCCAGCTGGGAAAATGCCTTTGGAGAGGAGGAAAATGCTGTACACCAATAAATAATGGGAAGTGATGCTCCTGTCTGGGGGCTATCAGGGAGGTAGAGCTACAAATTCAATGTACAGGTACAATTTACATCCCTGGAGCCAAGTACATGAAAGAACCAACAACTAAATTAATGTCTGCTGAAAGGTTGGGGCCTCTCAGGGGACACCCAGGGACACACTTTGGCTTCTCTCTAGATTTAAGGCCTTGACTTAATAGACTTTATCTCCACTCTCCTGCTTTTAACAGGGGCAGATGACCCTGTATTTGCAAGGACAGAATAAAGCACAGATAAATTGTTCTTATATTAACTAAGGCCTGGAAGCAAAGTCACTGGATGATAGGATGTGCTGGACATTCATTGCATGGGACAGCTGCCAGCCCTGCTCAAGGTCCCTCAAGCACTGTCACCTCTGGGGTGGCACCAGAGGTGTGTTCCATGTTCCCATGGAACAGCCCCAGCCAAAAATCACTTGTGAGCACCACTGAGAGCTCCCCAGGCAGCAGCTCCAAACCCTGGGTCCATCTTCCCCCTCTGCCCACACTGAAGTTATTCCTCTGCTGGGATTTCTCTCTTCCTGGGCTTTGGGTCCTTCCCAAACTGAGGGAGCAGCAGGATCATCTCTCCAACCTGTCTCACAGAGCAGGTCAGGTTGGAGGGGGCCACAGGGGCTCATCTGGTGCCACCTCCCTGCCCCACCAGGGTCATCCAGAGCTCAGGGCACAGAACTGCTTTTCTCCAGCCACTGCCCCACTTTTCACCCCCCTGGCTTTGCTGGGGCACACCTGTGTGGTTACAAGTGATTTATGTGCTCAAGGGCTCTCTAACTTTCCCATTTAAGATCATATTTCCCTCCCACCACCTTTGGCTTTGACCAGTTTGTCCCAGCAGCAACCAACTGCCTGGGTCAGTAATGATCCAGTCGTGGACAAACAGCCCCTACCAGGAGTTGTTCTCACAGCTCTGGTGTTGTCACTGCTGCAGATTTATGACAGTGTCACCTGGGTGTTGCCAGAGGAGCAGCAGCCTAAGGAAAGCTGAGATATCCATTTCTTGTCCCCTGAGACCAGAATCTCTCCATGTACAAGCACAGTAACATTTTTCTGGCCCTGTTTGAAATGCTTTGCCTTGATCTGCCTCTGCCTTTATGCTCAGTCCCAGCTGATGTCCTACACGTGTCCCCAGGCCAGTGCCAACCCCTGGCCCTCCCTCCTCCCTTTTCTAGCTGGAGTTCCCATCACACAGCAGAAATAACATAAACATAAGCACAGTCATAAAACACAAAGGGAGAGGAGGAGGCTATTTCTGAATTCAGCACCAATCAGCCAGGCTGGGTGGGTAATATGCTGCTGTTCTCTATCTCACTTGTTAGGGAGCTGCTGCTGTTGAATATTATCCTGCTCCTGTAGTACAGGAGGGAATTTATACCCAGACCTGTGCCAGCACATCAATTTACAGCCTGTGCACAGCCTGCCCTTCACTCACTTGCACTCTGCAGCCTCCAGTCAATTCAGGGAGTGAGTAAAAACCACAGGAGGATCCAGAGACCTGATTCCCCTCCATGATGCATCTCTGCTGTGCTCCCAAATAAAAGCAGAAAGCAGCCTTGTTAATGTTCACTCCTCTGGAACTCAGTGCAGTGGCTTTGTCTTTAATGCTTTCTCTCCCATGAGCCAAAAAAAAAAAAACAACAACCCTTTTCATATAAATCACAGAATTTTCCAGGTTGGCAAACAGCTTTAAGATCATCAAGTCCAACCATCAGCCAGCACCACCACCCTGCTCACCACTAAACCACGTCCTCAAGTGCCACAGCCACAGGTTTTTGGAACATTTCCAGGCCTGGTGACTCCACCACTGCCCTGGGCAGCTGTGCCAGGGCTGGACAACCCTTTCCTTGAAGAAATGTATTCCTAATACCCAACTAACCCCCCCATGGGAGGTTTCCTCTCCTCCTGTCACTTGTTCCCTGGGAGCAGAGCCCGACCCCCGCCTCGCCACCAGGATTTTTTAATATTTTCCTTGGTCTTTGACATATTTATCCCTCTGTTCTCGTCCTTGTGCCTTGCTGAGACTCAAAGCCAAACCACAACCAGCTCAGGCTGGGTCAGGGACACCAGTTCCAGCAGGAAGGGAGGGGGAGGATGAGGTGGAAAGCAGAGCAAACATTGATATCTTTGGGGATGGGCTGCTGAGCCATGTCTGCAGGAGCTGGCACGTGTGAGCTCCCAGGCTGGAGGACAGGCCCGTGTTTGCACTGCAAAATAGCTGCCCTGTGACCTGCTAACCACAGGATAGCATTCCAATGATGTCAAGACAATGATGTTGGCTGCTTAAATGCCAGTTATCAGCAGCAGGGATTGCAGGAGGATGCTGAAAGAGCCAAACACGCCGATAAATCCGACTGAAACGGTGCTGACAACTGCAGGGCCCTGGGGCTGCTGGGACCTGGGCCTGTTTGAAACCAAACACTGCAGTGTGGGAAGCACAGATCACTCAGAGGCTGATTAACCTCAGTCCAAGGCTGAATACCCTCGGATTTTGGGGGTGTCTCAGATACTGGAGGTCACCTACCCCATATCCTCCTCTCCTGGACAGTCTGGGCTTTGAAATGGCTTTGAAGAGTTACAGGTCACAGCAGAAATTGGCTTTATTCTCCAGGTTTCATGGAATCATAGGATGGCCTGGGTTGGAAGGGGCCTTCATCATCATCCAGCTCTGAGAACACTGAACTTCACCAGGACTGAGGCACAAACAGAGCTTCTCCCTGAACCTTCCCCTTGGGACACGGTCAGGAAAGGCAGAAAGAAAATACAAACCTCTTGGGAGGCAGGAGAAACAGCCCCACTTGTGCAGAAATAAATTGGGCAACAATTACATGGCAGAGGGGGGAAATTACAGCAGCAAGGAAGGAGGACTTCCCTTAATCATCCCGTGTTAGGGCAGGGGATTGAAAAAACAGTGGCGAGTCTGCCAGGGAATGGTCTGCCCAGAACCTGGGATCAACTGCAGAGCTGCACCCTGAGAGAGAGCTGGGACAGGGAAATGCATTGCTGCCCATAAAACACACCTCCCAGAGAATTACACCCTCTGATTTGTCATGCCAAGGTGCTTGTGTGGGGGGAGAGGGGGGGGAGATAAATGCTACAAACACTCCGCGTTGGGAGTTTATCTCCTCAGCCCAGAACATAAAACTCGGAGCTGCTCGTGGGAACGAGGGTTATTTACAGCCCATCTTTTTGGATGAAAGCCTCCTGGAAGGGAGGGGGAAGGTGTTTTTTTCTCCATCACAGGCCTGGTCCTTGCCTCGTGTGGATTTGGGAGGAATAAAAGCGCAAGACCCTCGAAGAGAGAGAGGAAAAATGGTGTTTTCCTCTGAGGTGTCTTCCCCAAGGCCACGCTGATAAATCCACAGTGCTTTTCATTATGGAGCCCTTAATGAATTGGTGCCCAGGAAAATGAATTCCTCCAAAGGAAGGACATTTTTTCCTGTGGTGGAAAACCCAGCAGCAGTTCAGGAGAGGAACCTTCTGGGTGCTTGGGCCAAGCTCTGACACCTCCCTGCACCCTCAGGTCCAGCTGTGCCAGGGGTTTGTCTTCACTCTGGAAGCCACAGGGATCTCTTTGGTAACCCATAATCTCTTTATAACCCATAACCAGGGGTTACAAGTGGTTGAACCCCCAGGCTGGGGCTCAGGGGACAGTTTGTTCTCTCACAGGTGGGTTGCAGAGCCAAAAGAAATCTCTTCTCTCTTCCATACTGATTAAAAGATAAAAAGAAAAGAGAAATCACCCCTGGGGAAAAAGGGCAGTTTATGGGCCACTGATTAAGAACTCACATTCATATTAATCCTATTTTAATAATGATTCAAAGTTTCTCCTATTTTAATAATGATTCAAAATTTCTTCTGTTTCAATAATGATTCAAAGCTTCCCTTTTTCTTTGAGGAACTTCCAGTCCAGGGTGAGGAGCTCAGAAATCCAGCATTTCCTTGGAGCAGCCTCAGACCTGCTGGCCCAAAAATTGCTTCTTGTGTGGAATTCTCAGGTTTGACAAGTCCTTCAGGTGAGGAGCTGCATGTGCAGGACACCAGATGAACCCAGCTGGGAGAACTGTTTGTGGGCAGGACAAACAGAGCTGGAAAAGGAAGTTTTACCAATTGACTTTGTGGGTGTTCTTGCCTGAACTCTCTGCCTGGGCACCTTCCAGAGCATTCCCAGCTGCTCCTTGCACCACGTGTGTGATTCCAGGGAGAACCACTGCCCAGGGATTGAAATAGGAGAGGTGCCAGGAGGTTTTGCCACCTCCTGGCAGTGCCTTCCATCCAGGAGCATCCCCACCCAGCCTGTGCTGCCGGGATTGGGAGCTGTCCAGCTGAAAACTCTGCATTTAGGGGGCAAAAAAGGAACCCATTTCCTGCCCTGGGACATGGCCTGGAAGAGAACCAAGCTCAGACATCCCTGTTTCATGGGAAAACAACTCCCTGTGTCTCTGCATCTATGAGTGGGGAACACCACGCTGGGTTTCATGGCAAGTTACTCTTTAAAACTGGTTGAAACCACACTTGAAACAAGGGTTTTTTTCAGCTTTTTTAATATGTAAGATTGCAAGAGAGCAGCCAGTTGGTGTTTAGCTTCACAAGAGCTGAAAGAAATGTCTTTAGCAATGCTTAGCTGGCTCCTCTCCTGAGAGCATCCTAAAAAAAAAAAAGGGCTAAAATCCTCTGCTAGAAACACCTGCCTTTAAAGCACAACTTCAGAAATGCTTTTCTTGAATGTAAAGAGCGAGATTTGTGGATGATAATGGACTTGTGAGATTCACAGAGCTGGAGGAAGAGGCGGGATTTGGGGAATATGCACAAAAGATGTCTTTGGATGGAGTTGGCAGCCTGGTAACGAGCAGCAATAACTTGTAGCAGGAGAACCTGGAGATCCCCAGGCATTTCAACACAAAAATCAAGTTTTTTTCCTGCTTCCAGGCCGTGGCAGGGAGCAGGGGAGGAGAAGAGGAGAGTGGAAGCAGCTCTGGGCTCATTTTCCAGCTCAGGGAACAGTTTATGGAGTAGGTTTGATGTTAATGGGTGGTTCCATCCTGCTGCTCTCCAGGAAATTTTCCTGCAGCCCCCTCTGGGTTTTCAGAGCTGTTTGACATTAAAAAGAGGGGGAATGCAGGATGTGCCCCCTCCAGGGAGGGGTGAGAGGAGGTGCTGCTGACCCCCCACACCTCCTGGGGCTTTGGCTGCTCCTCCAGCACAGGGGAGAGGCTGAGCCCCCAGAGCTCCTGCTCTGCTCTCCCCTCATCCTCCCCCAGCCTTGGCCACTTCCCCTGGGAAACTTCAGCACAGAGGGTGGATGCTGGAGGAGAAAAATCCCTGGCACTGCCTGATCTCCCCCCAGGAAACCTCGGGAGAGCAGGGATTTGTGGGCAGGTGAGTCCCTGTGCAGCCCACGCCCCTCTCTGATGAACCCAACACAGTTTCTGGGTCCAGGAGCAAAAAAACCTGTTTGTAGGGTTTTTTTTACTTGAAGGACGTGTTTGGGAGATCTGCTGGGCTGGCTGAGCCCAAAGCTGGCAGGATCCAGGTGGGAAATTCCTCAAACAACCCTTCTCTTCCTCCTGCTGGGAGAGGTTCCTGCTGCTTCTCAGCACTTCCCACTTCTTCCTTGGTGCTGATTTTTCCTCAGGCTCCCCCCGGGCTGTGCCTTGCCCGACAAAGAGACATCAGGAGCATCCCTGTGGATCCCAGAGCCAGGGCTTTCCTCACAGCTCCGACCTCCCCCTGGCACACACGACCCTCCCACTGCAGCCTCTGCAGCCACAGCTCAGCCCAAATCGCTCCAGAGAGTTTTGCTGCATTTGGGGGGGAAAAAAGGAACCCATTTCCTGCCCTGGGACATGGCCTGGAAGAGAACCAAGCTCAGACCCCCCTGTTTTAGGGGAAAACAACTCCCTGTGTCTCTGCATCTGTGAGTGGGGAACAACAAACTAGTTGAAGCCACACTTGAAACAAGTTTTTTTTTTTTCAGGTTTTTTAATATGTAAGATTGCAAGAGAGCAGCCAGTTGGTGCTTGAGTTTTTGGCTCAATCAGGCTGCAGGAGCCTCCTGGATGCTTTTTTCCAGGGAGGCAAAGCAGCTTCTTGCCTCGCTGAGTTTCTCTCTGCTCCACTTGCTCGGGGCTCTCCAGGTTCAGCAAAATCCCTCAACTCTTCTGAAACCCAACAGAAAATAAATCCCTCCCGCCCCAGGCTGTCACTCACGGTGCTTTACACCACCAAGGAAGGTTTTAGTCACTGATACCATGAGTTTGGAGGGGTCTTGGTGGATTTATGGCATGTTTTCCACATGGGGGTTGTGTGTTGGGCTCAGGGGGCTCCCACCTGCCCCATGTCCCCAAGTGTCACATCCACAGGGGCTTTTAAACCCCTCCAGGGATGTGACTCCAGCCCTGCCCTGGGCAGCTGTGCCAGGGCTGGACAACCTTTTCCATGCAGTTCAGAAAACCCTCTCGAGAGGAAAATGTGGTCTCATTTCACAGCAAAATGTCATTTTGATTTAGTGGAATCCACTTCAGATCAAAAAGCCCAAATGAATCACTTGGATTTGCTTGGTCTGGTTCAGAAACGAAGGGTTTTATTTTTAGGTGGATCAACCAGACAGTTCCAACTTCTGTCTTTAATGCTTTTTATTTTTAACGGGTTGATGGAGTGAAATATTGATGGCAATCTGTAATACTAAACCCACCAATTATATACTAAATATCCACTTAATATATGTGTGTGGAAACCTATTTAAAAGCATATTTAATACAACTCATGAAGGCCAGTGTAACACAATGTAAAACCCAATCATGTTATGAAGTAGTTCCACATTTTATGGTAATAAAGAAGTAAAATGCAAACAAGCCCAGATCAGTGTTACCTTGCTGTTGCTCTGATTTTAATTCTGCTGCCTTTTACACGCACCACAGAGCAAGACAAGAAGAATTGGTCCCTGAAAAGCTGCTTTGTCTGGGCTCTGCTCCAGCAGGACAGGAACCCATCCCAGAGCAGCAGCATTTCCCAGGGAAGCAACAAACCAACCCAGCTGGAAGATGTGGGCTCAGAAGCACCATTCCAGAGCCTGTCTAGCCGGGGAGAACACGGGAATAATTAGTGCCAGGGTCACATGGAGCTGTGAGGGCACTGCCAGCACTCCCTGCCCAGGGAAAATGTGCCCTCCAGGGTGGCAGGTCCCATCCCACACTCAGCTGCTCTGATGGATCCTGCTGGGTCTGATGGATCCTCCTGGGTCTGATGGATCTTCCTGGGTCTGATGGATCCTGCTGGCTCTGATGGATCCTGCTGGCTCTGATGGTTCAAATTCTCAAGCTGCTCCAAACAAATGGTCTCGGAGAAGCACCGAGATCCTGAGCACCTTCTTAGCAGGTTTGGGGTCCCAAAGTCCCAGTTATCCACTCAGATTTGAGTGTCTTATTAAGTCATCCCAGATATTTTTTGGACAGTCTGTCAGCAATCCAGCCTGGACTGTTTTAGTGGCATGAAGACAACCTGGTTGTGCCATCTGGGCAGATGAACCAGCACAGCTCTGCCTTTGTGTCCTGCAGTCTCAGCTCGGTGGAGACAAGAGGGATGGGGTTTAAACTGGCTGTTGAGAGCTCCTCTGTGCCCAAGAACACTCCTCCTGCAGCGGGGGAGAGCTCAGAGCCATAAATAATGCAGGGACCCCTCTCCCGGAGTTCCTCCAGCCTCGAATTCCTCAGGGACTCAGTGAATATTCTTCCTCTCATCTCTTTTGTGTAGCTGCCGAGTGGTGGGCGGCTCTGGGAGAAGGGAGAGCCCCTCCGAGGTGCTGTGTTGATCTGCTTTCACATCTTCCTCCTCCTCCTCCTCCTCTGCGCTGCCTTCCCAAAAATCCCCGTGCCCGGGCGGTGTCGGAGCGGCAGCGCTGCCAAAAGCTCCCCTCCCGGAGGGTTGGATTTGCAGCTGGGTTTGGGAAGGAGTTTGGCTTCATGTGTTCAGCTAAACGAGATTTTAGAGCGCAGGCAAACGGGGCAAACTGTGCCTGGCACTGCTGCCTCCCGGGAAAACGAGGCGGGAGGGTTTGGCTGCTGCGGAACGGCAGGAAACAAAAGGTGGGTTTCTCTCTCCAGGCTGACGGAAATGCTGCCCTGAAAAAAGGTTTGGAACTCACTGGGACTGCTGAGGGGAGGGAGCCAAACCTCCCAGCTGCTGAGCAGGTGCCTGAAAGCAGAATTCGTTGGCGTGGCCTTCCCAAAACACCGACAAGCTGTTCAGAACCTGAACCCGCTCGTGATGTGTCTGAGACTGAAAAGGAGTTATCCAGGTTGTCTTCATGCCACTAAAACAGTCCAGGCTGGATTGCTGACAGACTGTCCAAAAAAATATCTGGGATTCCTTAATAAGACACTCAAGTCTGAGTGGATAACTGGGACTTTGGGACCCCAGACCTGCTAAGAAGGTGCTCAGGATCCCGGTGCTTCTCCGAGACCATTTGTTTGGAAGCAGCTTGAGAATTTGAACCTCCACGCCCACGTTCACCTTGGGCTGTGCTCATCTCCACTTGAGCCCCCCCTTCAGGTGGGATTTGTGGTCCATGGCTTGTCCCAGCTGGATTTCTGCTGGGTTACAGCCACTGGCTGGCCCACACGGGGCACTCAGTGCAGAGCAGCTCTGCTGGAGGTGTCACACTGACACGCATTTCTCCTGCAGAGCAGCCCGAGGTGACTTCAGCTCTGACCTACTTCAAAGCCAGGCTAGTTTTGTCCAGGCAGCAGCTGCATTTCAAGGCAAAGAGGTAAAAGGAAGAGCTGCTGAAATCCTGTTTCCTGGTCAGAGGTTTGTGCCCCCAGAGAGCCTCAGAGCTGCTGCACTTTGTTAGTCGCTCTTTTGTGGGCTCCTTGGTTTTCCTGCCACGTCTTTCCCGAGCCCGGGCTCGGCCCTGGCTCTCCCAGCCAAGCAGAGGTGAGCAGGCTCTGTTAGTCACTGCAGCATTTGCACAGCCCTCAAATGGGAGCAGCAATTAACTCCAACAGGTTTATCTACAGGAATTATGAATTTGCTTTGCTCTCTCTACCAGCAAAGTGCACTGGGCTCCCACCACTTAAGTATCCACACAGCCCATGAATTCCTGTTTTTTTGATGAGTCCTGGATCTTTAGAAGAGTCACATTTAGCTTTGGCTGTGTTTTTTCTGTCTCTCAATACCCTCCTGTAGATCTGGGGCTCCTGGGATGTTTCTCAAAGGTCCCTTGTTACCATCTATCCTGGTTCTCTTCCATTCCCCACCTGGATGGGGGGAAAAGCAAACAAGCCAACAGACCTTGCTGTGGGAACAGAAGACACTGAGGTGCTTCAGAGTGTCAGTGACACTATATTTGGATTTTAAGGGAATTTCTGCAGGGCCCTGAATATCCCTGGGAATTCCTACTGCCTTGGCAAGGAGGATTCAATCCACTTGGCTGCTGGGCCTTCCCTGCAAGACTCCCGTTCACAGAGTCCCTTCCGTCTCACACCGCAGGCAGCGTGTGGCACAGAACACATTCCTGATTTGGTTCTGAGCTTGCTGCCTCTCCTCAGATGGTCTTGGAGGCTGCTGGGGTGTGGGCTGGCTCTGCACACCACGCACACTCCCTGCAAAATGCTCCGCTGAACAAACATTCATTAAAAACCGGCGGATGGGAATTATAAGTGACTGTGCGAAGGTGCTGCTGAATTGACAACATATGCACAGAGCCAAAGTAAATGGTCTGGAACTCAGCAGTGAGGGATGGGAAGCTCTCACATCCCAGGCTCACACGCAGCTCAGGGTGATGCTGAGCTGCTGGTTGGGGCAGATCCTGCACAATTCTGGTGTATTTTCACCAGCATGACCCTGCTGCTGCTGAGCAGAGGTGATTCCGGTGCCCAGGGGAGCTCTGGCAGAGCCACCTCCACCTGCTCAGCTTTACTGCCTTCATCCCACACAGCCAGCATGGATTTGCTCCTCAGTCTCGCTGGTTAAGCAGAGCATCCCTCCCTGTGCAGCAGGAGCAGCCCAGGCCCAGCCACCCTGATCCACAGTTCTCCTCTCCATCGGGACAATCCCTCTGCAAAGGTGAAGCTGCAAAGCCCTGAAGGGTTCCAGCAGCAGCAGCTCCAACTGCAGCACAAAGGGAGGGCAGCAGGGTCGTTGCTGCCCTCCTGCCAGTGGAGCTTTTGAGCTCCCAATTTAGGATTCAAAAGGGGACAGAGGGGACTCAGAGCAAACTCCCAGTGCTGCCACTAAAATCAAGCACGTTCAGCACGAAGCCAAGTCCCAGCCTCATTAGCCAACACCCCCTAAGTCAACTGAAGGGACTCAAAATTAGCCCCCATCTCCACTTTGGCTTGTCCTGAGAGCATCACTGATGCCAGCCCTCAGGCTCACCCACTCCAGGGATCCCAGAGCACCTTCCAGGGGAGTTATCTGCAGTCCAAGCCCATTCCACAACCCCCTGGATGCGGCTCCAGGTTTGCCGGGAACGTTTCCATTCCACACAGCCCTAATTAACAGCGGCAACAGTCCCTTCCCATCCGCGGGAGGGAAACCCCGGTGGGCAGAGGGAACATCCCTCCAACTGCTCCCACGGCCTCGTCTCTCGGGGAAACCCCAGGGCAAACTTCCAAATCCTGCAGCACATTCCAGCCTGGCGGGGGAGCCGGGCTTTGCAAAGGAACCACGTTTGCTCTCCCCTCATTTAGGGGATAATAGCCCAGGTGCTCTGCTTCGTGAGACGATAATCAGAGCTCCCAGACAACTCACTTCTGCAGAGGGGGTTTATTCATGTGTTTTCCAATAAGGTCTCTGTTTCTCTCCCTGTTGTGTTGAGAGCTCTGGAAAGCTTTGGGTCAGAATCACTCCAGCCAGGGCTGTCCCCACTTTTTCTCCTGTGCTGCTCAGAGACCCCGTAAATCAGAAAGAACATTGTATTCTTTTTAAGCATTATACACGTTATATTTATTTTAAGCATTATACACATTATATAGCCATTATATGCATTATATAATGTATATTATATATACATTACATAGCCATTTTTGCACCATGTCAAATCCAACACCGTCCCAGGGGCTCACAGATGTGACACCAGCACAGGCAAACAAAAATCCCCCCACACCCAGGGCCTTGATTTCCATCAGACTGGCCATCAGCAAGATCCTCGGGGTGTTCTTACCACCCCTGGAAGGTGAAAATTGAATAACACCCAGATGTGTCCTCAGCTTGACACCAATATGTGAGTTTGAGGGATTCAGGGCAGTTCAGGTCTCACCCTCCTGTTTTGGGCAGCTGCTCACAGCAAGTTACAGGAACACCCTCAAGAGAAGCTGCTGAGCTTCCACGTGGGATCTTCCCCCAGCCCTGGGCAGGGTTAAACACCCCCAGGACTTGCACCCTGCTGGACAAAATATCACAGTGGCCAACCAGAGCTGGCCAGGGGCTGAGTTAATGGAACTTCCAGGTCTGATGAGCTGGGTGTTAAAATCTCCCCGTGGCCAAGAAACACAGAACTCACACTCTGTGCCTCCAGGAACTCGGGAAAGAGCTTTCCAGGACATGGCTGTGTTTTTCCAGCTTTCCCAGGCACCCCACCGCCCTGCTGAGCCCAGATCCAGGTGTGCACCCAAAACATTCCTTCAGAACAGGAAAATGTTGGTGTGTATGGAACTGGAGAGGTCCTGGCACCCACATCACCTAATCCCACTACCAGGGATGATCCTGCCTTAAACCCTGCTAGGCTCTTTATCCCCATTATTCCCACCGAGCAGTCACTTCAGGATTTCAGTCCTTCAAGGAATAATAATAAAAAAAACCCTTTCTAACTTCCAGCCTCGAGTTATCTATGACCAGTTTACACCCTTTGCTCCCAAGGCAGCACGTGGTTCAGCTGGAATGGCTCCATCTCCCCCTCAGGGTTTATCCCTCAGTGTGTTTTCCACAGAGCAATCCCAGCCCCTCACACACTTCAACCAGCTCAGTTCTCATCATCTCCCCTCCTAGAACCTCTTTTCCTTAACCCCCCTCATCCTCTCACTCTGCTCCAGGTTGGTGGAATGAAAAAACCACCTTCTCCAGTGGCATCAGCACCTCCTGAGCTCTGGAAGGAACAGCTTTGGAAAGAACCTTGGCAAGGTTAAAGCAGCCACTTAATTAAAAAAAAAAAACCAAAACACTCGTCAGGATCTCTGTGATATTATTGTGGTGATTTACATAAGTGCACACAAATTCCCAGGCATGGACTGCTTGGAACACTGGGTGTGTCCCCTGGGATGGATGTACCAAACAAGCAGGCAGGGCTGGAGCACTCACAGGTCTTTCTCAGTGATGTTTGAGGTCCATGCTCTTCAAAATATTAATTTTAATGTTGCACCACCACAGAATCTCAGAATGGTTTGGGTTGGAAGGGGTTTGAAAGATCATCCAGTCCCACCCCCTGCCGTAGAAGGGACACTTCCACTGGCCCAGGTTGCTCCAACCTGGCCTTGGACACTTCCAGGGATCCAGGGGCAGCCACAACCTCCCTGAGCAAACCCTTCCAGTGCCTCCACAACTCCCAGAGATGGGACAATCAATCCTTCCCTTTATTGCAGAGCCCATGGGAGGTTTATCCAACTGCAGGGATGGATGAGGAGAAAAGCCACACGTAGCTTTAGGGACAGGTGATGGTTTCGTGAAGGTCTGGAAATCCCAGCTGGCAAGAGCAGCTCCCAGTTCTCAGCTCCAAAACTCCACCCTGGAGGTGAGTCCACACCCAAGGGAACGTGTCTGGAGCTGAGCCTGAGCTGCCCCAGGTGGCTCACGGAGGGGAATTTGGGTTCTGAAGAGAAAACCTTTTCCACTGCACCCTGGAGTCTTAAATATTATTGTTCCCTGTTGAGTGCGGGTTAAGGGAGGAAAACAGTGACACTTTTCTCTTGGCTCTTTTGCAGCTCTTGTAAAGGCATATAAAAATAATAATGAGCCACTCAAGCACTTTAAGCAGTCAGGCAGTGATGAATGAGACCCACTAAAACCCTTCTGTCTTTGCCAAGGGCACTCTGGATTATACTTGAACCTGTTTTAACCTCAGCACTTAACCTTCTTTTCCACAAAGTTGCCATTGCATGACAACAACCAGGATGGAGCTCAAAATAACAAGTTGAAGGAATGGTTCCCTGAGAGGAAAGGACTATTTGCTTTACAGTTGGGGCTGGGGGTTTAAAGTGTAATTTATGTGCTTGCTAAACCTCAGATTTTAAAGAAATGGGAATATAATTCTGTGTTACCAGTAAAGGAAGGAGGAAAGGGAGGAAATTCAGCATGAAAGAGTTTTTTTATGACAGCTCGGCATGAAAAATGTGGGGAAAGAATAGAGACAAGCATTATGTGCAGAAATTATAGGACTTTTGCACAGAATCCCGAAATCAATGAGGTTGGAAAAGACCTCCAGGACCCTCAAGTCCAACCTGTGACTGATCCCCCCCTTATCCCCCAGCCCAGAGCACTCAGTGCCACAGCCAGCCCTTCCTTGGACACCTCCAGGGGTGGGGACTCCAAACCTCCCTGGGCAGCCCCTTCCAATGTTTAACAACCCTTTCCATGAGGAAATTCCTCCTCCTGTCCAACCTGACCCTCCCCTGGCACAGCTGGAGGCCGTTCCCTCTCCTCCTGTCCCTTGTTCCCTGGGAGCAGAGCCCGACCCCCCCCCCGGCTCCCCCCTCCTGTCAGGGGGTTGCAGAGCCAGAAGGTCCCCCCTGAGCCTCCTTTTCTCCAGGCTGAGCCCCCCCAGCTCCCTCAGCTGCTCCTCGGGGGACTTCAAGTGGAGACCCACACAGATGTCCTCCCTCCCTTGATCTCAAATCCTTTCTTGGAGGCAGAATCCCACAGGCAGCAGGAACTCCTGGGAACTCGAGCAGAAGTTGGTGCTGCTCCTCCTGTGCTCTGTGTTGCTTTTGCTGCCTGGAGCAGGAGGACACAGATTTCCACTTTCTCCTTGGATTCAGCCACAGACCTTGCTGCCACCAAACCAGAGCATCCTGAGTGGGAAAGGACCCCTGAGGTGCCACTGCAGTGGAAATGCTGCCCAGCTCACAGCCACCCACGTGCTGCCCACACCCAGGGCAAGCTCCTGGGTCCAAAGGCACAGCAGGCAGCTCCTGGTGCCTGCAGGGAAAGAGCTGGGGTGTTCCCTTGGGAATATCCTCTGCCATCCTTCGCCTACCCACACTCACCAGCCCAGGCACTGCTCCCAACTCCTCCCCTCTCCCAGTTTGCACTGGGCAGGCAGAAAAACCCAGCCCGGGGTTCCTGGGCACAGGCTCCCAACTCAGGAGCAACACACAAAACCTGCCCAGATGGATCATGGAATCATGGGATTGTTCAGGCTGGAAAAGACCTTCAAAGTCACCAAGTCCCACCCAGCCCCACCACCACGGTCATCACCAACCCACGTCCTCAAGTGCCACAACCACTTGTTGTTTGGGCACTGCCAGGGGTGGGGACTCCACCCCTGCCCTGGGCAGCCTGTGCCAGTGCTTTACGGTGCTTTCCATAGAGAAATTTTCCTTAATATCCAATCTGAGCCTCCCCTGGAACTACTTGAGGCTGTTTCTCTCACCTCAGGAACGTGGGATTCCCCACAAGCAGCGAGAACCCCAAGCCTAAAAGTGGGATTTGGGGCATCCCTGCTGTGCTGGGTGACACCAAACCATCACCTGCACCTTGGAACCACCACCCTCCTCCACAACCAGCTGCCAACACCTTGTCTGACAAACCCCCCCAGGGCTGAGGGGCCCCCAAACAGCTGGAATATCTCCAGCCTGGATGTGCCTGCACAGAAGGAGAGGAGAAACGATTCCAGGTGGGATCAGGAGATGGAGCTGCTGGGGCCCAGCTTGGAGGAGGGATGATGGGGGATCTGAAAGGTTTCTTAGCACAAAAGCCACATCCTGACTCCTGGTTTTGTCTTTTTTTAATGCAAGTGTTTGTGTCTTTTTTTGAAAGACAAGAGCAATGACAAGAACATACTTGACTCAGACATTTATTTCTCCTCCTGATAGGAAAAAAAAAACAACAAAAAACCAGCATGGAAGGACCAGAATTCACAAAGGGCTCACAATGACTGTGTGAACAACTCACAATTCATCCCCCAGGTTTAGATATTGCTGTGAACACCTCCCTGATTTACAACAAAATAAATGCCCAGCACATTTCCCTGCCCCTGGTGACCAAACTGGCCTTGCTTGAGCTCCACAACTGGTTTGTCTCTAAACTGGGAATGTACAGTATTTATATATAAACATAATGATTTGTATTTTTGGCCTCTTTCTGGAAGAAAAAAAAAATACTTAAATGTGATATGCAGAGATCCAAGTCTTCTTTACTAACACTTGTTTGTGCAGGACTCTTAGAGAAATATTTGATCTTGTGCAATAATAAATGGCTGGATTTTTTTGAATGTATTGAGCCTGATCCTTTTTACACTGAACACAATGGCTGGAAAATTGTTCTTCTCTATAATAAGATTGGAAATGCTCCATTATATTACTACAGCTAATAGTTTTGCACTACTGATGTTGAAGAGATTCTCGGAATAAAGGGTTAAATGTTGCATTAACAGTAACTGTGGTGGCTGTGCTTTAACCCCCTGCATTACACGGGTTTGAAACACGGGAGGAAAATGTGCTGCAATTAATTGTTCCAACCAACAGCACAGCAAGTGGAGGAGTAATTTGGGCTTAGAAACACCCTTCCATGTTTAACAGCATTCCAAAGGGGAAGGGAGGGGGACAGTTCACTCAGGGATGAGGCTGTTTAGCCTGCAGGCACTTGCAGAAGCTGCCTGGGGTTTGGGAATAGCCCTGGATGCTCAGGTACACTCTGATTTGAAAATGCAGCTTTCAAAATGGCTTTTTGAGTGAAGGCATTTGTAGAAAAATCTGTTTGGTTTGAATTCCTCCTGCACAGGAATGATGGATGTCCCCGTGTCTGCACAAAATCCCAGCCCATCCTCTGCAACAAGTTAAAGCAAATCCCCTCCCTTATTTAAAGTTCAATCGATTTCAATAATAAATATTTAACCATCAGCGTAAACCAGGCAAACAGCTCTTTGCCCTGAGGAGATGACAATTTATTGCCAGTGGGAATGGCAGCAGGAATTGACAATTTATTGCCAACAGGAAGACAGGGAGAGCCCTGTATTGACAGGAGGCTCAGAGGAACCATCCCCAGGAAGCTCAGAGGATGCTCTGTCAGGAGCATCCTGCTCAGAGAAACCATCCCCAGGAAGCTCAGAGGATGCTCTGTCAGGAGCATCTTGCTCTGGGAGCTGCCCTTGGAAAGCAGGGAATGAAATCCTCTTACTCAGGGAAAGCCAGATGTGGATGTATAACTCAGGGTTCACCCTCACCAACCTCAGATTATATCAAATTTTGCCTCAAAACCCCTGGAAAACAGAGCCTGGGGTGCACCTGCCCCACAAGTGCCAACGTGGACACTGCACATGCTGCAAAGTTCCCCAGCTCTGGGTCACTTTTTCCATGACTTAATTCAAAACAAGCCAAAAAATCAGACCACCCGTTATTCCTGAGACATCCCAGGGCTGCAGTGTTTTATTCTGCGCCGAGGTTTTTCATTTGGATTCATCTCATGGCAAACAGAAACACTTCAAGACAAAAAGCTTTCATTTTTCACGTGGGAAATCCCCTCCCAGGAGACACCCCCCCCTCCCCCCGCTCGTTTTTCTGGTGTCGTGCACAAGCACCAGAGGAAAAAATCCTTTCCCTCTTGATCTGATTTTCCCTGGAGAGATGCAGATGTGCAGAGACATCTGAGGGTCTCTTTGTTCTTCCCAGGGATCATGAGGAGGGTTTTGGAGGGATGGATGGGACTGTGGGGGCTGACAGCACCATCTCACCCCCATTAACGCCTTCAGGAGGGAAATTCCACTGGGGTTCAGTGGGAATAGGGTTGGTTTGTCAGCCTGGGATTTGGTTTGTCCCACAGCTCCTCCTCAACAGCCATTTCCACCCTGGAATCTTCTCTGCTACCACATCCCTGGAATTACACACACCCTGCAAGGGACTCCTGTTAATCCACTTGCAATCCCTGGGCAGAAATGAATCCATTGGTTGTCCCTGTGGATGTCACCTGTGTTCCAGGAGATGCTCCAGCATAATTTATCATGAATTAATGACCATTTGGAGCATCTGGAGGAGGGGTGGTGGCTGCAGGATCCGTGGCCAGGGTGGAGTAGGAAAAATGCAGCTCAATCCACAGGGATCCAGCTCAACCCCTGACCCAGCAGCTCCTTCCCTTCAGGGTGATATCCCAACCCTGCCTCCTCCTGCTGGGCATGGAAACTGTTCCATTTTTTGCATAAAACTTGGTTTAGATGGGAATGTTGTTCGAGAAGCTTCCACAGCTGCAGTTTTCACAAAGCCTTTGGGGAAAACACTTTGGTTCTTTTCAGTTTAAAAAAAGAAAAAAAAAAAAGAAAGAAAAAAAAAAGTAAAAAATCCACAAACATTAAATGCTTCAAAGAAATAATGATCAGAAGACTCTGTGGCTGCTGTAACCAGTCATCACCTCCAAGCAAAAGAGGAGAGAACATGTCACGTTCTGGGAGTTTCCTAACCCTAAACCTAACCCTAAACCTAACCCTAAACCTAACCCTAAACCTAATCCTAATCCTAAACCTACCCCTAATCCCACCAGTATATCCAGAGAAAAATACCAGCCTGATGGACAGAAACTGCAGTTTCTGGTCTGTATTTTCACAGAGGAACCAAGAAACCTGGTGGCAAATGTCAGTTCTCCCCCCAGGTCCCTCTCAAACAAATCACCCCTTTCCAGATGGCTGGGAGTGCCTCCCACCTCCCGAAATGTGACACCACCACCCCTTTGAGGTCACACTGACGCCTCTCTGACGTCCTCGTTCCTCTTTCCCGGGTTTCTGCATCCCTGGAGAGCTGCTGGGAGTTCCCAGCACTGCTCCCTGTGGGACAGGCAGTGAGGGATCCCACGTGCTCCTCCACAGCCTGGCAGGAGGAGGAGAGGGCAGAAACAGAGGATTTCATGGATGTCCCTGTTCCAGCAGCCATTTCAGTGCCAGGGAGCAGTGGAAGTTCAGATGACTAAGGGTGAAGCTTTCATTAATTCCTCCCACTGGTCATTAACTCTCCTCTGCAATTAATTCACTGTCCTTCCCCGTGGCACTGCAGTGATGCTGGATTTTGGACAAGGGGCTGGAGGGACAGGACAAGGAGGAATGGCTTTAAAATGAAACACAGTAGGTTTATATTGGACATTGGGAAGGAATCCTTCCCTGTGAGGGTGGGGAGGCCCTGGCACAGGTTGCCCAGAGAAGCTGGGGCTGCCCCTGGATCCCTGGAAGTGTCCAAGGCCAGCTTGGATGGGGCTTGGAGCAACCTGGGCTGGTGGAAGGTGTCCCTGCCCATGGCAGGGGGTGGCACTGGATGAGGTTTGAGGTCCCTTCCAACCCAAACCATGCTGGGATTCCAGGAAAAGACAGGGACACCAAAAAGATTTAAGACCCAGCAGGTCTTAAATCTTAAAAAGCACCTGCTTTTTGTCACAGAATCATAAAATAATTCAGCTTGGAAGGGACCTCAAGAGGCCACCCAGGCCCTCACCCAGGAGTTCTCACCAAAGTCAGACCTGTTTTCTTTAATTCAGTGAGAACTTCTCCTGTTTCATGTTCAGGGTTTCACCCCTTTCTGTCTGTGGGGACCATGGACGTGGTGGGCAGAACCTTTCAGGGAGTGTTTAAACCCACAGGGGGGTTTGCAGCACTCACACCTTGCTTTTCCACAGGGCACCACTGCCCTTGGTCAGAGAAGCCCCAAGATTCCCCAGGAGGGAACATCTGGGAGGTTACTCATTATTTGCCAAGAAGTCTCCAAGGGGCACGAGGGGTGAGGAAGAAGGTCAGGACAAGGTGTGTTGTCCCACTTTCCCTCTCCAGATGGAAACCATGCTGGGTTTTTATATGTTCCTTGTCTTTCCTGGCCTTAACTTACTTTGGGGCATGATTAAATCAAGCCTTTTTCCTGCTCAGGAAGAGCACAAGTCCATTTGAGAGCTTCCCATGGTTTTACCCTCCATCCACTGCAGGCAGCAGGGAGTCCTGACCCAGGAGCTGCTGTCAGGGAGAGCCTGTGGCAGGAGCTGTGTCAGTCCCAGGGAGCCAGGGGCTGAGGAGACACCAGGACGTGGCTGCTGGAAGACATTTCTCATCTTTGCTCTCAGTTGTTTACAGCTTTGCCTCTCCACTGCAGCTCCCAGGGCCTGTCTGAGAGACTCAGAGGTGTTCCCAGTGCAAGGAAAGGCTCATGGAATTCCCAGGGCTGTTCTGATATAGCCTTGCACCCCTCAGACATCCCCTCTATCCCTAAAACCCTCTTGCTCAGCATTTCTTCCTCAGCTCTTGCATTTTGCTCCAGCTGCTACTCTGAGTGCAAATCCCTGGGCAGGGGTGGCTTGGAGGGGACAGGGGAGCTCCCACTTGGCCTCCTGATGAATGACTGGGATGAATGGGAATCACTTGGAAGTCAGGAGTGGTTCTTGCTCTCCTCCAAACGCAGTGTCAGGGAAGGTTGAGCCCTCAGCTGGCTCTGACACACAGAAATCCTTTGTCCTTCCCCATCCCTGAGCCTCCTCTCCCTCTGCTCTCCACCCTCTGCTCTCCAGCTGTCTCTGGCACCCTGGCAGTGCCCATTTCTGCCATGTCTCAGCTGTTTGCCTGGCCAAGAAGCAGCTCAAACCCAGAACCAAGCCCAGAGCTTTTAAAAGAGCATTAAGGAGGATTTTATCCCTGGGCTGGTCAGGTCTTGAGTCTCAGCTTCTCAAATGTGCAGCACCAACGTCCCAAGTCAATGAGCTGCAGCCTCACTGCTGAAATTTCTGTCCCTGTTTCACCCTTTCAGTATTAAAGGATTTAAAATCAGGTTTGCCATGAAAAGACCTCACTGAAGTTCCACAGCTTTCCCTCTGGTAGGTTTTTAAGTCCATTAACAATTCAAACCCAGGAAGATCTTTTTTGTGAACGTTCAGCCCAACTTCCTGAATTTCAAGCATTATCCTCCCAGTTTGGGATAAATAAAGGGAATACAAAGGGGGAGGCACCACCACAGTCAGGAATCCTCAGGGGACAGAGAAACTTAGTCCAGAAAAACATGGAGTAGGATGAGGGTCTGCATTTCTAGAGGGCAGAGTTTGCCTGTCAGCCAGATGTGTGACCCAGGAACAACCCACCTCAGTTTTTAGACACCACCTGAGACACCCCCAGGGGCAAAACAATAGCCCTGCACTCCCCCTGTGCCCACACACTGAACCCCAACAGCACCTCCAGACTCCAGATATCACAACCCAGGCTGGGAAGGCCACACAAGGACCTGGTCTCTTAGGAGAAAAACCACCTGTTTGTGTAAAAATCATCACAGAGTTGCCAGATCTCACCGTGGCAGCTCAGGTCCTGCTGCAGACTTTGGGAAAAGTCACAGTGCTCCGGAAAAACTGTTCAACAGGAAAGTTTTTCCAAGTCTAGCAGCCACCATCATGATTGTTTATTTATTTTTTTATTGAGGGAAGTGGAAGCTGTGTGATAAGAGTCGAGAATGGACTAATTAAAAGCTGTTCACTAATCACTGACCTCGTGGATGCACCGGAAAGAATGGGGGAAAATATATGTATGGGGAAAGGCAGATAAATTGACAGAAACCTGTATCTTAAAATAGCAATATTCACATGAGATCCTGTCCATTATGTGGTCCCTGTCTGTCAGGAGAATGTGTATTGAAAATAAATGAGTTCTATCCTTCAATTGTCATGGCCACTGCAGAGCAGGCCCGGGGGAAGTCATTGTGTTACCTGGGATGAATTGGAGGTGGGAGGAAGCCCAGTCCACACACTGCATTTAGCAAATGACCTCATGGGAACATGTTCAGCCACCAGAACAGCCAGAACACCCCCCCAGTGCCCCAGCCTGGCAGGGCTGGGCTGCTGGGCATCGTTTCTCGCCAAGGTGGCACCGAGATTTCCCACTCCCCTGCTGCTCATATTCCCAGTATCCACTCCCACCCTTCAGGATGGGTTTGCCCCACGGGCTGAAAGGGTTTTCACAGGTTTTCTCCCACACCTTTGCCGTGCCACACCCCAAATTGTCCCCCAGGGCTCCCCTGCCATGGCCCAGGGGATGGAACAGCAAAGGACCACGAGCCACCCTAAGGATCCCAGGGAAGAGGCACTCCCAGAAAATCCCAGCAGTGACCAGCCACAGCTCTCCCAGGCTCAGAGCCCTTCAAGTCACAAGGAGCAGCACGAGCACAGCTCCTCCAGAAAATCCCAGCTGCCAGGCCCTCTCCAACCAGGACCTCCCGGGAGGAGCAGGGCAGGAAAAAAGGAGGGGATTTCCCTGGCTGCTGCTGTTTTCCTTCCAACGCTTCCCTCCTCCAAACACTCCGAGGGAATGGGGTTGCTAAAAGCATGTCCTGCCTGTTTTCTCTTCTCCATTGCCCTGCCCACAGCAGGGCTCTGCATTATCTGATCTGCTGCTCTGGGGCAATGCCAGCCCGGGGGCACCACGTCCTCGCTGTCCCTTTGGGGGGGTCTCTGCAGAAAAGCTCGGGGCACTCGCTCCCCTGGGCACACCTGAACGTGAGGAAATGTCTCACAGGCACCATCCTGGGGAGGAACCAGGGAGTGGAGGGAAAGCCCAGCTCAAATCCTGGTGATAAAAGCAGCGACAGAGAATTTCAACAGGGAAGGGGAGGAGGAAGGAGGGGAAAGTCGTGTTTTCAAAGTGCCAGTTCCAGCTTTCTCCAGGGGCTTTCTCCAGGGCCACCCTGCACCCCACACATCCCTCCCTGCACCAAAAGCACGGCCCTGACTCCTCCAGCAGCACCTGATTGCAGAGTTCCTGCCTTGGTGCAGCCTCCTGCTGCAAAGCTCCTGCCTCTTTTGCTCCCAGGGGCCTGAATTTGGGGAGTACAGACAAAAAACAACCCTTAGTTCCTCACCCTGCTGACGTATCACAGAAGTGCTCTGGGATTTACACCCTGTTTCCCTTCAGGAAACAAGGCAGGTGATGCTTCTCCTGTGGGTGCTGCAGCAGGAAGGATGGGCTGTCACAGAGCCCCAGTGCAGCTGCAACAGGTTGGTGGTGATTAAATGCAAAATTCATCCAGGACATGAGGTTCTGATTCAGCCTGGAGGCAGCTCAAAGACCTTTCCAGCTTCTCCCTGTGGAAAAACTTACTCATCCTTCAAGCAGACACTTTTTGCTGCCTCTTATCTCCGAGAGGTAAAATCTGGAAGGCAAAGCAGGATCATTGTGTCCCTGTTGAGTGATGCTTTCCTGGATTTCCATAACCTGAGGGATTGCCTGGAGTCAGGGAGACTGAACCCCTGCCCCTGTTAGAGGCACAACAAGCAGTGTTGTCTTCTGGATCACCCAGGACCTGCTTTGCAGAATGGCCTGAAGTATTTCCCTGAATCCCTCCAGCACTTTGACCAAGACAAGCACTGTCAGTCCACATTCTAGCTGGCCCTGATCTGTTTTAACGGATCATTTATTTGGCAGACAGGGAACGTTTGTCTTTCTGGAAACCACTGTGTCCCCCCGTGGAAAAAAGGCAATAAATCATTGTTTCAGGAGCAGCTGCCTCAAAAAACTAACTGGCCAGGGCTGACACCCCACTGTGTCCTGGGGGGGGGCTGCCAAGAGCTCCTGCCTTCTCTGAGAAAAGGACCTGCCTTTTTAAGGCCTGCAGGTGTTTTGGAGGTGTTGTTTGCTCCCTGGCTTTGAGGCTTTTGCTTTTGGCTGGTGTTTATTGCCTTATTGGGAAGCCCAGGGGCAAAACAGCTCCTGCTCCCCACACCCTCACTACAGGTAAGGGAGGTCTGTCCATCCTGTCGGGATCTGTCCTCACTCCCCAACTCTTCTGTCCCCTGGACTTTGGCACCTGTGTCTCCTTTTCCATCCCATTCTCCAGGCTTGGTCACACATGGCTTGTCTTTAGCAAGCCCCTCTCCTTGGGGCTTTGTTGACTCCTTCCCTTGACCCACAGGACCCCCACGACCCCCACCCTCTGCTCAGACCTGCCCAGGGAGCAAAAACAAGGGAGTGCTTTGCCTGGGTATGCAGGGCAAGGCATCAGGGTTATGCACAGGCAAAAACTGAGGCATAAAATGATCTGTTCCTGCTCAGAGGTTTAAAGGCAGCCCAGCCCAGGTGATGGCAGAGACTCTGGAGCAGGACTCACTTGGACTCATTCGCTGCGAGATCCAGAAGCAGCAGAGACAGAAAAGATTCCCTTCTCCTGAAACCACACAAAGATCCTGCTGACAAACCCAACAAAGATCCTGCTGACAAACCAGACCGGCACAAAACCTGCCCTGGCCCCTGCAGGACTCAGGGCAGTGAGCAGAACGAGCAACATCACCCCCGGAGAAACAACCACTGAGAACTGGAGCATTCCTGGCTCCAGGAACACCGACCCCCCTCCCCGACAGCTCAGTCAGTGCCAAGGGACTGGCCAGCGTGGCCTGAGGGCACAGTGTGACTTACCCAGTCCCCAGCACCCCCACATCTCAGCCAGGATGGGCTCAGCCCCCCAGCCTGGGGGAGCAGCCCCCTCTGCAGCCCCCTTGCCTGCCCCAGCAGCACGGGGGGCACCACTTCTTCCAGACAACCTCCTTATTGTTTTTATTTTACCCTGGCACTCTCTGCCAGCCCAGGCACCCAGGGCAGCCTGCACTGCCAGCAGGAGCTGGAACTGAGCAGTGTCTGCTTCCCTCAGGATGCTCAAGTACCCGGCTCGCTCCACCTCCCCCAGCCTCGGAGCAGACTGGGATCAGAGCTCAGCCTCATTTCTTTCCCTCTGCTTCTCTTCTTCCCCCCCTTCTCTCCAGCACAGCACCAGGCATGGCACAGCACCAGGGAGGTACCCAGCTGCTGCCCACACTCCTCAGCAAACCAAGACTGATGAGCCACGAACAGCAGGAACAAGCAGAAAAATCTCCCCTTCCGTAATTCCAGCACATCTCCAAACACCTGGGGCAGTACAGCTGGACACCACTCAGAACAGCCCCGAGCCCCTGCCCTTCTTGCTGGCCCCTTTCCAGCCCTCTCTGCTTCCTCCAGCTCCTGACATCCACTGCCCAAAGCAAGAGACCCCCAAGCCCCCCGTGGTGCTCAGCAGGACCCATCTCATGCCCTGCCCTGACACCAAAGAGCCACCTGAGTGCCACGGGCCTCATGCAGGATGGAGGCTGGACCTGCTGCAGCCCCTCGCAGGTCTGGCCCCACAAAACCCCCCCCGTTAAGACTCCAACAAACAAACTTCAGCTCAACAGGCTGCTCCTGCTCCTCCTCTGCCACGCCAGAGCCTGGCAGCCGCTCGCCCAGCACGCCGTGCCCACGTGGCTTAGCCAGCGACCTCCAGCACCGCCCTGGCCCTGCAACACCACCATCCACACGCCCAGAGAAGAGGAAAAGCAGAGTGTCTGCTCACACTCACAGTTTTGAAGTCCTCGTGGTTGCACTCCTGCCCTTTGAACTTGCAGTACAGCATCATATCCTTCAGGTCGTGGCCCACCCGCGCCAGGAACTCCTGCATGCTGAACACCTTGGGCTTGTAGTGCTTGAAGTTGGCCTTCTCCTGGAGGATGGCCAGGACGGCGGGGTCGGCCAGGTGGGGGTTGGGGATCTGCAGGTTGACGTCGAGCAGGGCCAGCAGCTCCCCGGCGTGGTACAGGTCGTTGGTGGTGAGGCGGGAGAAGCGGAACTCGTTGAGGTTGCAGATGGTGACGGCGGGGAACACCAGGCTGTTGGCCACCACCTCGTCCACTTTGGTCACGTGCTGGTAGGAGAAGTAGAAAGCCACCCTGTCCGAGCTCTCCACCAGGAGCAGCCCCAGCGAGCCCACAAAGGCCAAGGTCCAGAGCAGGCGCCGGACGGTCACCGGGCCGTAGATGAAGACGTGGCGGAGCCCGTGGAGCGTGGTGGTGTTGGCAAAGATCTGGATGCTGGAGGGCTGCAGGCTGCCCATGCTGTCCTCGCTGGTGCTGTCCTTCAGATCCATGGCTAAGTTAAATCCTGGCACTGCTTTTTGGGTCAGTCTGCAGCTAGAACTGGGATCTGGATGTCTCCTCTCTCCCAAGTAATCAAAGCCTTTAAGGGGCGGGCGAGAGGAGGGGAGTGAGAGCAGCTGCCGCCAGTTTATCCCACGATCGCGGCAGCGGCTTCGCCGGGGTAAATATTTATATAAAATCCATTCAAACTCTCGCTCTTGATTTCCTCGGTGCGATAAGGAGGGCTGGTTTTATTTAGGGAGACACCAAGGTGATGTGGAAGAGATGTGGGTGGGCAGCGAGAGCGGAGCCAATGGCAATAAAGTCCTCCCCCTGCACACACACACACACACGCACACACGGCCGAGGGGAGAGCAGATTAAGCGAGCGAGCGAGTTTAAAACAAGGCGAGGCGGCTCTCGGGCTGTTAACTAGTGCGGAAAGCCGAGGATGCTGCTTCCCGGAGCTGATGGCTTCAGACCCACCGGGTGATGCTCCCCGAGCTCCGGCAATGGGAGCTGCAGCATTCAGGCGTCTCTCCTCCTCCTCCTCCCCACCCCTCCATTTTGGGCAGAAAATACCACCCCAGAAACCCACCCTGTGCCGCCGGTGTCATTTGTGTTTCTCTCGGGGAAAGGTGGGCAGATAATCCAGGGGGAGAGGGAAAGAGGAAGGGAAAGGCTAAAAAAAATAAAAGGAAAGAGGGGGAAATGCTGTTCAGCTCCCTGCACACACACACACGGGCGAGCAGGGGAGAAAGCAGCGGAATGAAGCCTCTTCTCCATCACTCGGCAGCTCAGAGCGAAAATCAGGCAGGGCAAGACTCGGTGGGGCTGCAGCATCTCTGATGTTCTCTCCGTGCCCTGCGGGGCTCGGCGGGAGAAGCGCTGGAGCCCTGACTCACACACGGATCCCGAGCCCCGCGGCTGCGAGAGCCCGGGCAGGGCGGGGAGGGGGGCTGCGATCGCACCCCCCCAGCTCCAGCCTCGGGGGGGATGAGTCTGGACGTGGCTGTGCCTCGGGGGTTCGGGGGGGGGGCTGTGCCGAGCGGCTCCTGCACCCCCCGGGCTCAACCCACCGCCCGGGCTCAGCCCGGCGAGGCTGGGCAGGCTCGGAGCCAGCAGGAGCTCCAGATGTTCCCTGTGCCGCTGGAAGGCAGCTGTGATGGATGTGTTTGGGGAGGACGCTCCCAGATGTGCGCTCAGCCGCGAGGCTGGGAAGGAGGAGGGGGGAGGAGGCGAACGGGGACGGTTTCCTGCCCAAGAGATGCTGCAGATCCTGTGGCGATGCCTCCGAACATGAGAGCATCCCGAGTGCCCGCTGCGGGAACGGGAATGAGGGGGCTCAGCCCAGGGATGAGAGGGGTCTAAGCAGGGTCTGGAGTAATAACCCCCTCCACACTGGCTCGGTGCACGGCAGGATTTTTTACCTGGTTTTCTTCAGATCCAGAATTAAACCCCGGGATTTCTGTCTCTGTCCAGCCCCCAGCACCACAGCAGGGGAGGGTCCCGGGGCCAGGGCAGCACCCAGGAGGTGGCTTTCCCAGCTGGGATGAGGTGGGAGCAGAGGCTCCAAGGGCAGGCAGAACCTGTCACAGTCTGCAGGGTGATGCCTTGTGACTCTCAGCCACCCGTGGAAGTGCCTTAAGGCCAAGCCCAAAGATTATATGGCACAAAATGCATCTGAATTTATAACCCTGGGTGCTGTTACCAAGAGAGCAGCCCCTGGAACAGCCTTGGAACCATTTGGCCCCTTCACCTTTCAGCTGCTTCACCTTCACTGATGGACCCCTGAGTCTCTTGTCCCTGGGCCATGAGCCCCCTGATGCTTTTCACCCTAAGATCATTCCAGCTTTTGCTACCTCCAAGGCCACCTTTGGCCCTGGCAAGCCCAGCTGGTGCATCCTCTGGTATGGATATTCCTACAGGAGCATCTCCCAGGCTGAGCTGCTCATCCCACGCTGCTACAACTCTTCCCTCTCCATTTGACACCAGGGAAACTGAGGCAGAGAGGGGACAAGGCACTCAGAGACTATAAACTGTTAAATAATAAACTATCAATTGAATTTCCCAGTAGGTCTTTCCAGCACCCCAGGCCACTGCCCCAAAGCTGAACCCTCCTTCCATAGCCAGAAGGCTCCAGGACTGTGTCCTCAAGGATGGCTGGGATGCAGAGGGAGCAGGAGCTGCCTCCAGAGGCTGGTTTCCTCTTAGTAGGAATCCACATCAGCCCTGAAATGCAAAGCCTGGTCCCTCCTCCTGTGTCTCTGCTGGTGGCTGAGCCAGGCTCTCACTACGAGCCCATTTGGGGTATAAAAAGCTGTGCCCCTTCTTTGTTCTGCAGAAATTCGGCCGAGATGAGGTGTCCAAACCTGCTGCCCCTCGGCACACCCTTCCCGGGAGGGTAGAGAAGGCAGGACCAACCAACCTGAGAACCAGAATTAAAGCAGCTGAGGACAGAGGGGCCACAGCACCTTTGTCCCTGGGCTCCAGACCTCGCTGCCTGTCTCCCTCTGTGCTCGCCATCCCTGCACAGCCCGGGACAAGACCATTCCCCCTCCTCAAAATTTCCTGTGGCAGGACTGGGCTCCCTTTCCTGCCCATTCCCAGCCCGGCTGCAAATGTCCAGTCTGCACCGGCTGGCCGGGTGTGTTAATGTGTTAATGCTTCCCTTTGTCCTCGGTGAGCGCTGCCCTTCCAGCCCCCTCGCTGGAATTCACACCGGGAACCATCTGCTGCCTTTTAGCGTTTAACTGCGGAGAGGCTTTGGCTGCAGCCTGGAGGGCAAAGCCGTGCCCAGCGGTGCTGCTGGCACTGCCACCGGCTCCCCGGGCTCCGCTCCACCGCTCCTGGGGACGGGGACGAACCAGGGAGGCGAATCATGGAATGGTTTGGCTTGGAGGGACCTTAAAGCTCACCCAGTTCCACCCCTGCCACGGGCAGGGACACCTTCCACTAGCCCAGGTTGCTCCAAGCCCCGTCCAGCCCGGCCTTGGACACTCCCAGGGATGGGCACCCTCACTCTCTGTGGCTCAGGGTGTGCCCAAGATGTGCCATCAGCCACTGCGGGGTGGCACCAGCAAGGGGTGAGAGCGATGGGTTGCAAGGGCTGGGAAGGGCTGTTGGCACCTCTGCCCACCCCGGGGGCAGCCTCTGTGCAGGGGGGGGCTCGGGGTGGGGACAGAGCAGCCTGGCTGGTCCCATAAACCCCCCGGAGATGGCAGAGCCGCCTGCACTCACCGGGAGCGAGTTCCCTTCCTTGGGAACACCCCGGGAATGGCAGGAGCATCCCCGGAGGGGGAAGAGGCTGCTTTGGGAGCTCGCAGCCCAACCTCACCCCCCTCTCAGGCGTCACTGTTTCAAATCTGCTTCAGGCAGAGGAGTCAGGCAGGGCAGAACACAAATCCCTGAGGAAACCCCCTTTTTTCCCCCCCTTTGCAGAGATGGGGCGGTGGAGGGGCCAGCAGGGCCGGGCTGGCTGAGGGACAGGGGAGCGGAGCGCAGCCCTCCCTCCTTCGCACAGCCCTCCCTCCTTCGCACAGCCCTCCCTCCTTCGCACAGCCCTCCCTCCTTCGCACAGCCCTCCCTCCTTCGCACAGCCCTCTCCGCTTTGCACAGCCTGTGCCTGCCCTCTTGTGTCTCCAGCCCTCGCTGCAGTGCTCCGGGTGAGCGATCCATCCATCCATCCCACCCGGGAACAGCTTTATTCGGGGAGGAAAAAGCCGTGGAGAAGGATTTCCCCCCCTCCCCGTGTGAGCCCCTCCGCTCCCACAGCCCCAGCCGAGCCCTGCCACGGCTCGGGGAAGGTTCGCCCCGGGGAAGTCAGGGCTGGCCTTGCGGACAGAGCAGTGGGAGGGTTTAAAGATGAAAGGAGATGCTTTGGTTCCCCCGGGGCTCAGCACATCGTCCCCTCTGCCCTGAGCACTGCAGGTCGCTGTGTTTTCTGACAGTTTGTTGTTTTTCTCTCTGGGCTCGGACGGGAAAAGGAAAAAAAAAACCAAAAACAAACGAAGCAACGATGGCTGCAGTCCAGGGAAGTGGTTTGTCTTAGAATCACAGAATCTTTTAGCCTGGAAAAGTCCTTTGAGGTGGAGTCCAACCATCCCCCAGCACTGCCAAGGCCACCACTGCCCCATGTCCCCAAGTGCCACATCCGCGGGGCTTTTAAGCCCCTACAGGAATGGGGACTCCAGCCCTGCCCTGGGCAGTTGTGCCAGGGCTGGACAACCCTTTCCAGGAAGGAATTATCCCTAATATTCAATCCAAGCCTCTTTTGGTGCACCTTGAGGCC
>NW_016690393.1:330243-334963 GCF_001604755.1 Lepidothrix coronata
TCCTCCTCCTCCTCCTCCTCCTCCTCCTCTTGCTGCAGAAATATTGCTGCACATGAACAGTTCAGTGGTGCCACTGAGCCTCCAAGCCCCAAATCTGGGGGGGGACGGAGGGGAGAAGCCTCCCTGGGGCACAGGGATTACTCTGAGCCCAGACCAGTCTGCAGCCCGGGTTCCATCTCCCGGATTTATCCCCCCCCCCAGGGAATACTGGATTTGCAGAGGTGTTTGTCCTGCTCCCTCTGCCATCCCAGCCTCTCTGCAAGAACTGACATTTATCAGCCCTCAGTTTTGTTCACCTGGGCAGAATCAAAGCAGTGCTGCTGCTGTCCTGTGCCTCCAGTTTAGAGGTTTGGGGATGAAAAAAAACGCACTGGAAAAATTACCTTTCCATTTTGGTGCCTCCCCATATAAGCAGCCCTTGAAACCTTCTTGTTCTCCATTAAGCTTTACACGGTTTTATTTTCAGTTATGTGTGTTAGTTCTGCCTGATACTCACGTTCCTCAGAAAGTCTGTGAAAATACTTTGAGTTACTCATGAATAATTCAAGTTTAGGGCCCATTCCAGGCCCTCATTCCTGGATAACACCAGGCATTTGTTCTTGTCACATGAAACAAGCCAGGAAAATTCACTGAAATATATAATTTTTTTCATTGTTTTTGACCAAAAAAACATCTCCATCAGCTTTCCTTTCTTTTTAACTTCTCCTTCAGTGCCAGTGCAGCTCATAAGTGAATTTCTCCAAAGGAAGCAGTTTTTCCTGGGATTACAGTTCTCAGAATAATTAGCCAAAGAATCCCACAAATTAAGACATCATCCTTCCATTGCCATGGCAACCCTGATTGTCCTCCCTCAGGTGGCTGAACTGGGAAAACAAGGGAAAAAAACAATCTCAGAGCTAATTGTTGTCCTGCTGCCAAAGGAGCAGAGCTGGAGGGGAGGTGGGAGAGGGGACAGAAGGGGGGGATCTCTCTGTGCCAAAGATCTGGAGCTGTTACAGAGAGTCCAGAGGAGGCACAAAGATGGGGAAGGGTCTGGAGGGGCCACAGGAGGAGCAGCTGAGGGCACTTGGTGTGTTCAGCTGGAGAGGAGCAGACTGAGGTCAGACCTCATTGGGATCTTCAACATCCTCCCCAGGGGCAGCTCCAGCTCTGGGGGGACCAGGGACAGCACCCAGGGAAGGGCTGGAGCTGTACCAGGGCAGGGTTGGGATGGATATGGGGAAAAGGTTCTTCCCCCAGAGGGTGGTTGGCACTGCCCAGGCTCCCCAGGGCAGTGGGTACGGCCCCAAGGCTGCCAGAGCTCCAGGAGGGTTTGGACAATGCTCTGAGGGACGGGGGGGATTGTTGGGGTGTCTGGGCAGGGCCAGGGGTTGGACTGGATGGTCCTTGGGAGTCCCTTCCAGCTCAGGACATTCCATGATTCCGTGATCCAGCACTCCCTCCTCTCCCAGTGCCCATCCCGTGGAAGAAGCTCCCTCTGCCAGCCCGGGCAGTCCGACCTCTTGCTAGAAAAGACATTTCAAGAAGTAAAATCGAGAAGCTGAGGAAGAGGATGATCCCTCCAGGAGCACTCAAGGCTGCCAGAGTTCCAGGAGGGTTTGGACAACGCTCTGAGAGACAGGGTGGGATTGTTGAGGTGTCTGTGCAGGGCCAGGGGTTGGATGGATGATCCTTGTGGATCCGTTCAAACTCAGGACATTCTGTGATTCTATGACAGGGAGGGGAGAGGAGGGGCAGAGGGGAGAGGGAAAGCCTTGTCCCCAGTCCCTCTCCAGCTCTCCTGGAGCCCCTTTAGGCTCTGGAAGGGGCTCTCAGCTCTCCCTGCAGCCTTTTCTTCTCCAGGTGAACCCCCCCAGCTCTCCCAGCCTGTCCCCAGAGCTGAGGGGCTCCAGCCCTCGGAGCATCTTTGTGGCCTCTCCTGGACTCGCTCCAGCAGCTCCACATCCTCGCTGTGGGACCCCAGAGCTGGAGGCTCTGCAGGGGGGTCTCCCCAGATCAAAGATATGAAGTGAGTTGACTAAAAGGAGCCCTGTGAAGCCTCCCAGAAACACAGACAAAAGAGGCCAACTCCCTCTTTCATTTGCAAAGGTAACAGAGGTGGCTCTGAAGGCAACCTGATTTAGAGTTTTAATAACAGCCAGCGAGGAGCAGAGTCCCAGCTTTGCCTTCTCACTTATTCATGGTTTTAATACAGCACCAAATCAGCTTTTAATGAAAGAAAAAAGCAGGTGCTGCTCATTTTTCCCTGCCCTGGCTCTGGGGCTGGTCACCTTTGTGGCCAGGCAGGATGTGATGGGAGCTTTGCTGCTCACCCAGAACGAGCCAGGACTCAGATCCCACGTGCTGGTCAGGGGCAGTGAGAAAGCAGCTCTTTGGGGCGGATGGAAACTTCAGAAGCAGGTTCTCAACCAGCTGAAAATTGGTCTCCACTCATCTTCCCTTGGGAGCCAGATGTGACAGAGTTATGGCCAGAGCAGTTAAGGATGGAAGAGCATTTCCAGGCTCCTGTCTCCAACAGAGTGTCCAGGAAAGCTCTCACTTATCCAGTGCTTAGAGGATGATTAGGAAGAAATCCCTCCCTGGGAGGGTGGGGAGGCCCTGGCACAGGTTGCCCAGAGAAGCTGTGGCTGCCCCTGGATCCCTGGAAGTGTCCAAGGCCAGGTTTGATGGGGCTTGGAGCAACCTGGGCTGGTGGAAGGTGTCCCTGCCTATGGCAGGGGGTGACACTGGCTGGGTTTTAAGGTCCCTTCCAACCCAAACCATGATGGGATTCTATGTTTCTATGAAAAAAAGTGAGACACCAAAAAGATTTAAGACCCAGCAGGTCTGTACCTGCTTTTTCTTATAGAATCATAAAATAATTCAGCTTGGAAGGGACCTCAAGAGGCCAGGATTCTATGAGCAGAGCAGAGCCCAGCAAGTGAAGAGAGTCCCCCTGCAGCCCCTGTACCTGACCTGGAGAGAGCAGCAGAGATGGTGGAGCTGAAGCACCTCCTGAAAGCATCTTCCTGAAAGCATCCACCCAAATATCTTCCTGAAACCACCCCCCAAAAGCATCTTCCTGAAACCACCCCCCAAAAGCATTTTCCTGAAACCACCCCCCAAAAGCATTTTCCTGAAACCACCCCCCAAAAGCATTTTCCTGAAAGCCTCTCCTGAAACCACCTCCCTGAAAGCAGCTCCTGAGGGCACCTCTCCAAAGCATCTTCCTGAAAGCCTCTCTGCCCAAAAACATCCTCCCGAAAACATCTCCCCGAAGCGTCTTCCTGAAAACATCCCCTTGAAATCATCATCTCCCAAAAGCATCTTCCTGAAAGCCTTTCCCCTGCTGGCATCAGTCCAACCCTCCAGCATCCTGCCCTTGCCATTACCAGTTCTGCTGGGGGCCAGGAAGGAGCTGTAAACACGACAAAAAGCAAATTTGCAAGTGGTAAAAGCCCTTTAATCAGAAAATTGTGATTTGCTCGGGCGAATCTTGCCAAAAACCTGCTTTGCTTCCTCCTCTTGGAGGAATTGCTGATGGCTGCAGGACAGATGCAGGGCTGGCTCTCATCCAGCAGAGCACAGCAATGCAACCCTCCCTGGTGCAGAGCTCAGGGCAGAAACCACAAGTCAGCCAGCAAATGTTCTGCTCTGATGTTTTGCTTGGTTGATGGACGACAGTCAGGGCTGCAGATGGGGTGTCAGCACAGGATCCCTTTCTCCCAGGCTCTGGCAAGGGAAAAGCAAAGAAAAAAAATCAAAGGCTTCACCCACAGGGGTTGTTCTGCCACGAGGACCGAGGAGAGATTTGCAGGTGCAGAGCCACAGGGTCGTATCAGCTCTGAGCTCAAGGTCTTTCAAAGCTTTTGTAGCGTGCAAACCTGGATGTTTTACACCAGCACTCAGGTGTGTCTGCAGCAGGCTCTGTTTGTGAGCCTGTAGTCACAAAAACTATCCAAAAATGGTCCATTAAATGCAGAGATAAGAGCTCTGAAATCAAGAGGTCTGATCTCCATGGTTTTGTCAGGGACATTCACTCCTCGTTTCATCCTCGTCCTCCACAGCACTCAGGGCCTGTGATCTGGGATCTGGGATGGCCCCAGGAGTGGGGGGAAGTCCCTTTCAGCCTGGCATCATATTTTTGGCTGATTATTCACAAGAGGCTGCTCTGTGCTGGTGGAACTCAGGTATTGAGGAAGGTGAAGCATTTCCATGTTCCATCCTGTGATCAAGTTTTACCAGTTCAAGCAGTGGGATGTGTTGTCTGGATGAATCTGTCTCAAAGGCACATTTCACATTTCCCTTCACCTTGTTTCATTGAATCATGAAATAGTTTGGCTTGGAAGGGACCTTAGAGATCATCTGGTTCCTCCCCAGGGGCACCTTCCAGCAGCCCAGGTTGCTCCAAGCCCTGTCCAACCTGGCCTTGGACACTTCCAGGGATCCAGGGGCAGCCACAGCTTCTCTGGGCAACAAAGGTGCTGGAAAGGTTTGGAAGACAATGAAATGCTGCATTTCCATCCCCACGTGTCCCCAAAGAAAGGTGCTGATAAAAACCCCACATGGACAGAGAGCTGAAGCAGCTTCCACAACCCCTCTGGTTCCAACCTCCAACCGGTTTCCAACCAGTTTAAGGGGCACTGACACAAAACCACTCGAAAGCAGGGGGGGAGTGTCCATCAGCTGGAAGGCAGGAGGGCTCTGCAGAGGGACCTGGAGAGGTTGGAGAGTTGGGCTG
>NW_016690393.1:335768-349544 GCF_001604755.1 Lepidothrix coronata
AAAACAAAGAGCCCTTGCAAAGCTGTTTGATGCTGATTCACATCCCCTCTGTTGAATCACTGTCCTCCTGCAGAGAGCAGGGGGAAAAACCCTTGGGAGGGGTTTCAATGGGGGTTCCTGAGGGGCAAATCCTCTGGGTGGGGATTTTTGTCACTCACTCCTTCAAGGCTTGCTTTTGATGTGATGAAGAAGTTCAGAGAGCAGAGATGATGAGTCTGTGCCTGGCAGGGGCTGCTCCTGCTGTTCATCACCCAGCACACCCTGGGCCTTCCACACTTGCTCGTGTTACAGGGAGACCAAGAATAAATTCGTGGTAATTGCAGAATAACCCTGTGTGTGGGTCCATTTATTGCAGAATATAAATGCCTTGCTCAGGGGAAGGTTAATTCGGTCTCAGAGGTTAAACCAGCTCTTTGCTGCAGTTCAAGAGCATCCAAACTGACGTGTTCCAAGCCCATTTATTTTGCAGGAAGGCATTTTTTGGGGGCTGTTTGGTAGCAAAGTCAGTGCCAGCACAATGATAAAGGTCCCTCATCAACAGAACCACCTTTCAGCAAACAGGGCTTTAGACATCTTTTAAAAGATTAAAAAGCCTTAAAAAGAGAAATCGAGTCCTTTCCCACAGCCCTGAAGATTTATGAGGGTTTGCTGAGTTCAGCTCCCAAGAAAATGGGCAGAAAGACTCTGGAAAAGTGAAGATCCTTTGTCTTGACACTTGCAAAATGATTTCTCCTTGCAGAGCTTTCAGCTCAAAAGCTGCCACGATGTGATGTTGGGGAAAGCAGACAAACCCAGAATTTCAAGGCCTTTTAAAGTGAACAGAAACATTTCTTTCTTTTTTTTTTTTTTTTAATTGAATGCAACTTCCTGTTTCACCTCCCTTTACTCCTATTTTTAAGGTGGGTAATAGTAAAATAGTAAAACTACCGAGGTCCTTTCCAAGCTGAATTATTTTATGGTTCTTTTAGTTCACCTTTTAGGCCAAGTTTATGCCTGTCAAGCAAAAGCAAAGCAAAACAGTAATTCCTGAGCCCACATTATAAATAAATAAATATTTTAGTGTTTTCATACGATTATTTTTTTCTAGTGCACACTCAGGAGGAGGAAACACGACTTAGTTTGATTTGCAAAGAGTTACAGTCAGTTAATTCAGTCCCTGAATTAAGATTTGAAGTCTCTCATATTCACTCCCCTCTCGTGCCAGTTCTCTGCACGTTCTGAGAATAGATGGCTCCTAATTAAATCTGGCAGAAAGCAATATATTTTCACTGCAGGCACGGAAAGGTGATGTATTTTTCATGAAATCAGCTCTGCCTGCAATAATGTCATTTTATTTGCACTGCTTCAAGCTCCTGCTGGGCAGGGGGAGGGAGCAGCAGGGCTGGGGGTGCCCAGGGGTGAGGGGCAGCACTGCAGACCCTTGGAGCTCTGTGTCCCAAAACCATTCCCCCAAAACGTGGCAGAACTTTGGGCTTGATCATCTGAAAGGTCTTTTCCAACTGCAATGATGCTGGGATTCTGGGATTCTAGGATTCTGTGGCTCTATGATTCTATTAGTCTATGAATCTGGGATGCTGTGATCCTTTAATTCTATGATTTTGTGATCCTGTGACTATGATTTTATAATTCTGGGATTCTGGGATTCCATAATTCTATGAATCTGGGATTCTGTGATCCTATAATTCCATGGTTTTGTGATCCTGTGACTACAACTTTATAATTCTATGATTCTGTGACTCTGTGATTCCATAATTCTGTGAATCTGGGATTCTGTGATCCTATAATTCTATGATTCTGTGATCCTATAATTCTATGATTCTGTGATCCAATAATTCTATGATTCTGTGATCCAATAATTCTATGATTTTGTGATCCTGTGACTATGAGTTTATAATTCTATGATTCTGGGATTCTGGGATTCCATAATTCTGTGAATCTGGGATTCTGTGAGCCTATAATTCTATGATTCTGTGACTATGATTTTATAATTCTGTGATCCTATAATTCTATGATTCTGTGACTATGATTTTCTAATTCTGTGATTCTGTAATTCTGTGATTCTGTGGTGCTGTGATTCTCTAATTCTTTGTTTCTGTGACTCTGTTCTATGATTCTGTGATTCTATGATTCTGATCCTCTGATTCTGTGACCCTGTGACTCTGATTCTATGATTTTGTGACTCTGTGATTCTGTGGGTCTATTATTCTGTGATTCTATGATTCTATAATTCTGTGATTCTCTGATTTTGTGACTATTATTATTTGATTCTGTGACTCTGTGACTATGATTCTATAATTCTATGATTCTGTGATTTTGTGACTATTATTCTGTGACTCTGTAATTCTACAATTCTATAATTCTATGGTTCTATAATTCTATGATTCTGAGATTCTATGACTCTGTGATTCTATTATTCTATGATTCTATAATTCTGTGATTCTGTGACTCTGATTTTATAATTCTATGATTCTATAATTCTGTGATTCTGTGACTCTATGATTCTGGGATTCCATGATTCTATAATTCCGTATTTCTATGATCTATGAGTCTGTGATTCTGTGACTGTGACTCTGTGACTGTGACTCTGTGACTCCATAATTCTATGATTCCATAATTCTATGATTCTGTGGCTCTGAGATTCTGTGACTCTACAATTCTATGATTCTAAAATTCTATTATTCTATAATTCTATGATTCCATGACTATATAATTCCATAATTCTGTGACTCTATGATTCTATAATTCTATGATTCTGGGATTCTATGACTCTGTGACTCAATCCTGTGATTCTATAGTTCTAGGATTCTGGGATTCTATGCTCAGGCTGCCATGGGATGGGGAGGAACAGGGAACATTCCACAGCTTTCCATCGTGCTTTGCCAGGCAATTCCCCTCAAAGGCTGGAATTGGGGCACTCTGCTCATATTTAGGAAAATCAGCTTCCATTTGAAACCAGAGCTGGAGGAGCATCTCAGGGCAAACAAAAACACAAAACTACTTAACCTGTAGATGAGTAACAGTCACATTGTTCCCTCTTTATCTAATTTTGGGGGGAAATTCCGGCACTGTGGGAGGAAAAGCAGCTCCCCCAGCAGAGTCTGCAGCCCCTGCACTTTATAAAAGTCCACTCAAACACTGAACCACTTCTCAGGAAAATAAACTTCTCCATTTGCACCTTCCAGTTTCATTTTCCAGCATTTTCCAGTTTCATGGATCCAGAGACAGGGCTCTGGGAGCAGATCAGAGACCTCGTGCCCCATCAGGCCAGGGCTGCATCCTTTTGGAGCAGTGCATGTGGAAAATGAGGTTGTGGGAACGTGGAACACTGGAGAGTAAATAGGGAGGGAACCACGGGAGGAGAAGGATGTCCAGGTGAAGGTTCTGCTCCCTGCCCCTCTCACCAGCTCTCATGAGGAGTGTCCACACCCTCGGGATCATTTGGTGTGAGGTTCACAAGTTTCCCAAGAGGATTTTCCCTTCCCCTCCCTCTTGCTCGTGGCTATTCATGGTTCAGACTGGATATTAGGAAGGAATTCTTGGCTGGGAGGGTGATGAGGCCCTGGCCCAGGTTGCCCAGAGAAGCTGTGGCTGCCCCTGAATCCCTGGAATTGTCCAAGGTCAGGTTGGATAAATTTGGAGCAACCTGAGCTGGTGGAAGGTGTCCCTGCCCATGGCAGGGGGTGGCACTGGGTGATCTTTAAGATCCCTCCCAACCCAAATTCTATGATTCTGTGATTCCATTCTACCTAGAGAGGGACTGAGTCAACCTCAAAAACCAAAAAAGTTCCCTCCTTCAAGAGGTCACTTCCCAAATTCCCTCTTGGAGACAACGAACCCATGGCATGGATATAAAAATCGTGCCCGCTCCGAGACCTGTTTGTGGTGGTTGAGAAGAACAAACAGCTCCGTGCGGTGACTCATTTATCGAGCACCGATCGTTCCAGCGGCTCCGACGATCGATCGCAATCGCGGGATAAAATCCGAGGGGAGAACGTGAAGTTCCCGAGCGCGGCACTAGATGGTGATGCCCGCAAAGNGGGGAGAACGTGAAGTTCCCGAGCGCGGCACTAGATGGTGATGCCCGCAAAGGAAAACGCCCGGAGTGGTTCTCTCCGGGGTGTCCAGCGCTGGGCAGCACATTTGGGCATCCCCGGGTCACTGCCCCGGATTTAGGGTAAGGTTGGGAAGAGAGACACGTTCACCCGACGTGCAAAGGGACAGAATTTGCCCCTTTTCTGGTGCTGTGTCACTACAGACAAATAAATCTGCATCTTTCAGAAAGCAGATTTTCAGAAAGCACAGTGCATCTAAGCAGAGGGCAAAAGAAACCTTATATATTTATATATATATATATATATATATATAATCCTCACCCATGACTTCCCAAAGTAATGAACAACCAAAATAATCAAAATAATGGACAACCAAAAAATAGCCATCCCGGGGTGAAAGTGTGCACCTTCCAGCAGGAAAACTCTGAGAAATCCCAGCAGGACGAGCTTTAGGGTGTGACTGAGGAAGACACAGCACGGGGTAGGAGGGAATCTTTCCCCAAATTCCCTCCCTGGCAATGAAAGGAGCATCTCCAGTGCAAATTATTGCTGCCTTTCAGGCTGAACCCGCCTCTGAGAGCTGTGGGGAGGGGGGAGAAACAGCAGTTATTTCAGTAATTCCCAGGGAATATCCCCTCCTAGGTCAATATTAACAATTCACCCAGAGGACAGTGTTTTACTGTCAGCTTTGCCACGTGTTTCCCTGCAAAGGGATCTCAACCACCCCGTGTTGCCCTTCCTTTGTCCCTGTGAAGGCCAAAGCTCAGCTAAAAGTTTCTATTTCTTAACTCTGTATCATCAACTGCAGCCCTGGAAGGTCTGGTGAGGGCAGAAATGGAGGAAAACCACCCAATATATTGGATTTTCTTTGCGAGCTGCTCACTTACCCCTGCTTTGATGTGCCCACAGAGACGGGGCAGAAGAGGTTGGGGGTGATGGGAGGGTCCACATCTGATGGGCCTGACCCCCAGCAATGGATTTGGAGGGACATTCTCACCCTAAAGGTCAAGTTGGACAGGGCTTGGAGCAACCTGGGCTGGTGGAAGGTGTCCCTGCCCAGGGCAGGGGGTGGCACTGGGTGGGCTTTGAGGTCCCTTCCCACCCAAACCATTCTGGGATTCTGGGATTTAACCAGTTTCTCTTTGCACAAAGGACCTCAAAGCAACTGCTGGGATGCAGCAATTTGGAAGAAACGGAGGAAAGGGCTCGTGTTTGCTTCTGGATCCAGCAGGGATGTTCCTGCAGGAAATCATGAGCAATTCCCCTGGTCCAGCCCAGAGCAGAAGGGTCTGATGGGGTGGAAGCCTCAAATCCCTGCTCTGGCCTTTTTTCCCCCCCTCAACCAGAAATTGCATTTGTGGAATTTTAAAATCCCTGGCATTTGCCTCGGAAATGTCACCGGGTTTCGTTTCAATAATGTCGGAAGGTTTGGGTAAATAAAAAAAAAATAATATATAAGTGGAACGTTCAGTGCTCTCAAACACCTGAGTGGATTAAAAACCCCTCCTACAAAACGGCTCAAAAATACCAGCCTGGGTACAACAGTGGAAAGATGTAAATGGAACAAGGAGACCAAGGATTTTTCATCCTGTGGGAGTGAGTCTGCACCGTTTTTTGAAGCCTTTTTTTTTTCCCCTGTGCTGTGTTATCCAAGCCTTGTGTTACTACAAACCACATTTCTAACAGGTTTGCACTTGCAAACGGGGGCAACTCCGGGTAATTTTACATCTGCTGAGGACACCAGAGAGGATTTGGCATTTGGAGATAATCAGCTGGGTGAAGGATGAGGAGCAAAGTCATGTCTTTTATTACACCACTTGGCAGAGCTGGAATAAAAAAATAATCCTTGGGAACAGCAACACAACCGTCACTTGAGAAATGCCATTGCTCCCTTGCTCGGTTTTGTAGGATTGAGACGGGGAGTTCATTAAGTTCACATCTTTTCTTCCCCTGCAAGAGTCTGTTTTTCATATTCTACTCCTACTCAGGGCTACTTCGTCGTGACTCCTCATCTGCTGGAAGTTAAACGGGAGAATTGCTCAAAAAAGGAATTATTTTTCGCTCCGATAAAAAAATAAAAAAAAAAGTTCTGCTGTGTGAAAATCGACCTGTTGGAGTTTCTTCAGACATGGTGAGGGTTTCTAGACCAATCCACAGCCTTTGCTGGCTGGAGTTATTTCAAAAAAAATAGAAGTGTCCTCACAGAAAATGCTTTGATGTTCCTCCTTGGGGACCACGTGGGACCATCCCTGGAACACCCTCAGCCAGAACCCAGTGGCTTCATTTTTCTCAGCTGATTAATTCCTGGTGGGATCATCCCTGGAACACCCTCAGCCAGAACCCAGTGGCTTCATTTTCCTCAGTTGATTAATTCCTGGTGGGACCATCCTTTAAACACCCTCAGCCAGAATCCAGTGGCTTTATTTTTCTCAGTTGACTTTAATTCCTGGTGGGACCATCCTTTAAACACCCTCATCCAGAATCCAGTGGCTTTATTCTCCTCAGTTGACTTTAATTCCTGGTGGGACCATCCTTTAAACACCCTCAGCCAGAACCCTGGGAAATCTCCTCCTGGATTCTCCCAGCCTGACAAGCGGGAATAAATCTGTCTTGTTGTCAGCAGGAATCAGGGCTAGACATTAAATAAACCTCTGCCCGTGGAATCAGCTCTGGGATCAGGGATTTGTTGAGCCAAGGGAAGTGACTCTCTGGGAAGAGCAGAGGGAACTGGGGTGGTCTGAACTGTCACCAAGACGCAGCTTTTCCCACCATCAGAAGATCTGCTGCTTTTCTCCTCTCCAGCTCACGTTTGCAAAGCCCTCGAGCCGTTTTTCTCTGAATTTCCTTTTTTTTTTTCCTGCTTCAGCTGCAGGTGAACAGCCAAAAGTCCAAAATTTTTCACAAATTAGGGACCTGCCTAAGGTGCAGAAATTTGAGTGCTGGGAGTGCTGTGTTCTCTCGTGACTTTTCAGTGTTTTTAACTTCTGCTTTATACAGATTCCCAGATTGAAAGCAATTCTGAACCGAAATGGTAATTATTACCTTGCTCCTATCAAAGCAAATAGTAGATAATCCCAGGATTTCTTTTTTCCCAGGTTTTATTATAAACATGACCTTTCCCCACAAGTAGCTGTAAATCCACAGAGGTGGCCTTTGGGGAGAGGACTTTCATTAACAAGCTCCCAGCTCGCCGCTCCCCCAGATTTGGAAGCGACATCACATCGTGTCTCCAACTGCCCCTGCTGAAAGAAAACCCAGAGCCCTGTCTGCCCCATTTCCTGCATTAATCCAGCAGCTTTTCCAATCTGTTGTGGTTCAGCAGGAGCTCCCCTGGCACTGCATGTAACACCAGCTGATCACACCGCCCTCGATAAGGAGCAGCGTTGGCCGGGCCAAGGCATGAATCCCTTCTTTTATTTCTGCTCACAGCAATCTCCACCTTTTCCTCTCCCCCCCTCCTCCTTTTCCAGTGGCGAGGCTGCAGTTTGAACAGCAAAGGGCACGGGGATTTATTACAGGCAGAACAAAAACTGAGTAGCAAAGGGAAGATTAACAGCAGCCCCTTGCTGAGTCCTGCTACCGGGGACCTTATAATTCACTGGCTTCTCTCAGCTTTATGCCTTTAGTGGGATACACTGGAGCAGCTCCACGGAAAGCAGGCCTGGAATGAGTGTAATAGATGGGTCTGCTGCAAACAGCTGCTGCAGGAGTTGTGTGGTGGAGGTGGGAAGGTGCCAAAACTTCCCCACCGTGCCCTCCGGGGCATCGCTGGGCGGGCGCGGGGCAGCAACGTCCCAAAGGTCCCTTTTCAGATGGTCCCTGGGGTGCCCTGGAGTTTTTTCCTTGAAGATCACACCCTTCTCGGGGGTGGATTCTGGTGGTGGCCAAGGGGGTGCTTTGGCCATCAGACCTCTCCTCCCTGGCTCTGCAGCCCTGGGATGGGGAGTCAGGAGCGGGATGGATCAGCGGGGCAGATCCCAGTCGGGCAGGGCTGCCAGGCAAGGTTTGCCAAACACAGGCTCCTGGGATTTTCCAAGAGTGAAACCAGCCTGAATTGGCTGTTCCCAGGCCTGGCCTTGTCTTTATCCTTATCTTTTATTCAGCAGTTAAACCCTTGCCAGTGGCACGTCCTTGCTGCAGCATTTGCTTGGCCCTCAGGATAAAATCAAGACTAAATAAAGCCACCTTCTCCTCCCCCTCCAGGCACTTTGCTGCTCTGGTTCAGCACTTTGTTTGGGTTTAACTGCAATTATATTCTTGTGTGTTTAATTAACCTGGTGCTTTTGTCCCTGGGACGCTGCAGATCCAAAGGTTTTCCCAGGAAAAAGCCCTGGCAGGTAGGAAATGGGGTTGGCTGGGCCGTGCCAGCCACACAGAGGTGCCAGCAGAGGAGTTCCTGCCTTAGGCACAGTCTCACCGTGCCCCCTTCCCACAGCTCCAACATCCCCTGTGCTGGACTCCACATCCATGGAAAAGCTACTCCACATCCATGGAAAAGCTGAACCTCCCTCCTGCCTTTCTCCAGAGCAGCAGAAGGACCAAAGCAGGGAGAACTGATGGGGGAGGGAGAGGAGCAAAGGGCTCCCCACAGCAATAAACCCCTCGGGCTCATTCCAGGATGGTTTCGTGGAGTTGTGCTCAGCAAATTCCCAACGGATCCACACGTGGGGTTTCCAGCCTTTTCCGGATACAGGGATAAGAGAGGAAGCACTGTGGATGCAGAGGAAAGCAGGGACATGGAAAGGGTGGTGTGCTGGTTTAAAGGTAAACTGGCAGGGGAAATGAACCCAACTCAAAACAGAGATTATAAGTCAGAATAACAATTTAATAAAATAATACAATAAATACGATTATACAGACGAACAATTGGTTTTAACCCACAAAACCCCAGTGTATAACCCAGCACCCTGGGGCATGAACAGAGTGCTGCTCCCCACCTCACCCATCCCAGCACACCCCTGGTGATCTTCCAGCACGGAGGACAAGCCGAAATCCCTCCCTAAATAAAGCCTGGGGAAGGTGTAACAAGTACAGACAGGCCTTGAAGTGCTTCCCCTCAGCTGAGCCCGGCCCAGTTTTCCACCTGAATTTGATAAAAGCTTCAATTCCCACTTCAATCTTTTTCTTGGCAAAGTCAGTCCCGTTCAGGGCCACGTTCTACTCGCTTCAAATCCTTGTTTTCAGCTGAAAAGCTGAGCCTGTAGGGCACTTGTAACCAGTGGTGCACATTGGAAGCAACGCCCTTGGAAAGCAGAGGAAAAATTGCCTTTTGTGCACCTGGAAAGCTCAGAAATGTCACACACGACAAAAATGTGCAGGTTTGCAGTTCCCTGCCTGGTTCACAGCAATGCTCAGGTCTAACTTTTATGCTTTTTGCCCCATTTTTTTTCCTCAAGGACATTGATTTTCAGTTGTCCCTAAAGGAGCTCTCGGTCCGGTCAAGGGAGTGAAAAATTGCTCGTTCTTTCTTTTTATTTTTATTTCTCCTTGCCTTTTTTTTTTGGTCTGCGACTTTTGGTCTTTAACACTTTTATTTCCAGCATTCATGCACGTGTTTAGCTTCTTTTCACTCACGTGAAGAGACAACTTTTTAGAGACACCTTTCCCAAGAAATTCCCCGAGCTCCAACAGCGTGGTGGATCCGTCCCTTTGTGCACCTTCCAACAGGAACAACGATCACCCAGAGATGGGCTTTAAATCCAACCAAAGAAAGAAGTAACTAAAGGCTGTTAGCCTGGTGTAGTCAGAATTTTTCTGTTCTTACTTTGTGAAAATTCCAATCTTTCGAGCCCGAGCCTTCGGGGGATTTCCTTGGAGATTTCCACTCTTTTTCTCCCGTGCTGCTGCATTTTGGAACTCCCTTCAAATGGGAGCCCACCCCTCTTTCCAAAAATCTGCTGCCTCGAAATGAAGGACACTAACTAATACTACAGAAACTAATTGGAAGGAACTGTGACCTGAGGGGTGACAGAAGGACTTTTCTCTTTTCTTCTGGGACTCTTGTTGAAGAAAAAGAGAAATTTAATCTGATGTAAATATATTATTCCATCGTAGAAGAGATAGTTAAGTTGTTACCTATATATCTGTATGTATGTAAATAAACCTCTGTAAGTATTTTCCCCTTCCCCCAGTGCTGGGTAACTGTGTTTTGTCTGAAAACCCTCTCACACTGAAGCAATTGTGGGAGGGGGGGCCTCAGACTTGGAAATTGGATTTTTGAGGGGTCTCAAACCACCACACCTGGTAATGATGCACAAAATCCCTGGAAATGAATCCCAGGGAACAAGAACTACCAGAGCTGGAGACCCTTGGTGGGAGGGATGTTGGTTTTTTGGTCAAACACGAGGACATGAGAACCCACAGTGAACAAACACTGTCCTTAGAAAGCACCCAGTTTCTAATTCCTCTTCTCTTCAGCTATGTGAAAAAAAAAAAAGGCAAAAAAAAAAAAAAGCTTCATATTAATCACAGTCTGAGTTATTAATTCCTCCAATTTTTTTCTGGCTCTTGGTTTAATAAATTAAAGCCTTTTAAAGGCCCATTTTTGCCTCAAGATAATATCTCTTGGTTTAAAGAGTGTATTTTCAAGAGCAGAAATAATCAGCTGGCCAGAAGGGATTGGCCTTTCAGTTGAAGCTCAAGCAAGTGTCCCAGGAAGGTTTTTTTTGAGTGGTTGTGTGGCCACGACCTGATTCCCCACTGCTTAAAAAAAGGCAAAGGGGAAAAAAAAAACAAACCCTTTCCTACCTCCAAGACAAATTGTGACCATTAATACGCTGACATTTACGGGCAGGCAGATAAGAGAACAATTCACCACGTGGAAAAGCCTCTTAATTATGTTTAATATTCAAATTAGGACTTACCACGGCTTTTTCTAGGCGTACTTAAGAATAATTGCTGGGAAAAAAATAACGGATCTTGCTTTTCAGGGAGCAAATCGAAACGATGCAGGAAGAATAAATAACCCTTGAGGCAGGGCCCAGTGCCAAATCCTGGGACAAAACAAAACAAGGAAGGAAACTGTTTACTTTGGGTCGATTAAAGCGGTTTTTTCTCGGGCTGATATGAAATGTTTTCGGGCTCACCTTTTGTTTTTAATTTATGTGCAGGGAGGAGGAATTGATTTCCGAGTCGACGTTTTGTTGTGAGCAAATACCAAAAAAAATAACGAGGCACAACTGCTCCAGCTGCTTCCCCAGTGCCGTGGCTTGGGAGCCCCAAAAATCCAGTTTCCAAGTCCAAGCCCCCCCTCCCACAACTCGCCCCGGTGTGAGAGGGGTTTTCCAGACACAACACTGGACTCAATATGGGGGGGGGAAGGGAATTATATCACAATTATTACACAAATAAATATTATAATACATTAGATACACAATCCCAACTATCTCCCCTATGGTAAAGCAATATTTATATTGGATCAAATCTGTTTTTCCTTCAAGAAAAGTGCAGAAGGGAAGAAGGAAAGATCCTTTCCACGTTCAGGGCAGCAGTGTCTCTCCTCTTCAAGGCAGCTGGATCTCTCTCTCCATTACACCCAGGAGCCCAGGGAAGGCTGCAGATCCACAGGAGCACATCCCTCCTCCTCCTCCTCCTCCTCCTGATGAACACTCTCCCCTCACCCCCGGGCTCACAGCTCCAGCCCTGGGTGGGATCTTCTCATCCCTCTGTTTTCCTGCTGCATCTCCCTAACGAGCCAAATCATCTTTATTGCCACAGATCCTCTGCACGAGGCTCAGAAGGAGAAAATGAATCTTCAACCCCTCCTGCCCTTCCCTCCTCTGCCTCTCCCACACCTTTATTGCCTTATTTTTCTCTTCTCTTTGGCTCGAGGAGGAGCGTTCAAATAGCTGGAAACGCTTTTTATTTGGTGGATTTTTATCTTCTCTCATTAAGCCACTGAGCTTATTGCACCCATAGATTGTGTGGGGAGGAAGATTCATCCTCCTCCACCTCCTGCTTTTCCACAAACCCCGAGTTTGGGTCAAACAATGACTTTCCAGAAGATGCAATAATTTCAACAAACTGTTTTCTGTCAGGGGGAAGGAGTGGAAACCTTTACAAGATGCCAGGGAACAAAATCTTTCCTCCCCAGCCCCAATTAAAAACCCATTTGCCAAGCAAGAATGACATTTTCTTTGGAACAGCCTTCTTTTATCAGAAACCAGCGAGGAAAAGGAGGAGAACAAGTGCCAGGAGAATTGTCTGAGCCCAGATCCAAAACACACTCGCTCCAGCCAAAGTAAAGTCTCATTAAACTCTGGAGCAACAAGTCAGTTTGAAGAAATCATTTAGGCAAAACACAAACCAAAATAAAGGTTGTCAGAGCTGCCACTGGAGTCAGGCCACTGGGTTTGGCCCAGCCCTGCTCCTGCCCCAATTCCTGTATCCTTGTGCTGGGTTTTCATCCATCTCCAGGATTTTCCTGCTCTGCAGCTCTTGGTGACCCTGGAACCCAGGGCAGGCTTTGAAAAGCCCAACAAGGGATGTGCCTGCTGTGGGTTCCCAAGAAACCCCTTTGGGATGAGGCCACCCCTGCCCTGCAGGAAGCTCTGGGCCCAAATCCTGCTATTCCCAGCTCCATCGTGTCCTTTAATAGAGTGACACCCTCGTCCCTGTCCCAGCTGGACCCGACACCTGACATTTTGATGACTAAATTTCCCTGGGTTTAATTCCCTCTCACTGCAAGGGAGTCATGTACCTTTTAATGCATGAATAATTCCATACAAAATACTTTGAAAATTAGCCACTTTGCAAATCCCAGGCCCTCGATGATTAGGGATAGCAGCCTTCACTGGTCATTAAATATTAATCTGCCCTGCTCATGCATATCCATCCTCATACAGTTTCTCATTACACCAACACACTCCTCTTTTTCCAGAGGCCCTGCCTGGAATTGCTATTCCCAAAGAACAGCCCTGGAAGACATTAGGTCTGCCAAGAAACTGCTCCCGATATTTCATTTTCATACGAAATGTATTGTAATGTCCCTTCCTAACCCAGCCCCTCAGATTTGTCTTGACTATAACAGGGCTTGTTTTACAGAAAATAAATCATGTTGTGCCCTCAGTAAGGACGACAATAAAGGAAAATAATAATCCTGGGAGAGGGGAGAAAGAGCTGCAGCAGCAGTTTTGTCAGCTGAGTACGTAGGAAATGGTGGGGAATAAAAGAGGGTGTGAGTTGCCTCCAAAGAAAGCTTTTCCAAGTGCATCTCCAGGATGGAGGAGCAGCCCCAGCTGTGCCTCCTGCCTTTCTCCTGTGGCACTCTCTGCTTTGGTGACAGGAATTGGGACAGGCTTCAAGGAGAAAGGAGTCCTTGGGAATTCCTTGGGAATATGTGCAACCCCGGGCTGTGTTCTCAGCACAGGGCACTGCAGAAAGGCTTGGTGGGTGGATCCATTTGCAGTCTGAAAACAAAAAAGGGGCAAAAAAAGCATAATTGAGTTTTAACTTCAAGCGCCGACGTTCTCTGAAGGCCTCTTGGACACCCAGGATTTGGGTTGTTTTCCTCTTGGACACCCAGGATTTGGGTTGTTTTCCTCAAGCTTCCCGAACAATCCCACGGCCCTGGTTCATAAACCTGTCCTGGTTTTAGAATCACGGAATTCCAGAGTGGTTTGGGTTGGAAGGGACCTCACAGTCCATCCAGTCCCACCCTCTGCCCTGGGCAGGGACACCTTCCACCAGCCCAGGGTGCTCCAACCTGGCCTTGGACACTTCCAGG
>NW_016690393.1:350801-369961 GCF_001604755.1 Lepidothrix coronata
CCTGGAAGTGTCCAAGGCCAGGTTGGAGCACCCTGGGCTGGTGGAAGGTGTCCCTGCCCAGGGCAGAGGGTGGGACTGGATGGTCTTCAAGGTCCCTTCCAACCCAACCCATGTAATTATATGACTCTCTGATTCTATGATTCAAAGGAACAAACCAAGCTCCCTGGCAGCCAGAAGGGAGCTGGTTAATTCAGCATATTAGAAATGTCTCAGTCCTTTTCCAGGTAGGTGAGAAAGAGCCAATCTCCCACCACCACGAGGGCTGGGGGGAGTAAGAGACAAAACTCCCCCGAATCAGGCAAAGCAGCTCGTTTCGAGGGGCTCTCTCTCCCAAAATTCAATTCACAGACGCCAAACCACTTCCTGGGCTAGAGATAATTAGAGGGCATTTAAAGCAGAGCCTCTGCCTGCCCTGAGCTCCCACCCAGGACAGCAATTCCACAATTTCCACCATTTCCAGAGGCAGGTTTCTGCTGGAAGACTTAACGAAGTGGCGGCAGCGTCAGTGGAACCGCAGGGCATTAGTTACAGGGCTGAGGAAACAAATCTCACAGCATAATCCTGAGGTGCCTTTAATGTCCTAATTAAACCTATATATAGAAGCTGCAGGCAGGAGAAATTGTGTGAAAAAGTTTCTCATCTGCTGGGTATTTTTCCATCCTTTCCCCCCCCTCTCCCTTAACCCGGAGAGGGGCTGAAAAGGATTCTTTGCATCGATTTTTGGTGGGGAAAGGGAGAGAAATGCCAGGCAGACAGAGATCAGCAGCACTGCCATTCCCTGAGCCCTGTCAGGAAGACACAGCCCTGCCAGTGTTTGCTGATAAGCCTGACTTCTGCCCTGATAAGGCCAGGCCAGCCCGAGCCACTCACAAGGAGCATCAGAAGCATCAGATTTTTCTCCTTCTCTAATTGCAAGGCAGGGCTGGAGATGGGACAATAAAGCTGAGGAGCTGGGGAAATCACAGAGGCTGTCTGGGAGAATTAGTGTTCGGCAAGGAGGGGAGGGAGGCAGGACAAACCTCGCTGCCTTTCAATCTAGGAAGGGTCACAGGAGACAGATGAGGAAGGAGGACAAAATCCTGCAGTGTCTTTTGCCACTTAGCAGAGCCATCAGAGTGATGGATGATGAATCAGAGAATCAGTTAGGTTGGAAAAGACCTCTAAGATCATCGAGTCCAGCAGTTAACCCAGCTCTGCCAAGCCCTCCACTAACCCAAGTGCCACATCCACAGGGGCTTTTCAATCCCTCCAGGGATGGGGACTCCACCCCCTGCCCTGGGCAGCTGTGCCAGGGCTGGACAGCCCTTTCTGGGAAGAAATGTTTCCTAATGTCCAACCTAAACCTCTCCTGGTGTGATTTGAGGCCATTTCATGTCCTCCTAGTCAGGACATGAGTGTGGGAGACAGGACACACCTTGCACCAGCAGAATGTCACTGGGGTCAGAGCTGCTGGCACGGCAAGGCCACCCCAGGTGGCTGCAAGGACTTGGTGTTTCTTAAGTTTTTAAATGTCTAAGTCTTGCACAAATGGTCCTTTTCCCTGTAATCTGCCATCTGTGCTTTGAGCTCTTCCCCTGCAGGGCACAGAGGATCCCATGGAAGGGGCACAGGAACGGGCAGTGGGGTCGCACTTCAGGGAGGCTGGAGTGGGTTTAAAGTGCAAATCCTGAAGAACAGAACCACAGTGCTGCCTTCAACCTCTTCCAATCACATCAAACATCGCCCAGAACCAGATTTTTGTCTCTTGGAAGGAATGCATCTGCTTTGGCAGAGCTCTCACTATGAGTCACAACCCAGTTTTGGGGCCCAACCTGCCGTGGGAGCTCTCTGGGTCACCCACGCTGTGACAGACACTGCAGTGTGATCCCATCCCATCACACCAGGGCTGTCTGAGAGCTCCCTCTCCCTTCTTTAAATTCCCTTCACAAGGTCCAGTTTGGAGCTAACAGCCAGGGGTATCTTTCTCCCTGAGGCAGCAGAGGGAAGGGCCGAGCCTGCTGCTGCGGAGGCGAACTGAGATGTTCATTCCCACCCTCTCCATGCCAAAGGAGCCCCTCCCACAGCAGGAATTAGCCTATAATTAGCTTAGAGAATAAAGCACTTTTAATTAAGGATTGAAATTCAGCAGACCATCTGCCTGGTTGTATTTGCAAGCAAGAGGCATCTTCTGCTGGCAGCAACGCTGCTCCTGGTTCCTCTCTAACCCTCCGAGGATTTTTCCTGAGCTGAGGCCAGGACTGAGCGTGGGGGTCAGAGCCAGGACATCACAGCCACGTTGTCCAAGACAACCCTCTGCAGTTTGTTGGCTGTCACACTGCAAAGCCACTCTCAGAGACGGGCAGGGGAGCAGGGAGGGCACCCTGCTCTCCTTCCAGGCTTCAGAGCTCCGGGGCAGTGCCTGCTGCAAGAAACCCAGCCTGGAAATCTCAGCCCATGGTCTTGCCTTTTGCTCTGCTCTGCAAACACTCAGGGAGCTTCAGAAAAGCCACAGGGACAATTCCTGACACTTTCCTGACTTGCACAGGTGTGGCAGGCACAGAAAGCATTTGGAGGCCACATTCCTCAATCTGCAATGAGATCATAGAACCATGGAATGGGTTGGGTTGGAAGGGACCTTAGAGATCATCTCATTCCACCCCCTGCCATGGGCAGGGACACCTTCCACCAACCCAGGTTGCTCCAAGCCTCATCCAACCTGGCCTTGGACACTTCCAGAGATCCAGGGGCAGCCACAGCTTCTCTGGGCAACCTGTGCCAGGGCCTCCCCACCCTCACAGGCAACAATTCCTTCCCAATATCCCACCTAACCCTGCCCTCTGGCAGTTTGAAGCCATTCCCCCTTGTCCTGTCCCTCCAGACCCTTGGAAACAGTCTCTCTCCATGTTTCTTGTAGCTCCTTCAGGTCCTGGAAGGCCACAATCAGGTCACCCCAAAGCTTCTCTTCCCCAGGCTGAACAATCCCAGCTCTCCCAGCCTTTCCCCCCAGTAGAGCTGCTCCATCCCTCTGACCATCTTGGTGCCTCCTCTGGACTCTCTCCAGCAGCTCCATGTCCTCCCTGTGCTGTTCCCAGGGCTGGAGCTCTGCAGGGGGGTCTTACCCGAGGGGGCAGAGGGAGCAGCAGAGATGCAGGAGCCAAAGGGCTCCTACAATTACACCACACTTATAACCCCACATCACATTTCCCCATTTACTCCATGGGGTTCCAAATCACAAGGAATTAGCCATTTCTTTCTCTTAGTCCCCTTTCTGTAAGTGCCATCCTGTACTTCCCTCTCCCTCGAGCAGAGGTGAACCCCGGGCCCTGGTCTTGCAGCAAACACAAAAGCAACATTTCCATGTTGACAACACCGAGATCTTCGTGTCAATCAGAACCTGTTCAAATATTCTGACATTTCCAAAATCACTGTTTTTTTCTTCGGTCCCTCAGAGTTTCCCCTTGTTGTGCTTGTAGAAAAAAGATTGATTGGACTCTGAAAGAAAGAGGAGAGAGGAATGCTAAAGCAAATGCTCAGTTTGAGGTTTGGATCCCACAGGAATGTCCATGGGCACATCATAGCAAGGAAAGACCTCACTAAGGCTGAATTACAGAATCCCAGGTTGGAAAAGACCTCCAAGGACATCGAGCCCACCCTGTGCCCCTTCCCCACCTTGTCCCCCAGCCCAGAGCACTCAGTGCCACCTCCAGTCCTTCCTTGGACACCTCCAGGGCTGGGGACTCCAAACCTCCCTGGGCAGCCCCTGCCAAGGCCTGACAGCCCTTTCAGCGAAGAAATTCTTCCTGAAATTCGGATTTTCCCAGCTGTAGAGCCTGATCTCCTGGAGCCATGAAGGTGGGTTCAATGCACCTCCTGCATTCCTCACCTGGGATGACCCAGAAGGGCCCAACACTTGATGGCTGTGTCTTAAAAGCAGAAAAGCTGCTAATTTGATAAACTGAGCCTGGATATTCCCAGAGTGAAATCCAGCTCATTTTGTAGCAGACACTGGATGGAGTCCACAGCCAAGCTGTCACCCAGGGCACCCAAAACCTCACTGAGATTCATGAATTTACCCCCGAGGAGCAAACCCTCCACAAGAAATCTGCCCCACCAGGTCCTGCCAAGCCCCCCCAGCCTCAGCCCTCCTCCAGGCCCTGCTCCTCGTGTGTTCTCACCCAGGCTCTGTCGTTGTGGTGGAGATTTCCCCTGGGATGAACCCAACCACCTCTGAACCTCTTCATAATATCTGTCAACCAGACTCGGAGGCATCGAGCAGCTTTTCAGTGCCTCAAGATTAAAGAAAAAAAAAAACAAGCATCAGTCTGTGAGTGATGCCTGGGCTGAAACTCAGGCTTCTGAAATGGGTTTATAAATATATTCAACTGGTTTCAGACGGTTAATTAATGTACAGGAAACACACTCTGCTCATTGTGAGGAGGCAGAGCTGTGGAGCAGATCCATCTGAGGAATTATCTCCAACAGCTCCCAGCAAATCCATCTCAGCAGGCAGCTTGCAGGCACACCCTGGCATGTTGTGTGTGTTTTAGTAGCACAGCTGCTAATCTTTATTCATTTATTTATTTTTCCCTACAAAAGAAAAACAATTAAATTTTAACCAGCCCACTATTAGCTTTCGGCACCTAAATCCTCGGGTGGAAAACTGCTTCCAGAGTTCTGGGAGGGAGGAATTCTGAAACCCACAACAATGGGAAAATCAGAGAGTCGGGGAGTTAGGTCAGGCTTGAAACAAATGATCCCCCCTCCTGGACTGAAAAATTGGTACAGGAAACACACTGAAGGTACGAAAATAAAAATTAAACAAAGAATTCAGAGGCAGCTGAAAGGTTTCCCCGTGGAGAGGGGTGTTTGCAGAGCACTTTCCCCTGTCTGTCACAGTGACAGCTTCGAGAAGCAAGAGGAGAAAGGAGAAAATAACATGTCAAGATATTTTTGGAGACTGGTGAGGCTTACAGGGAAATTCCTTTGCCGGCAAAGAACAAATATTTATTGCCCTTGCTTTATTTCTTCTGCCCACTCCAAGACACAAAGGGCTCTTGCTCAGATCTCAATAAACAAGGGCTGCCATGAACCTCTGATCTTTCACTCAGCTTTAAATCAGTGCTGAAAGGCAGCACGAGCATGAAATTATTAGTTGTTGCTGCTAATTGGGGGGGCATTAGTGGAAAACACCAGTTTTAGAACTGCAGGGAAATGTGATTGGGATTGGGCTGGGGGACAAGGTGGGGATGGGGCACAGGGTGGACTTGATGATCTTGGAGGTCTTTTCCAACCTCAGTAATTCTGGGATTTTGTAATTCAGCCTTAGTGAGGTCTTTCCTTGCTATATATTTGAGGTTCCCAGCCTGGGAGGGTTGAATGCCAAAGATGCAAGTGCTGCTCCATTCTGGACTAGAATTGCAGCCTGAGAACCTGCTCCAAACCAAGGCATGGAGGGAAGCTGGGCCAGCCTGCTCCCCTCTGAGGTTGCTGTTCTTACAACCCAACAATTTGTCCTCCCCTTACAGCAAAATTCAGTGGCCAAGTTGAATTTTAGGTGTATTTTAGTCCACAGGCACAGCGTGAAACCGGGATGGAGTCCACAGCCAATTTGTCACCCAGGGCATCCCAAACCTCGCTGAGATTCATTCACACCATTCATGAATTTAGGAGCAAAGGAGCAAACTCTCAAAAAGAAATCTGCCCCACGAGGTCCTGCCAAGCCCCCCCAGCCTCAGCCCTCCTCCTCCTCCTCCCCCTCCTTCTTCTCCTCCTTCTCCTCTTCCTCCTCCTCCTCCTCCTCCTGGCTGCCAGACACGAGCCGAGGGATTCTGTCCATTCGTTCCTCCTGTACATTCCTGGTGATGTTTTTCCCTCTGGAATCCCACTCCAGAGGGTGCCATCACCGCAGGTCCAGCGTTGGCAGCTGACAAGGTGTGTCAGCTCATGGAATTATGGAATGCTTGGGGTAGGAAGGGATCCTAAAGAGCTGCCAGTTCCCCCCCTGCCATGGGGTTGGTGGCAGCTGGAGGGAGGCAGTGAAAGGGGCTTCTCCTGCCCTCCTTAGGGGGGTCTCTCTCCTCCTTAGATGCAACAGGAGCTCCTCAGCCTTTGGCTGTCTCTTTAGAAGGATGTGGAAGTTCCACTGGTCCTATATCCTGTTTTCCAGCCCCAGGGATCTCACGGATACCTTGCAGCACCTCAGAGAGCAACAGCCACAAGATTCAGGCAACAGAGCTCAATGTGTCTATTTTAGGCAATGTCTAAAGCCAAGAGGCACCAAGGAAAGTGTTCCTGACCCCAAACAATTGGATGCTGGGCTGAAATACTCCCATTTTCTGCCAGCTACTCTGATTCCACGTCAGCATCCTGCCAAGGCCAGGCTGGATGGGGCTCTGAGCAACCTGGTCTGATGGAAGGTGTCCCTGCCCAAGAAACTTCTTCATAGAACTGAAAAACCCTGGAAAAGGGCCTGATTTCCCAAACTGCTGCTGCTCTCTGGCAGGTGCAGCTGGAGGGAGTTGTAAGAGGTGATGCTGGGGCAGGTCCCTCTCATCAGGGAGGGTTTGGCCTTTGGGACTCCACTTTGCTTTAGCCCAATTTTCTAAAGGTTTCCATCTGCCTGGGATCTGCTCTTCCAGCCTTGGCACTCTCATGCTCTCACTGCTTCCTCCAAACCAGCACCTGCTGCTCTTCCATCAGCCCTTTTCCTCCTCCTCCTCCAGCTCAGAGACACTTCCCACCAGACAGCTCCTCCTGGGGACCCCCCCCAGCCCAGCCAGGGCTGCTGCCCCTCTTTGCTGGGAAAGGGAAAAGGGAAATGGCAGCCCCTGAAGGCAGGAGCTGAGGAAATGCCAGCCAAGTGCAGCCCCCTGCAAGCAAACACCGGCTGGGGTCGGACCAGACCATCTTTGAAGCTCCCTTCCAACCCAAACCTCTGATTCAACCTCAAACTGGGGCATGGAAAAACCCCGTGCTTCCCTGTTTTCCCAGTGATTCCCTGGCCCCGGGTGGAGCCTCTGGAGGGGGGTGGTGGCAGATGGGACAGGTGCCTTTTTGGTTTTCGCTCCACAGCTCCCGAGCTGCTGAACCCCGTGGTTGTCATGCAAGGAACATCTCCCTGCTCAGGGGCTGGTGGGTGGATGTCTGGAAGCAGAGGTGGAAGCTGTTTGTGGAATATGGAATGAGGATTATGGATGTGATGCAGCTCACCCTGAGGTTGGCTGAGCTCGTGAAGGTGCAACCACCTTCTTGTCTCGGTTTGGTTTCCTTAAACACAGCAGGGCCCTTCCCCCACCAGGCTGGGAAATCAGGATTCATCCTTCCCCTCTCCACCCTCTCCATCAAACTGAGGAGACTGATTCAAGTCACAATATTTTAGGCATTCTAATCGGCTCCTCGTGTCTCTTCGAGTCGCTTCTTGATTTTCTAAGATGGGCTGAGTAAAGATTTCAAACTAAATTGCAAAGTGGAAATTATAACCCCCCCACTCCTGCTCCGAACTGTGCTGGATTTCCAGCACCATCCCCCAGCTGGGTTCGAGTGGGACCACAGAAAGTTGTAGAAGGAAGACACAGAGATTTGGTTTTACTGCCTGTTCTGGGTGACACCCCAGAGCAGCCCTACAAAAACCCAGCCGTGGCAGAGGCCCCGCAGGCTCGGGTCCTCCCAGGGTTTCTAAGGAGCATTTTGCTTCCCCTGACTACAACTGCAAGGATTTGAAGGGCTGGAGAAAGGCACTGTCCTGCAAATCTGGAAATCAGCCTAAACTTGCAGGGGTGGATTGGGACACCTGAGTCACCCTGCCCCTAAATTTGATTTGGGAGCTGGTTTATTCCTGTGTCTGTATTGTTGTTGGGAAAGGAGGAGGTACCTGCCCTGCTCACCCCCCACACTCAGTAGAAGGACCCTACTCCCCCTCTCCCATCCCACTCCACAAATCCCTTTTTTTTTTTGGATTTGACCTTCCAGACGAGGCCTTTCTACAGAAGTTTTGGCTCAGCTGGAGGGGCTGGGAGAGAGAGGAGGGTGAGGCTTTGCTGGGGGTGGGATGTGAGTAAGGGCGAGGAGGGGAGAGAAGAGCAGCAGCAGGATGGGTTTGTGCTCTCTCCTGCAAGCTCCTGTTCTGCTGACCACGAACAGGATGAAGAGAAAGAGAAGAAAATGGATTTTTTTCCAATAAATCAGCTGCATCTCCATTACAGCACAGGAGGCAAAATTGCCACTGGCTCTGCAAAGAACTTCCCCAGGAAGCATCAGGAGCTTGGCTGAGCTCCCACCTCAGTCCTCACACCTGATTCCAGCCAGGAAACCCCCCAGGGCTCTGCAGACCCTCACCCACATTCCAAACACCTCTCCTGCTCTGTCAGGGCTGGGACAGGTCTCACAATCCAAGACATGGGAATTCTTCTTGGGGATGAGGAAGGCTCAGTCCTTGCACCATTCAGCTGCTGGGAGGGAGGGGAGGGAGAAGGGAGGGAGGGAGGGAGGGCAGCTGGAGGGTGTCTGAGATGTGCAATGTCCCCCAGCAGAAAGCAGTGAATGGTGGGACACCCATTCCATGACTTCTGTTTCCTTCTTCCTTTTCATTTGCCTTTTCCTGGAGGCTTCAGTGGCTCACTCCGTGTCTTATAAATGATGATTTGGGGCTTTAATGTGCTCTGTGTAATTGTATCATTTCCAGAACAAGAGTCAGAGGTTGCCTTTGGTTTTTCTTTCAAAGCCTTTTAAGAAATAGCTTCCTCTCTCACGAAAACACTGGTCTTTTTTTTCCCTCTAAGAACATTAACTGGGCTATTTCCAGACTCATCCTTTCCTGGGCTTTCATTCTGCTGTACCTCTCCCAGGAACAGATGCTGCCAGTCTTGAAAAGATCTCCAATAATATTTATTTCTTTATATTAGTCAAGGAGCAGAAAATACATGCTTGAATGGCATGGGAGAAATGAAGTACTTTTAGGTCCATTAGTAGCTAAGGAGGTTGTTAGGCAACAAAGTTGTATTTATGTAATTTTAAATTGATAATTTTGAGATCATTTTTATTCCAGAGTCTTCAAAAAGATGGTCAGAGAGTTCTCCAGCACGTTGATATGAAACACTTATGTGATAGGTTTAGTAATTTAGTGAAGAGCAAAGAAGAGAAGACAGGCCAGGAATTCCAAGTCTCCCATACAAGAAGACTGTTCCAAACCATCTGTTTATGCCTCTTCCTTGCCTTCATCTCTCCCCTGAAACAAAGCAAAGGACAAACCAGGCTCACCTGGGGCAGGGGGAATTTGGGAGCTCGGAAAATGAACCCCCAAACACCAGCTTTGCTGAAAGGCCTGGAGGCAACAGGGGGCTGGGGCAGGGCCAGGAATAAATAAATATTAGCCCAGCTAATAAATATGTGCTGCCCTGGCCCTGCCAGCATTGGTGGTCTTGGAGAGAAGGTGGAAGATCCAAAGGGACTGAAAGGAGAAACCAGGTGTGACTGGAGAGCAAGAGAAAATAAAACACCCTGGGAGACTCCCAGAGCTCAGCCCGGGGAGCTGATCAAAAAGGGGGGGAAAAAAAATGAAACCCCTGAAAAGAAGGCAGATTGAGAGGTGATTTGATCCCAGTGAGTGTCTGTCTCCCTGCAGAGAAAATACAAAGGCACTCAAGTGCTCTTGGAGGCAGAGATGGAATCAGTGGGGAGGATCTGAACCAGGAGAGCTTTGCATTGGAAATGAGACCCAGGGGTTTTTCTGACTAATCCAGAATCCAGGGGTGATTCCCAGATTCACACCCCAATAACAGACACCAGTTAACTCAGCTCCCTCCTCCTACAATCCAGAGATGATTCCCAGATTTACACCCCAGTAAGAAACCAGGTTAATTCAGCTCCCTCCTCCCAGAATCCAGGGGTGATTCCCAGATTTACACCTCAATAACAGACACCAGGTTAACTCAGCTCCCTCCTCCTACAATCCAGGGGTAATTCCAGATTTACACCCCAATAACAGACACCAGTAAACTCAGCTCCCTCCTCCCAGAATCCAGGGGTGATTCCCAGATTCACACCCCAATAACAGACACCAGGTTAACTCAGCTCCCTCCTCCTACAATCCAGGGGTGATTCCCAGATTCACACCCCAATAACAGACACCAGTTGACTCCTGCTGAGCAGGGGCCATCCTGGGGGGACCCCAGAACAACTCAGCCCGAGGGGGAGAATGTGCTGACTCAGGGGGGGGTGTCTGCAGGTCCCAGGCAGTGAAGGAACCCAGCACTGGGTGATGGGACTCGGGCACCTCATTTTTATCCATTAATGAAGACCAAAAGCAGGCTGGACAGAGACACCTGCACGTTGAAGCCCTTCTCGGGCAGGGCTGACTGAAATGCTGGCTCAGCTCATCCCAGCCACCACAGCTGTGGTTTTGGCTGCTTCCAAGGGTGTTTCCCATCACCCTCCTGGAAGCAGCATCCCCGGGGAGGGAGGAATTCCTGCAGTCTCCCAGCGGGCTGGCTGCCAGCTTCCTGCTGCTCCGAGGGACGCCTTGCTCTCCTCCTGCTCCACTCCAGGAACCACCCAGCAGCCTCTCCCGGTGCTGAGGGCTCTCAAAACGGTTAAAAAAAGATTCATGCAGCTCCTGATGAAAGCAAGTTCATCAGATACGTGCTGGAAACAGCATAAAAACCCCACAAAGGAGCTGCTGTTCCCCCTTCCGGAGCGCGGTGCCGCTGAAATGAAATCTTGCCGACTAATTAAAAACCCTTCATCCAGCTCATAAACACCCTGGAATCGTTGGGGTTTGTTTTTTTTTTTTGGCTGAATAATTTAAGAGTGGTTCTCTCAGGATTCAGAGTGATTGTTTCAGTGTTGCATTTCTGCAAGGTCTCTGTGGTGAGAACCCTTTGGCCTCCCAGGAACCTCGTCGGAATAATAAATCAACGAGGAGATGTTGTGGCTCTGCATCCAGAAAACTCCCTCCAGTGAAACCTGCCACTGGTCCTGGAAAACAGCTAAGGCAGAGCCTCCAGGGACACCTCTCCTGCTCTTGTGCTGGCAGAAGTACACGAAATAAAATGAGGGAAGGGGGAAACTCAAAGCTTCAGTTGGTTTCCTCACCCACTTAGAAAGGTTTGGGTTGGAAGGGAACTTAAAGACTTAACTTCTCAAACCTTCCCAAACCTTCCCTTCCCAAACCTTCCCTTCCCTTCCCAAACCTTTCCAAACCTTCCCTTCCCTTCCCAAACCTTCCCTTCCCAAACCTTCCCTTCCCAAACTTTTCCAAACCTTCCCTTCCCAAACCTTCCCAAACCTTCCCTTCCCAAACCTTCCCTTCTCTTCTCTTCTCTTCTCTTCCCTTCCCAAACCTTCCCAAACCCAGTCCCACCCCCTGCCACAGGCAGGGCCACCTTCCAGCAGCCCAGGTTGCCCAGGATCCCCCCCAGCCTGGCCACCCTGACTAAGCAGACCCAGAAGTTCCACCTCCAGTGCAACCAAGAGCCTCACGTGGGACTGGGAATGAGGAACAGGGGGAGAGGGAGGCAGGAGACGCTGAGTCGAGCATTGGCACCCTGGCAGAGAACCATGGCATCACCACCAGGGGGTCACCAGAGCCAGGTTTGGTGGATGTACAGACAAATTTGCAGGATATATTGCACAGTCAAGCAGGGGAGCCTCTGCCAAGCTCAGCCCCCAACAGACCCCCAGGGTGGTCTCCTCTGCCTCTCCAGCTGCACTTCAACCCCTCAGAAGGTGGCAGCTGGACACAGGAGGACACTGAGGACTGTCAGGGCTGGCTGAAGCTCCCAGAAAGGCTGTTGTGGAGGTGAGGAGCCCAACCCCAGCTGCTGGTGTGTGGTGGTGCTGGTCAACCTGCTCAGGGGGTGTCCCCTCGGTCCCAGAGCTGTCCCAGAGGGCTCCTCAGCTGCAGCAGACCCAGCCAGGAGGAGGGAAACCTCAGAAGCTGTGCTTTAAGGGGTGTCTTTACTTGCAGGTCACCAAACCTCTGCAAATCACCCTGGAACAAAAGCTGCTCTTTCCCAGTTCATGTGTGAGAGGCTTTTTTCCTCCTGCTGGTACCAACCCCTGCATCCCCAGGGAAGAGTCGTCCTTGAAAGAGCAGAGATGGAGAAATAAGTTCACACATCCAGAGATCTGGGCAGGCAGAAGGAGAGACAAAGACCTCTAATTAATCTTTAGGAGCAGCTCTTTTGCTGGTAGCATCTGCCTAAGATTTCTTGGGCTCCAGGTGATGTCAAAGAGCCCAGGGATGTGCTGCAGCTCCCCAGCATCCCCCACACCAGGGTTTGATCCCTTCACCTCCAACCTGGAACCCCCAATTTCAGAGCAAATGATGATCCAAAATATTCCCTGGCACAGCCAGGCCATCTTCTGGATGAGTGTCAGTGACTGTGCTTGGCTTTTTGCCCCTCTCTGAGGCCCTTGGTGTCACAGCTGAGCACAGGGAACCTCTCCAGCTCTCACTCATTCACACTCCCTCTGTGCTGCTGCTTTTAAGTGCAGACTTAATGCCTTGCAGCAGGGAGCCTGTCACAACATATTAGCAGGGTACCTCTGGATAATTCCCCTCCATCAGCTCAACTACATCTCATTTTTCAGGAAGGTTTCAGGAACTTTTTGTCTGTGTTACCCAGCAAATAGCTCTGACTCACGTTGCAGAGCTTCCACCCAGCCCAGGCAAGTCCCTCACCCCAGGATTTTGGTCCATTCCTTGAGCTGATTTTTCTTCCCTGTATCTGACAACTTCCCTCTTTGCCTTGCTGAGGGTTTGATTTATCTGATTTAACACAGATGCCTCGTTTGGGGTGGGAAGGAGGAGCTCGAGGTGACCAGTCCCAGCGAGGAGAGACCTCCATGGTGACAAATGATGACCTTCCCCAGCAAGCAATGAAAGACTTAAACCAAAATTAACTGAAAGAACGAAGATGAAAGATGTAGTTTTGGCTTGACAAAATGTTTCAGTGCCTTAAAAAATCAACATGGGGGTACCCTTTGGCCTTTTCCCCAGCGAATCCATCCCGTTTCCCACTGATCAGCATTTTCCAGCCCCTGAATCATTTGGAGTTAAATAATCCCAGTTAGAGGGCTGGTGAAATCCAGGAGAGCTCCACAGATCAGTGTGTCTCATCCCTCCAGCCTGGTGATTGCAGGGAAGATGGATGGGCTGGGTAATATCCACAGAGATGCCATTAAAGTGGCCAGGGCTGCTCCTGCTCCTCTGGAGCAATAACGAGGTTAATCACACAAACTCCTCTCCCACTATCACTTTGGTGGCCCAGGCTCCCCAAGCACCTCCATCACTGCAGGATAAGCAGGGCAGAGATGTCACTGGAGGAGATCCAGGCTCTGGGCTCATCCTGCTGTTGGGAAATGGGATGATTTCAGCTCCCAGACGTTGATTTAGGGAGGGAAATTGGTTGATAGTCCCAGAATCCACAGCCTGGCTCTGCAGCAGAAGGGTTTCTCTTCCCAACTCCTGATGGGAGCTGCAGTCCTAGAAAGCTCATGGCAGGGTAAAACTAAGGCACAGTTGAGCTCTTACAGAGATCCACATGAAAGAAAAGCAACTTGAAGGGACCAGAGCAACCCCAGCATCTGATGGGAGCGCAGGGAAAAAGGGCTGATCACAAACAAGGTGCACAAGATCCTTCTGCCCACCACTGAAGCCAAATGCTCCCGGTCCCTGGCTAAAGGAGTGTCCTGGTTTAACCACTGAGCCTGTTAAATGATGAGTGAACAGAGTGAAAACAGGGAAAAACCCACACTGATGACTGGAGGCAAAACCACAGCTCATCAAGGTGTGTCTGCTTCAAACCCAGGGAGAGTTTGGCAATATTAACAATTTCCTGGGCACCTGAGGGTGCCCAGAGGTCAAACCAGAGCAGTTTGGTGGCTTCAAACTGAAAGAGAGTCGGTTTAGATGAGAAAAAAAATTCTCCCCTGGGAGGGTGGGGAGGCCCTGGCACAGGTTTCCCAGAGAAGCTGTGGCTGCCCCTGGATCCCTGCAAGTGTCCAAGGCCAGGTTGGACAGGGCTTGGAGCAACCTGGGATGGAGGAAGGTGTCCCTGCCCATGGCAGGGGGTGGAATGAGATGGTCTTCGAGGTCCCTTCCAACCCAAACCATTTCTTGGTTTATGATCTCTGGCATCTGTCACAGAGAAGCAAATTGTCTCTGCAACCCCTTGAGCTTGTGAACACTGACAAAGGTCCTGGATTGCCTCAGGTTAGACAGGATTGCATAAAGATGCTGTCTCATATCAGCATAAATATCATGGCAGGGTACAATAGTTGCAGTCCTGAGTGCTTTTCCTCTTCCCCTGCTAAAAATTTAGGTGTGCAAAGACTCAGCAGCCAGGAGGTTATTTCTCCCTGTATTCCTTTGCCCCCTGGATGTGGCAGGACACCCCTGTCCCAGCAGCCTGTGGTAAAGCCCAAGCCCAGGTGAAACCTGCTCATCCTCAGGTGTGGCCTCAAACACAGAAGGTTCACCCAAAACCCCCCGAAGCAGCAGCAAGTCCTTCTGGACCAGCTGAGCAGCCGGGTGAGAACCGCTGGTTGTTTCTGGACCCCCCTTTCGGTCCTTCTGGGACCTGTTTTGCCCACGGGAAGGCTCCGGAGCCAGCTCTTGCCGGTGTCCCCTAGGTGGCATCTCCGGACCGTCCACGGCCGTCCCCGCGCTGTCCCCACACCCCCCACCGGGCACCAACAGCATCTCCTCGGGAAAACCCATTTTTTTAAACCCAGCAGGACCTTTCCCCTGGGCTTGGAGCTGCGAGTGGAGTTCTTTTTCTTCCCAGCGGCTGGCACAGGGCTGTGCTTTGGATTTGTGCTGGAAACAGTGCTGGTTGTTGGCCTTGGAGGTCTTTCCCAACCTTTGTGATCCTGAGATTCGGTGATAACACAGAGAAGGTTTTGTTGTTGCTGAGCAGAACTGAGGAGGTTTAATCTAAAGCTAAATCTTCCTGATATCTAATCTGACCTCTGAGGAGAGATTTAGGTTGGATAATAGGAACAAGTTCTTACTGTGAGGGTGGGGAGGCCCTGGCACAGGTTGCCCAGAGAAGCTGTGGCTGCCCCTGGATCCCTGGAAGTGTCCAAGGCCAGGTTGGACGGGGCTTGGAGCAACCTGGGCTGGTGGAAGGTGTCCCTGCCCATGGCAGGGGGTGGCACTGGGTGATTTAAGGTCCCTTCCAACCCAAACCATTCTGGGATTCTCTGATTCTGTGCCACTTGCACAGTCAGTACACACTGGGATGTGTGGGGCTGAGTTGGTGGCTGGGGTTGAGCCCCAGCAACCCCCCTGAAGTTCCCCCCAGCCCTCACAGTGCTCCCCTGCTCTGGGATTCACAGCATTGACACACTTTGCTTTGCTCTGTAACGTCCTTTACCAGCTGGGCTTTAAACTTTGTTTGCAATAAGGGAAAAGAAAGCACAGAGCAGCCCCTGGTTTGCCCAGGAAACTTGCTCACAGGACTGAAAAACCCTGGAAAAGGGCCTGATTTCCCAAACTGCTGCTGCTCTCTGGCAGGTGCAGCTGGAGGGAGTTGTAAGAGGTGATGCTGGGGCAGGTCCCTCTCATCAGGGAGGGTTTGGCCCTTGGGACTCCACTTTGCTTTAGCCCAATTTTCTAAAGGTTTCCATCTGCCTGGGATCTGCTCTTCCAGCCTTGTCACTCTGATGCTCTCACTGCTTCCTCCAAACCAGCACCTGCTGCTCTTCCATCAGCCCTTTTCCTCCTCCTCCTCCAGCTCAGAGACACTTCCCACCAGACAGCTCCTCCTGGGGACCCCCCACAGCCCAGCCAGGGCTGCTGCCCCTCTTTGCTCTGCCCAGACTGGGAAAGGGAAAAGGGAAATGGCAGCCCTTGAAGGCAGGAGCTGAGGAAATGCCAGCCAAGTGCATGCAAACACCTGCTGGGGTCGGACCAGACCATCTTTGAAGGTCCCTTCCAACCCCATTCTGTGATTCTGGGATTAGACTGCAGGGCCCTGCCAATAATCCTGGAATTTGTCCTCTCCCCTACCTGAGGAGGTTGAAGGGATGGAGGTGCCTCAGAGAAGCATCTCCCTGACCTACTTTGCTTCCCCAGGATGCTGCCTGGGCCGTGCTGCCTCCGGAGCACACGTGTGGTTGTGCTGGGGAGGCAGTCCAGGGCCCTGGGAAGGGCTGTGGGATCCAGCAGCACTCCAGCTGGCTCAGCACGTTGGCAGCACGACATAAATCATCCCTTGGCCCTGCCCGTGCTGCTGGGCCTGCTGGGAGCACGGGACACACATTCCCTGCAGTTGTGCCACCGGGATAATGAATGCCCAGGCCGTGCCCAGAGGCACTGACTGATTGGAGACTCCTTCAGCTGTGCCCTCTGTGCCCGTGGGGAGCTGAGCACTCAGCCCCAGTGAGGCCACTCCGACATAACTCGGCCAAGGACAAGGGCACAGCCTCCTCCTTCCAACAGTGTTACCTGTGTTGCCTGTAGGAGCTGAGGGAAAAAAACTCCAGAGCAGTTTAATTGGAGATGAGATAAGAAAAGGGTTTAATCTGTGCCCGGGCATAAGATTACAAGATGCCCTGGCCGTGTACAGGTGTTAAAATTTATAATATTGCTTGGCCAAGCCCAAGTGTTTCCACCCCGTAGCTTTTGCCCTGGTCCACCCCCATCCCACCCCCTTGGAATTGGGGCTGGGGGCTTTTCTTCATCATCTTCATCTTCTTCAGAGCACAAAGGGTACACCCAGTTCTTGACTGTACTTTTGTGGCACAAGTGTCCTTAAACAAAAGGGCCTACTCTTAAAGAGAGACTAAACAATTTTCTACTGGAATTCAGGGGATATCGATCTGGGAGCATGGAATGGGGTATGTAGGGGTTGAGGAATGTGTAAACTACTGTGCTAAAGGGTAGAGGAATAAAGGCTGCTGCTTCTAAAATCTACTTCTTACTATATAACTACTTATAAAGCTAATAAAAATTAGAAAAAACAAAAAACTAGAAGAATCTTAAGGCATCACCTGGCTGAGGCATTTTTGGGATCCTTTACCAGGCAGGTAAGGACACCAAGGCCTTAGAGCAGCCCTGGGAGGCTGGACCAGGCTCCCATTTAAACCCCAGCAGCCCAGGATGGCTTTTCTGCTCACCCCTGTGAGTGTGACTTGGCCCAGAGGAGCAAAATGAACTCGTGAAGGACACACTGGGAGGAAAAGAGACCTCTTGGGAAACCCAGCACTCCCTCAGCACTGAGCTGAGCTCCCAGGGCAGGGGGGTCTAACAGAGCTGGTGCCCTGCTGGGCTGGGTTTAAAGCTGTCAGAAAGATGAACCAGCCCCAGAAATGCCGGGCACTGAGGAGAACCACAAATGATGTTCCTGAGAGCCAGGGGAGCACCCCGAGCACCCCCGGCCTGACCTGCTCCCCCTGCCCTCTCCTCTCCTGCTGCCACACAGCTCAGTTTAAGTTAAAGGCCCTTGATCAGCTGACAAGCCTCAAGAACGCTCCAGGCACTCTGTAGGAACAGAGTCTCTCCCCGTGGCTTCCTGGAGGGAAATAATCCGGAGTTTTTGAGGGTGGCAGAAGTGACAGATTCCCGCAGAGCTCCTGCAACCTGCCCTTGGAAGTGCCCAGGGAAAACGCCTCGTGGACCAGAGCTTCTCAAAGGGCATTTCTGTGCCTCACTCAACCTGCTCTGGCAGCTTCAGCTTCCAGGGAGCCTCTTGCCTGGTGCTGAACGAGCCACCCCCACTGACTGTAAGGTCCCAGTTGTTAAAAAGCCTAAATTTCCATGTGGTTTATTAAAAAATAAAAATAAAAATACCCACTTCGGGGTTTTTACCCTCCTAGATTGAGTGGTTTTGGGCCACTTTGGGCCTTCCTTTCCTGATTTTCCTGTGTGAATGGGAGGCGACCGTTCCTGCAGGTTCGGGAGCTGGAACCTGAGCACAGACCAGCATTTTTGGGACTCAGAGTAAAGTGGAGCAGCACAAACGCCTCAGTGCCTAGAAAGCAAACAGAGGCAGTCCCTTCCCACGTGGGAGGAATTCAAGGACACGGTGATGCCTTTTGGAGCAGCAGCAAAGCCTCCAAAGGCAGCAGCTCCCTCAGCCTGGGATGGACAAATCCTGCCCAGCGCTGAGCACGCCAGAGGCAGCTTGGAGCAGGGCAGAGCACTGAAGTGCCAAGCTGGAGCCAAACCTTGTCAAATTAGTTAAATTAGATGCTCATGCTCCAGTTAATGGGAATGTGGAGCCTTGAGCTGTGTTGAGTCATCCTGTGCAGCAACAAAACTCGAGCAGACACAGCCCCAGAGAGCACGGCCCTGCTCCGGAGGGGACGGGGCTGAGTTCCTGCAAAGCTCAGGATCTGGGATAGCAGAGCTCAGTGTGGGTATCACCTGCTGGCAGGTAAAAGTGCTGCCAATGCACCTTCCCCTGGCACAGGAGCAGAGGCAGCTCCAGCTGCTTCCCTTCTCCTTCCCGTGCTGGAGATGTAACCCGGAGTTATCCGGGTGCTGCTCCCGGAGCCGTTTCCCGGGATAACTGGCCAAACACAAGGAGCAGGACTGACTGGAGAATTGAATGAGGTGCTGAGGCTGTAGCTGCACATCCCAGCCCTGCTCCGGGGTCCCAGCCCCCGTCAGCTGTGCTGCAGGCAGGGAAAATCCAGGGGAAGGATGGGAGGGAGGGAGGAGCTGGAGCAGAGACATCTGGCAGTGCATCCAGAGGGATCTGCTGCCACTGGAATCGCAGTGCTGAGGGCTCAGGGATGTCCTGGCTCCTGGCTCAGCACACCCAGGGCTGGGATGTGGTGAGGAGGAGTGTCCTTCCCAGTGCACATCCCAACCACAACAGGGACTGGGCCCCTGGCACAGTCTGGAGCTGCCCATGGAGAACTGGGAAAGCACAGATGGAGTCTGAGCCAGGCTGAGCGAGCATCATTCCTGACAGTGGGAATTCCCTGCTGGCCTGAGGTCAAACACTCCCCATGCAGAAGCCTGGATGTGGGAGATGCCTCTGGCTTCACACCTGGCTCCACCCCAGAGAGCCTGGGACAGGCACGGGGGAGCTGGACGAGGAGAGATCTGCAAGTGGGATATGCTGATTTGTGGGGAGGTGGGAAAGGAGGAAAAGCAGGTCTCCTCTCCTCTCCTCTCCCCTCCCCTCCCCAACCTTCCCTTCCCTTCCCTTCCCTTCCCTTCCCTTCCC
>NW_016690393.1:372510-396158 GCF_001604755.1 Lepidothrix coronata
AGGAGAGGGAACGGCCTCAGGCTGTGCCAGGGGAGGGTCAGGCTGGACAGCAGGAGGAATTTCCTCATGGAAAGGCCTGTCAGGCACTGGAAGGGGCTGCCCAGGGAGGTTTGGAGTCCACATCCCTGGAGGTGTCCAAGGAAGGACTGGCTGTGGCACTGAGTGCTCTGGGTAGGTGGGCATCAGGCACAGGGTGGGCTGGGTGATCTTGGAGGTCTTTTCCAACCTTCTATGATTCTTTGATCCACGAAACAGCACCTATACACCCAAGTACATCCATGGAACTCGTGTCCATCAATGGAACTCGTATCCATCCATGAACTCAGGTCCATCCATGAACTCGTGTCCATCTGTGCAACAGCCTCACCCCCAGTGCAGGTCCCCATGAGGGGTCCCTGTGCTGCTCCTGCAGACTCAGCCCTGAGGAGGCTCCAGGCTGGCAGGGCCCTGCACGTCCCTGTCACACAGGGTGTGACAACAGAGCCACTTTCAGCTGGTGGATTGATGGCATCAGGTTCCAAGAGTAAAACCATGGAGTTCTTCCCAACCACAAACCACGGGCGTTGTGTTTGATGGGAAATGCCACTCTGCTGCTTGGAAAATTTCAGTTGGCTTAGCTCTGAAGGAGAGAAATAATAATTATGACTGTTATTGTGATTAGTTTAGCATTCTGCCTTGAGGTTTAATTAGCTGCAAAACAAAAGCTTTTGTGTCTCTCTTTTCTGCTCAAAATTGATGCACCCTCCCGAAAGCAATTTGAAAAACATGGCAAAGTCTTTGGAGAAACTTGGGAAGCAAATGGCAGGTTCAGTTACATCCCAGATCTGTGTGGCTTTCCTGGAGTTTGCTTGTTTTAGTTTGCAGCTCCCATGTTTTTGTGAAAGTGGGATCTCCCATCAGTGCACACCACGTGGGATGGGGGAGAAGGAGCGGCAGGAGGGAATTATCCCTGTGCTGGAGGAATTGGTTGTTTGCTGCGTGGAGCAGTGAGTCAGAGCAAAACCCAGCCCCAGCTGCGTGGGAGTTCTCCTTCTCCCAGGAGGACGCTGGTTTCTCTCCCTGCACGACCAACTCCTGCCTCTCCAGCAGAGTCTGAGGGGATGAACAGGTGCCTGAAGGGTCCAGGGGCCACCCAAGCCTCTCACAAGGTCTTCAGGAAAACCTTCTGCCAGCACAGCTCCAAGGTGATAACCACTAAAGGAGCCTGGTGATGGAATAACAAGCCTTTGGCTCCGTTCCCTGCAATGATCCAGCAGGGCTGAGGTTTGAGCTTTCCTGCTCTTCCTTTCAGAGCAGATGTAAGACTTGCAGGGATGAGGCAGGAGACACAGAGCAGTCAAATACAACGGGGCTGCCCAAATCTGGGACACGATTATGTGATGTGGTGACCTGGAATGAGGGAAACCCGACCCCAGCAACCACTTCCTTTTGTCAGAGGGATTTTGAGAGCGGGTTTAGGAGGAGGGAAAAGGACACAGGACAGAAAGCCTGAAAATTCATTTTAAAACCAGGGCAAAAACAGCAAGTCCCCCGGGAGAAACCCACGGGGTTGGGTTGGGTTTTTGCTCAGCCTGCCCTTGCTGAGGCAGCTTCACGTGCTGCCCTCCCTGCCCCGGGCCCAGAGCACCTTCCAGCTCAGAAACAGCTCCAATACACGTGGGGAAACACAGGCAGCTGCTGATCCCAGGTGTGATTCCAGCTGAGAAGCCAAATTCCACTCCTCACCAACCTTGACCTACATGTCCATGACATCCAGGATTATTTTGTCCTGCAGGTGTCCCAGCTGGAAGTGTGGGAAGTGGGGACACACGTGCCCCCTTCCCCCAGTGCCAGGACCAGTCTCATGGCCACTGTGCAGGATGGACACGTGGAGTCTATCCCAAAAAAAGGGAGGGGATGGCTGCAGGGACAGGGTGGGAGCAGGGCAGTGGTGTAAGTCCCACAAAGGGCCCCACAGAGCAGCTCAGACACAAACCATGTGCAGTTACATAAGATAAGAATAGTATAGCAAAGGCAGGTAAGTCAGAGCAAATCACTCCTCTCCCTCCTTCCTGGAAATCTGATATTTCTCTTCATTCTCCCACGTTTGTCTCTGCTCCTCACCGAGGAGTTGGAGATTAACCATGACAAATGGACTGATTTCCTTGTCTCAGGGACTGTTTTATTTCTCCTTTGCCACATCTGACAAGTTGCATTTTACTATAAATCCCCTCAATTAGGCCCTTCAAACAGCACTGCAGCCTTTTCCCTGATCTATGGGGAAGGAATTACCTTCGTGTCCCCGGCAACCAATTCCTTGACTAAAAATAGTGGGTGTTGCCTTTTGCTTTTCCCACATGACCTCCCACTTTGGGCACCTGAGGAGAGTGTGGCCACCACACCTGTCCCACTTGGTGGCCACGGGCAGGCTGAGATGGGGAAGGATAATCCTCAGCTCTTGGTGTGGGAATGGGGTCTCCCTTAGCAAGGTCCCTTCTGTCCCCTGGGGTGCACAAAGCCCTGAGCAGATCCCCAAAACCAGAGCGTGGAGCTGTGTCCTAAACCCATGACGGTGGAAGTTGTCCCTTCCCATGGCAGAGGGTTGGAACTGGATGATCTTCAAGGTGCCTTCCAACCCAAACCATTCCATCATCCTATGATTTACTTGGATGAATCCAGGCTGCTCAAGGGGGGGAGGGCTGGGAGCTTTCTCAAGCCCTTTTTGGAAGGTTTTCCATTTTCCATTGGGCTTTTTGAAGTGAAAGGTAACACAGGGGTGGCTCTGGAGTCCGTCCCATCCCATCACTTGGCAGGGGAGGGGTGTTAAGAGACCTAAGGCACAAAGAGTTTCCCAAATTTACCAGATCTTCACATATTTTCAAACTTCTTTGCCAAAGCAGCGACACAATTGATTAAACCCAGCTAATGCCTGAAGATTTTTGGCTGTGCTGTTTGTTCCCTTTCATTACTGGGTGAGGAACATTTACCCTGTGGGGCCTTGGGGGGGTCAGTCGATGCCCCCACGTGCTGGGGTGCAGTTCTTGTGCCTTGGTGCAGCAGATCAGGAGGGACTTTGCTCCCCCCTGCCCTCTCCCGTGCTTCAGAGACACAAAAGTGGCTCTGAGAAGATGGATGGAGGCTGTGGCCAGGAATCCATCAAGGGACACTGCCCTGCTATCGATCCGTCTGCAACCTTCCCTAGGCTGCAGCCATTCCAGAGGCACAGGCTGTGGTTGGGAGCCTGATCCAGCTCCTTGTGGATGCACCAGCATCAGGTAGAGAAACACTTTTGCCCCCTCCCTTCCCCCAGGATAAGGAACAACTCAGGTTCCCCCGGGGTGGTGACCCCAAGGCGACATTTTCCATCCTCCCCTTCCCAACACACCTTGGATCTGATTTCCTCCAGGAAAGAAGGAACTGTCCAGCTTTCTGCTGCCAGCTCACCTCAGAGCAGAGCAATCCACACTGCCCAGGGTGGGCACAGCACCCACAAACCCCCCCAGCCCCAGGGGGTGCAGGAGGGATGCCCTGAAACTGCCCTGGCACGGGGGAGCAGGTTTAACCCAGCCATGGGGGAGCAGGTTTAACCCAGCCAGAGGTTCCTCCAGCTCAGGGATGGACCCAAGGCTGGCCATGGCATCCCCAAGGGACACGGGATGTGGGGGATCCCTCCCCAGGAGCCCGGGGTGGAGGCTGCCAGGGCATGGCAGGAACTGAGACACGGAGGTGTGACAGGAGACCCTTTAAGGTCTGGGGGTTAGGCTGGGGAAGGAGGGGAAATCTCATCATCCAAGACCTCAGGAGCGTCATCCAGGCTCCCCCACATCACCCACTGCTGTTTCCCACTCTCCCCAAGACACGTGTCCCCCAAAACACCGCTCCTCTGCTCTATCAGTCCAAGCCCCCCTGCTCCCGTCCCATCGCCCCTGCCCCTCCCACCACCACCCCCGGAGACAAACCCCGCTCCCGGCAGCCCCCTCCACTTCCCCGCGGCTCAGTTCCCCCCTTTATGATCAAACGACCCGCTGTGTGAAGGACCTCCATCCCCCCGCCCCACACCCCCCTCCTTGTCTCAGGAGCATCTCCCTCAGACCAGGAAGGTCTGGAGCCCCTTCCACCCATCCCTGTGGGAAGGGAAAGGAGCTCTCCCCTCCCTCCGTGTTCACCGGCCAGGCTGCAAAGGGGCTGCAAAGGCTGCCAGGGGAAGCCTCCCCTTCCCTCAATCCCTCTGCCAGAGCCCTGGAGCCGAATCCTCAAATATATAACAACCTTCCCCTCCGCAAATTGCGGCCCCAAACACGCAGCAGAGACCCCGCGGCGGCTGCACGAGGGGAGTGCGGGGGCAGAGAGGGGAGATCCCGTTCCAGGGGGTGCCGGGGGGGGTGTTCCTGGGCCGGAGGGAAGTTTCTGCTGCTAAAGATGCTGAGGGAGGGAGGGAAGGAGAAAGGGAAAAAAAAAAAAAAAAGAAAAAAAAATTCAAACAGACTTGGAAGGCACCAGGGAGGTGGAGGAAGGAAAAGGGGAGGAGGAAGAGGAGGAGGGAGAGAGGGGGGAGTGGGAGGCTGGCGAGGAGGGATGCAGCCCATCGCCGGGCGAGCTGCAAGGTGGGCAGCGGGAGCAGCGGCTCCGGAGAGGTTATAAAAGGCAGGAGCCGGGGCGCTGAGCGGAGGGGACTCAAAAGGGACCCGCAGCTTCCGCAGGGACCCTCCACGCTCCTGCGCCCGAAGCCCGGAGGATTTTCCCCCCGACGGCAGAAGGAGCCCGGCGGGAGCGGGGCCGGTGCCAGCCATGCCCCGCGGAGCTGGGCACAGGGGCAGCTAAGGATGGTGCCCGGCCCACGTCCTGCCCTCCTCCTCCTCCTCCTGCAGGTAAGGCGCTTTTAAGTTCTCTTCTCCCAGAAAGGGCCCTTCTGCCCCCTCCCCAGCACCCTCCGCTCGCCTTCCCCGCAGGGACTTCTCCATCCCTTTTGAAGGAAGGGAAAAGTAAGAGGAGAAACCGCCACACGAAGGGCCCCCCCTCGGGAGAATTCCTCCGGTCGAGGCTCTGGGGGGCTCGGCAAGAGCCCAAAACTGGCGGGGAGGGGGCTGAAGTCACCGAAAGGATTTCGTTTAATGGGGAAAAGAATTGCAGGCAGGTCCTCCCGAGCGCAGCCCAGCGCTCCCGCCTCGCACCTCCCAGGGAAAGCAGCTGCCACCAGGCTACTGGGAGGGGGTGATGGATGGGCACAACACAAAGGCGGGGTCTAATTGTGCCCCCCGGAACCGATTTTCTAAGGAAAGCTCTCCTCTTCCCCCCTCAGCCGCAGAGCACAGGACTTTTCCTCTCTCGTTTGCTCGCTGTGCGAGTGCAGCCACTGCTAATTCTGCAGCTCTGCACAACATGCAAATGCTTTGTCAGGAGCGATATTCCTCCTTCTCCAGGGCTCATCAGAAAGGAAACGCTGCCAGCCCAAAACACGTTTAAATCCCAAAGCCTGGGCAAAGGAGGTGAAGAGGTTTCCGGTGAAATCTTGAATATTATTTGAATGAACCTACAGAGGCAGCAAAAATGATCAGGTTTTTGACTAAACCTCTGTGTTAAAGGGGGTTAAAAGAGAAAACCCTGCCTGACTGGCTGCAGAATGATGTCTGAGTGGCCCAGCTGTGGCTGCAGAGTTAGAAGGGCAGGAAGAGCAGAGGGTCAGCCCTCCGTGGCTCCCACCCCTCGGGCTGTGCAGCCCGCTGGGCATCCCTGGCAGCAGGAGCAGAGGGAGCATTAACTGCCCCTCTGGGACAGGAAAGTTCTCACCCGAGTGATGAGAGGAGCTGATGAGCACCAGGAGACATCCCTGCCAAGTTGGTGTTGCTTTTAAAAGCTCCTCTTCCGAGCAGCTGCTCCCTCCTGTCACTGCAACCCCCTAAGCCTGATTTATGGGAGCTCTTTTGTGTTTATATTCCCTGGGTTGGTTTGTTTGGCTTTGTTCAGGCTTGGTTTGGCTCTGATGCAAGAAATGAAGGTGAGACAGGGCAGAATCTCTTCCCCCCCTGGTCCTTCTTGGCCAATCTGTGGGGACAGCACAGACCTGCAACAGGGGCAGGGTCTCCTGGGGAGAGCCAAGAGAGCCTGACAGCTCCTCACAGCCTCTGGGTGAGCAAAAAAGGGTCCTAAAATCTCCTAAAGGTGCTGAGACACAGCTCCCAACCTTTGCCAAACCTCCTCAGGCTTAGGGGATTCCCTGGGCATCCCGAGGTATTCCCCAAGGACGGGCTCCTTGGGAAGATGGAGCACCAAATCCTCGAAAAGCTTCCCGAGTTTGAGGCAAAACCATCCCTGTGCTGGGGCTGGGACCGGGAGGGGGTCCCAAAAACCAGCCCAAGCGAAGAGAAGCCTCTCCCAGCTGGCTCCAAAAAGAAACACCCAATCTCCAAAACCCCCCTTTGCAAGACCAGCTGTCTACTTCTTCCCATAAATGCATGGCTTCAAAATTCAGACCCTATTCCAGAACAATCCCAGCCCTCTCCTGGGGACAGTGGGGCTAAAGGAGCTCGGAACTCCAGCCTTCAGTGAGCACAGCCCTGCAGGCAGGTGTACCTGCAGCAGCCTCCAGCCTGGGAGTGCAGAGACCTGCAGCATTCCAGCTCAGCAGAGCTCAGCAGGGACAAATCTCCCCTGCCTGGACAGATTTTGAATCCTGCTTGGCACAGTTTGGGTGTTCCCCCGTTCACCTGCCCAGCAGCTCCAGTTTAGAATGGAATTGCCCACCTTGCCTTGCTGGGTGGGCATCCCTTGGGGGGGGGGGATCAGACAGTCAGAGCAGGAGACAGGCAGCCAAACGTGCTGCAAAACGCTCCCTGGCACCCTGCAAGTCATTTAAACAAACTCAGAAAGTGATTAAAATAAACCAGTTCACCTGCAGCTCTGCCAGGAGCCGATGACATTTCTGGGGCTGAAAAAAAACTGCAGAAGCATTTCATGCAAAAGCAGAGTTTGCTGCTGGGGGTGGGATGGTTTTCCCCTCTCCCTTGATCACCTCCAGCAGCAAGAAGCCCAAAACCCAGCCCTGATCCCTTCCCTGCTCCAATCCTTGCATAAGACGTGGAGCTGCAGTGGCAGGACGTGCTGGCCCTGGGGATCTTCTCCCAGTCCTGCTCTCCTTCCAGGCTGGAGTTGATTCAGTGGGGATGAAATCATCCCTGTGGTTTCGCATCTCCAGTGAAGAAGTGAATGGAAAAGGCACAGCCTGTTCCCAGAATAGCTGCTCTGTCACCAGAGCAGGAATATATAGGAATAGGATGAGAATATCCTGCACCACCAGCCCAACCCTGCCCTGAAATCCAGCTCTGCTCCCCCAGAACCCCGCTCGGGGCTGGCTCAGAAGTTTGTTGCGAGCGACAGGCTCGAGCTGAGATCCGAGTCTGCAGCACTGAGAGAGGCTGAGCCCGTGGTTTTATCTGGGAGAAGGGTTTTTGAACCCAAAGAAAGCACAAATCAACCCCCAAATCCTGGGGTTCCCTCTCCAAGCAGAGCCCAGGAGCTGCTGGCCAACGCTGGGAGCTGTCACTCACGAGCGGGTGGCTCTTGCTGAAGATGTAATCACATACCCAGGGGCCCATCTGTTGTTTTTCCTTCTCCCTGACTGTATTCTGAGCTGATGGAGAGACCCTCCTTCTCTGCAGGGTGTCCTGCTTTATGCACAGGCACCCACCCAGCAGCAGTCACCTCCAATCTGATGGCAGAGGGCAAAGGGGGTTGGAGTTTTGCAGATCCCAGTCCCTCTTCCCCCCCGAAATCTTCCCTGAAATCCTGCACTATCCACCCTGGAAAGGCAATGGCAGATGCAGCTTTGGTGTGGCCAAGTTTTCCCGAGCTGTGAATGCAAATAAACGGGAAGAAAATGAGGGTGAATGAAATTGTGGATGTTCCCCCCCCCGGGGTACGACCCTAAAAGGGTGATGGGTGAAGGGGGGAGGTGGGTTTTAGGATGCAGCTGGGGAAAAAAAAACTCCAATCCCAAACTGAAAACACTGTGAACGCACAGGAGTCCCACATGTACAGTCTGCAGGAGAGTTTAACACAACCACCTTAGAAAAACAGCCCTTCCTCATGCTTGTGTCCATCACTCCAACTCTTCCATAGCAGCCTCCACCCTGGAAAATCCAGATCCCACAGAAGCCCCCTGGATTGTGTCCCCTTCCCCAGCGTGTTTGTGCCATTAGCTTCCAATACCCAAATGCCATTAGTCATTTTTCCACCTGTCCCCCAAAATCTCCACGTCTCTCTTGACAGATAAATGAAGTCAGAATTATTTATGGCAAGAGAGGGAGACCAGAGCTTAATCCAGGAAAACCTTTAATTGCTCATAAATCAGGTTTTACAGGGCATTCATTTAGCCCTGATTGATATTCTTTTGTTAGGATCTGCATCCAGCACACTCAGAGAGAGACTCCCAAGCAGAATAAATACTCTCACCAAAGCCTCTTGTCTACACACCACGGGGACAGGCCCTCTAATGTGGATAAATTAATAAACTCAGGGGTTTTAGTGCCAGATGGAGGCATTCTCACTGCTGCTCTTCCCCTGAGTATCATCAGCCATGGAATATCTCCCCGTGGCTCTTGCTTTGAGCCTCATTCCCTGCCTGAGCTTTGCCTCGATGCTGGCAGGGTTTGGGATGGGGCTTTGGGCAGGAGGATCAGAGGAACCCTGGGATCATGGTGGGGGCAAAGCAGGTCACTGCTAGCTCTGGGACAGGGCTGGAAAGGGGGTCTTTCATGGGCCAGATGCTCCCTGGGGGTCTCACTCGTGGCTTGGACTGAGGATGGGACTTACCCCAGGGAAAGCCCTCAAGGTGGAGCAGGGAAGAAGCTCTCTGACGGTGCCTGGAAGTCAGAGGAGACAAAGGCAAAGGGATCCTTTGCAGAGCGAAGGCAGGGGACAGGCAGGGCTGGAGACACCCTGAACACCTCCAAGCACGTTGGAGGGGCAGCCCCTTCAGTGAGGCTGCTCAAAGCCACCTCCAGCCATGGCTGTGGCGTTGGCAGGACCTGCTCTGCCCCCTCCCTTCCCCCTCCACTGCTGCTGCTCTGCCACCCCGGGTTGGCATCCAGCTCTTTTAGCACTCCCTGTGTTTAACACCCAAAGTCTGTCTCAGAGCCCAGAGCAGGCTCCATCCCAGCCCAGTGCCCTCACACAGGCCCAGGGCAGTGGCTGCTCAGCCCTTTCCCAGAGTGTCCCGGGAAGTGTTTCCCATTCCACACCGAGTGTTGCCGAGGGCAGGGGCCCAGGGGAGCAGGACTGATGGGTGACAACGGTCCCTACAGCAAGAACAGCTCCAGGGTGGCTGGTTTGCACCCCCTCAGTCCCAGTGATCTCCCCAGCTCCGTGCCAAGCTCGTGCTGCTCCATCCCAGGGATTGCTGGGCTCTCCCATCCCAGCCCCATCCTGGATTGCTAATTAGGCTCAGAGCCATCCCTCTCCCTGCTCAGAGCTGCCAGCCCTCCCTGCCACGCACATCCCATCTTGTCTGAGGCAGCAGGACATCGAGGGGGGGAGGGACAGGCCTGGCTCTGGGTACCACAGTGCCGGGGGGTGACGCCGGAGTCGGATATGGATGTGTTAATTAATGGATGTGGATGTATTAATTAATATCCGTGGATTGCTTTGGAGAGGGAAAGCACTGCAGGGGGCCATTAATTCCTAATTGTTATTAATTGAATGTTGCTGCTAGGTCAGTGGCAGGCCACAGAGACCATGTGTGTGTGTGTGCTGTGCTGCTCACCCCCCCCAGTGCTGACCCTGTCCCAGCTCACTGTGCTGCATCTCCTGGCCCAGGGGACCTGCCACCCCATGCCCCTCACAGGCACGGGGAACAATTCAAAATATACAGTGGTTTTTTGGAGCCCTGGTTGCCCCAGGACGTGGCTGGTGCATCCAGATCAGAGTGACCTGCCCCACAGGCTGAGAGACCCGAGGCAGATGCTCCTCAGTGCCTCAGTGTCCCTTCTGGGCCAGCCTGGGCACGGTGGGTGGTGGGACATGGACCACAGTGGGTGTTTGCCGTGGGTGGGATGCAGCAAACACGACAGCAGGGTCAGATTTTGGTGTCTGAGCCATACAGGGAGGACTGGCTGGTCCTGCTGCACAAAATGTGGGGCTGAAAGGCAGGAGCTGGTGCTCCTCGAGGTCTGAGGTTAAACCAGCACCCTCAGCATCTGCTGTGTGTGAAAGGGGGACGTCAGCAGAGCCTGGAAGGGAGCTGGGTGGGTGCTGAGGCACCAACAGGAGAGAGGGCCAGTGTGGGCCCTCATGGGGCCAGTGCAGGTCCCAGCAGAACCCCCATCCCCCTGGGAGCAGCTCCCAGGGCTGACTGGGACCTCTGTGCAAAGCTCCTGGACGAGCAGATTGCCTTCCTTCCCGGGCAGCTGAGCGCTCAGCTGGAGCTCTCCGGGATTTTGGCAGCCTGGGAGGGGTGGGGGAGCTCTCCCCACTGCAGAGCAGGGTTTGGGGGGCCGGGGGGGCAGAGGGACACGGCCCCTCTCTGGCCCGAGCAGGTCCCCCCGCCGTGCCGGGGCCGGTGAGGTGAGGTTGGCTCAGCCCGGCCAGGCCGGGCCCTGCTGGGAGCCAGGTGGCATCTTACGGCAGCGATGGCCTGGCAGGAGCAGCTCCTCAAGGACAGAGCTTTGACCTGTTCTCGCTGCAAAGCCTGGGGAGGGGCTGCAGGGACCCACAAAGAGCAGAACAGACGAGCCCCCGCCCGTCTGGTGGGTTTGGCTGGGGCAGATCCCCCTGCAGCTGCCACTTCCCCCCAGCTCATCCCCCTCCACGGGCTGGCACGAGTGGGACAAAACCTCTGTCGAGGGCTGTGGCCACACTGCAGCGAGACAAGACTCAGAGCCTGGCAGAAAAAGCTCTCAGCGTTTGTTCTGGTCTTGGGGAAGGTTTTTTTTTTTTCCCTTTCTTTCTGCCTTCTGTAGCTGTTTGAGCTCGTTTGCAAAGGCTGCGAGGAGCCAGCGACTGCGCTCCGTCCACACCCCGCTCGGGCTGCAGCTCGGGCCATGTGCTGCTCCCTGTGCTGCTCCGTGCCAAGACCTCTCCCTGTGTCTGGAAGGAGAACGGGCACTGCCAGGCTGGAGCAGGCTGTGATTAGGAGAAACCCGTCCAATTAACACTTGAGAGCCTGCTCAGGTAGGCAAAGCATCCCAGCCCCTTCGGGGATGAACCCTTTTGTCCCAGCTACCCGTGCAAAGAGCCACCAGGTCAGTCGGGCAGGAGCTGTGGGAATCCAGGCAGGGGGGGAACAGAGGGGTGCAGACCCCCTACACCTTGTTTACTCCACTTCTGGAGTTTGGGTGGTCTCAGCTCTCAGAAAGGAGACACAGGAGGTGCTGGGCTCCTGCAGGACCAGCCCCCCAGGAGCTCCATGCAGCTCCCAGGGTGGGGTTCAACTCCTGGATCCCCTGTGCCATTTGGAGCAGTCACAACAGGGGAGCTATTCTCAGCTCCACTTCTACCTGACATCTCTCTTGCTGTCAAAACCAGCTTCCCAAGGCAGTTAAACAATTGTTTGGAAAAGAGCAAGTGGGTGCTGAGCTTGTCTGCGTGTCTGAATAAATCCTGCTAATGTTTCCATAAGGCCCGGGGAAGGCTGGGTGTGCCAGCCAGAGCAGACAGTGTTCCTAAGGCTGAAGGGCAAGAGGAGGAACGTCTTCTCCCTGCTCAGAGCAGTTTGGGAGTTAAATGGCCCTTGGGAAGGGGGATCAGGCACTAGGGACCAGCCTGGCTGGTGGGGAAGGTGAAGGTTGTTGTTCATGACATTGGTTCCATGTGGGATGACATCCAACCCCCCACCCCAAGGAGATGGGGGCTCACCTGCAAGCAGAGGAGGTGCAGCCCTTCCTGCCTCCAGGCTCGGGGCTTTTCCCAAGGGATCTGTGAGTGGTGTATTTTGGGGCACAGCTCTGCCTCTCAGCCAGTGGGTTTTCTCCAGGGGGTTTGCTCAGTCCTTGCAGGGAAGGTGAAAGAAGTGGAGTTCAGCCTCATCCATCAGCCCCATCCCCTGAGCAGAGGGGACAAACCTGTCTCTGAGCCAGAGGAGAAAGTGGGCAGCTGGTCAGGTAGAAATCTGTGTTCTTCCAAACACCAGGTCCCCTCCCTCCCCCATCTGGGACTCACAGCACCATCCCCGTGCCACCCTCGCAATCCCTGCATCCCTGCAATTCCCTTTCTTGCTTTAATTTCCCCAAACTCCTGCAAAGGCACGATAATTCAATAGTTGTTTTTTCCAAAATAGCTCCCCGTGCACAGAGTTGATGGTTTTCACTCTTAGCAGGGCAGCAGGGATAGATCCTGATCCGTGCTTCCCGACACAATGGGATTTTGGTGTCTGCTGACAATTCTCCTGGGAAAAAAAGCCTTTACCAGCCCTGGCTGTCTGTGGATCTGATCTCCTTAAGGATGTGTATGAACATCTTCCCACTGACAGCTTACAAGGCTGGGATTTCAATAAGGGATTGCAAATCCGATCGCGGCGTCGGGCTCGTGTTCCCCCTGCCTGCTCCCGGGATTCAGAGATGCAAAACCCAACAGCGTTGATTAAAATGCTAAAGAGCACAAGCTCTCCACCACCACTCAGCAGGGGCTGTGCAGGAGGGTTTGCTGAGGAGGGGTGTGTAGGGCAGGAGGGGAAGCAAAGCAGAGAGCGGGATGAGCCCTGGGAATCCATCCTGCCCGTGGGTATGTGTCCACTGCGGGGGTGGCACCCAGCAAGCCAGGCTCAGATCCGACCCGAGGAGGGATGTGGGGCTGGGGAAGCAGCATATTGCCCATCTAACCCTGCCTGGGGTCTGCTTTCTCCCCATGCAGGCGTGCCTCCTCTGGGACAGCCGGGCTGCAGCCTCCATCCAGGAGCAGTACTGCGAGAGCCTGGCGCCTGCCACCAACCACAGCGGTGAGTGTCCCCCGTCCCCAGCCCCCCCAACCCCCCAGCGGTGTCTCTGGGGTGTCTCTGGGCAGATGTGCAGCTGCCTGGACCCTTTTTGGGGAGGTGGGATGTGCTGAGGCTGTCACAGCCCCGTGTCACTCCTCTCGGGGTGACACTTGAGGCAGGTGGGAGATGCAGAGCTCAGGAGAGCTAAAAACGGGGGAAATAAGTGTCTGTTGGGCTGGGCTTTGGGGGGAAGTGGGCAAAGAGACACCTGTCCAGCCCCTGCTCCCTCAGTGCCCATTCTCTGCCATGCCCAGGGACACCTTTGTCCCCTATGTCCACCCTCCTCTGCCATCCCCCTGCCCAGGGGTGGTGGCTGGAGGTTGTGACCTTCTGTGGAGATCGTGTCACCAGCACAGTGTGGCCACCAAGTGCCACCCTCCATCCCCAGCACTCCTAGACTTGTGCCACTGAGCACTTTGGGAGGTCACCAGCCACGAGGAGCTTCTGGGGACGTGGCCATGGCCAGGGCTGGCTCAGCCAAGCTGGGTGGCAGCAGCAGGGTCATGAGCAGCTCACTCCTCCTCAGCATTGTCCATGGGTTTGCATCCAATCAGGTCAGGCCTTGTGCCAAAAGTGGCTTTTAGCCTGTATTCGGGACGTGACTTGGATGTCACCTCAGCAGTGACAGGTCTGGTTCAGTGACAGGTTTCGGGGGAGGAGAGGTGTGAGAGAGAGAGAGGAGCTCACAGGGACAAGGAGAAAAGTCCTCCCCAGCTCAGGGATGCTGCAGGCTTTGTTTTCCCATGACTGAATGAAGCCCGGGGCCACCCGGGTGAGGGATGGCCACGGGCACCCAGCCCTGACAGATGGGTGCCCACCACCCAGCTCCTGTTAACAGCAGCATTACAGACTCCTTCCTAACAAACCACAGCTGATTGAGTGCCTGGCCAAGCCCAGGCCACCACAGAGCCCTGCAAGGAGCATCCCAAATCCCAAGAGGTGGAGGCAGAAAGCCTGGGGAGAGAATGGCAGTGCCCCGGTGTCTGTTCAGGAAACCCGGTCATCACTCATGTGCTTTGCTCCCCGAAAGGTTTCATCACTCTGCTGCTTGAAGTGCTGTGCTTGGCTGTGTTAGGCTGGGATAAATGCTGACCCAGGGCAGCAGGCAGGTCCCAGAGAATCCTCGTGGCCTTTTCCACCCGCTGCTGGAACCTCCCGAGCCCAGGGGAGAGGGCAGAGAGGGGGGAGAATTTCTGCCGTGGTTTGCTGACGGATGTGCCCTGCAAAAATCACCCCCATCCCCAAGCAGCGGGAGCTGCTTTCTGCAAGGACTGGGCTTTGCTCAGCGGGGGTTTCTCAGCGTGATTCCAGGCAGGATTTAGTGCCCCTCGGTGCCCATCGCTCTGGCACAGGGACAACTTGTCACAAACCTGCGCAACGTCCGTCGGCTCCACCCCCCCGACCTGCCATCCCCGAGCGACTCGTTAATTTGGGATGGGGCTGGCACACAGGAGAGACACTTCCAGCCGCAGGAGGGGGCTTAGAACAAGAGGCAGAGATAAACTAATTGTCTTCTGTCTGCGTGGTAAGCGGAGCTCAGCGCCGGCCCCGCTCCTTGGGGTCCATTTAAGCCCAGCCTGGTGGAGGCAGCGATTCCCACCGAGGGATGTTACAGAACTGGGAACTTTGTTTGGAGGCTGTTTAACATGGAGAGCTGTTGGGATGATGCTAATGAGAACTGCGGCGAGGCCGGGAGACTTAATTTGTGAGTGCCTGCACAGCCCTTGGGAAATGGCACATGCTGAGAACACGAGCCCGGGGCTCCCCCAGCGCAGGGCTCGGCGGGGGATCTGTTGGATGCACACAGGGGCAGTGCCTTGTGTCTGTGTGCAGCATCCCCCCTCTGAAAAACAGCCCAGCGTGGGCTCTCCTCCTCCCCCAGGCCACCAGTCCCTTCCTCACTTGATGTCCCAGGTTTTGAGGAGGATGTGTGGCCGGCCAGTGATGTCACCAGGGTGCCAGTGCTCCCTGAGACACGTGCACTGAGCTGGGAAGGTCTCTGCCACAGCAGTGGGGTGGGGGCAGACTGGGGTGATGCTCACCAGGTTTGGGCAGTGCAAGCAAACCCTCATCCCAGGAAGTGGAGCAGCTGAGCCCCACAGAGATCCCCTGGCCTACCCTCTTATCACCATGGATTTACCCACCTTCTCCAAGTCCCCCTGCACTGCCTGCACAGGTGTGATGGTCCAGCTTGATATTTTAGGTATCCATCAAAAATACCCCTTGGTGAGCCCCTGATCCTGGCCAGGGCACCCACACCCAGCTGGACACTCCCTCAGAAAGCTGCATCCCACAGGAGCAGTGAAGCAGGAATATCAGGCTGGACTCGAGGCCAGCGTGGGGCATTCGGAAAGTAGGATCTGCTGCACCCCCAGGCAGCTGGAAGCCAAGAAATTCCCAGCTCAGGCTGAAAAGGACCACAGCGAGGATCAGCAGCGCTTGTCTGGGGTGGATGGGTGCTGTCCCAAGGGCTCCCAGCCCACACATTCCCTGGATTTCCCTCGCAGATGGTTTCAGCTCCCGGGCTCTGTGCGCGGCTGCTCCTCGCTCTGCCGCAAAACCCACCGGGGAGGTCCTTTCATCCACCGAGGGGCAAAGCATCCCCCTGCAGCTGCAGGATGGCTTCCCTGGGGAAGGGAGGGGGAATCTGAGCAGATGGGAAAGCCTCTTCCTCATGAATACCGAGGCTTTTCCAGAGCAGCTCAGCGGGAAGCACTCGAGCTTCCCGAGCGGAGCGAGCTCGGAGCGCTCGTGCGGCTGCTTTGCTGCTCGGAGCTCTCAAACCTGGGATCAGCCCAAGGAGCTGCCACCCAACTGCCAATATCCCTGTCTGGTCCACTCCCTTAAGCTTGTTACCACAATAAATTCTTCTCCTCAATCCCGTGTGTGTGCTCAGGAGAGAGAGGGGAGTGCAGGCAATTCCTTCTCAGCAAAGAAACGTTTCCTGCCACTGCAAGTTCACCTAAAGCGAAGGGAAATGACACCACGGCGAGGCAGAACTGAAAAGAAATGTCTGGGTTGGGTTTTTTCTTTTTGTTTTCTTTTTTTTTTTGAACTGGAGGTTTTTTCAAGGGGGAAATGGAGCGTAGCTTTGCATTGAATAAAGCAAATTTAATTGGTCCAGATCCAGCAAAACCCTGTGGCTGAGGAGCAGCGAGTGATGAGAACATTTCCTTCACGGGCACTTTATCAGACAGGTTTGGTAACACCTCTCCCAGCGGGTGACAAGTTTGACCAAGAGCTTTTCCACCCACTCCAGCTCAGCTCCCCAAAGCGCTGACGCTGCTCCAGCAGCTCTCGTGCCACTGCTCTTCCATTCACTCCCTGACTCCCTTGGGGTGAGACTGGAATTTCAATTCAGAAAGGTCAAATTAACAGCAGCAGCGCCTCTTTTCCCTTCAAGCCTCGTTGGCATCTCTCCCACCAAGGCAGAAATATTAATAAAGGAGCTGGGCAGGGGCTAAAGAGGCAGCAATGAGCCCTGGCAGGGATGGAAGGAGAGACCTGATACTTGGTTTGGGGACCAAAAAATGGGAAATCACCTTATATGGAAAATCATCGTGGTTTAAGTGTGTACTGGCATTGATAAAGCCATCCTGTTCCATCATCTGGGAAAGAGGGATGTCAGCAGCAACTCCCTCATATTCATAGATTTCATTGGAGTGGAGGAGGGAAGACGATGAGGTTTGCTGGTAGGAAACAGTGTCCTGGCACAGAGCAGCAGCCCCAGCAGTCAAACTGCACTTTGCAGGGGGCGCAGAGAAGTCCTTGCCAGCTGCTCTGTGCAGTTGTAGCCAAACTAGAAGGCTCTGTCAGGAAAACTCTGCCAGGGAGGGACTGTGCTGCTTCTCTCACCCACCACCAAACCCCAGCCAAACCCAGGGAATGAACCACTTGCTGCCATGCTTGGTTATAACACAGATCCCACCACTGCAGGGGTCATCTCAGGAGAACGTGATACACCCCAAACCCAACCCTCTACATTTTCTATTTCTGTAAAGCTGTTCATGGATCAGCCTTAAGTGACAACAAGCCAGGCTTGGTGACTCCTATTTATTCTTCTCCAGAGCAGCAGCAAAGACTCGAGGGGACAGTCAGTGATGGTAAATAGCAACAAGCCAAAAATTCATTACAAAGGCACTTTGCTATCATAACATTTAATTAGCCTGGGTAATTGTTTTTCATGGAGAAGTGTGGGACTTGAAACGCTTGGGAGGATGGCTGGGGATTTTTTTAAGGGCTGGAGTCTGACAAAGGTAAATAGAGGCACCCAATGCCACCAAAAGCAGTGCTGGAAGCAGAGTGTGAGCAGGGACGTATTCTGAGGCAACCAGAGTTGCTCCCAGCCATCCTGAGGCCCCAGCCCTGCCTCAGAGGGAGGGCAAGCAGCTCCACCACCCCAATTTTACCCCACGTTAACCTGAATTGTCCCCCAGTGCCGTTTCCCTCGATGCCTCGGGGCGTTGTGCAGCATTTAACACCCGAGTGGCCCCACGGGAGGGACGGAGCCGCCCCTCCCTGGCACAGCAGCACCTTGAAATAAAAACATCCCCCTCCCAAAGGCCCTTGTTTTGGGGCAATAAGGTGTGAAATCCGCTCCCCCAGGGTGGTGGAGCTGCCTGGGAGGGACGAGCAGCTCTTTGTGCCGGCGCTGCAGTGAGTGTATCTTGATTAGATGTGGAGACGAAGCCCTGATTGCCAAAGGCAAACGCTGCAGCAGACACACGGGGGACACGCTCAGGGGCTGAGGCAGCAGCAGGGCGGTCACAGGGGACATCAGGGACGGACAGAGAGAACTGCGGTTGAATAAGAGCTGGGGACAGGTAGTGATAGGAGTTAACACCGTTCAGCTGCTCCTCAGCCTCTGGAGACGCCTCGGATAAATAACCCCGTCACTCCTGTGATTCAGATTTCCATCCTCTCTGCCGGCTCCTTTGCGCTGCAGAGGGGGAGGGAGGCGTCACCCTCGGACCAGTCACAGCAGTGTCTGTGCCCAGCAAACAGACTGGGATGGGGCACAGCCTCCACTGGGGCACAGCTTTGCCCAGGGGAGACAAGGACATGTTTACCAGCACTGTTTTATCAGCACTGTTTTATCAGCACAGCCTCTGCTTTCCTCCTCTGGTGGTACAATAACCCTTCAGACCCCCTGGCACCGGCTCAGGAGCACCGGGGCCACGCGTCTGGTGGTGCTGGCCCGGGAGAAACCCGCTCCATCCTCTTTACATTCCCTCAAAAATCTTTTGGCAGGTGAAGCCGGGGCTGGAGAGCTTTGCCCTGCCAGGATTCACTCGGGTGTGTGGCTTTAGCTCGCAGCCATCTCGGGGGGAGCTCTGCGAGTGTTGGGAGCAGGCTGGAGAAGGATGTTTTCTATAAACAGATGGGATATTGCTACAGTTCTCCTGAGACAGTTATTGTGATGTAGTTGTCTCAGTGTAAGTCCCCGGACAGGCACGTTTTTGCTGCAGAAGAAAGTAAATGCTTTATACTGTTTGCACTACTTCCAAAGGCAATGGGGTGAGAAGGGATTGGAGTGACTTCCCCTGTGCCACATTCCCCAAAAGGCAGGGGAATTCAAAGCAGGACCAGCTCCCTCCTAACCAAAATTCCATGTTTTTGTGCGGGAAGAAGCCAAAACAGGGGGATTTAGCGCAGGTAGGAAATTCATTTGACCCTTCCTGCTGTAAATCTGCAAAGCCCAAACCTGTGCAGCCAACGGAGCTGAGAACGGGGGAGGATAATCCCCCTGCAAACAGGGATGGGCTGCCGAGCAGACAGGGAAGCATTTAGCACTGATACATGTAATTTCCATGCTAAACAGTGCTCCGAGTGCTGGGAGCCGTGTGCCGCTGGGAGCAGCTGGAGCAGAGGGGATCTCGCAGCCCTCACGGCGCTCTTTGCCTTTGCTGTTTTACTTAACCCTTCCCCAGCAGGAGGGGTTTTTTTTCCCTTCCCCACGTGCTGGAAGAGCAGGAAGAGCAGCCTCTGCTTTCTGCAGCTTTTCCTCATCAAGCATCTCTCAGCGTGAGCCTGGGAAAAGTATTCCAGCCACCCACTGGATTAAAAAGTGGTGGGACAGACCCAGAAATCAATGCAGGGGCAAAGCCTGCTGAGCACAGGGTGAGGTCCCCGGAGCACCCACAGCCTGGTGAGCACCTGACTGCACCCCCTGACCCAAATGTCACCCCCAATGTCAGCCCTGAGCCGTGGGATGAGGAGGGGGTTGGGCTCCCGGTGATGCTGCTCCACCTCCCCCGTGGTGGGACCGGTGGGACCCCCCCGGGTTTGTCACCTGGTGGGTGGGTGTCTGTCACACTCTGCCAGTGCCACACGGCATTAAATCAAGCACCTGGGAGATAGTAAAGCCAGACTCGAGCAGATGTGTCACCGAGTGACGCCACCTCTGTCTGGCCACATCATCTCCAGGGGTTTATCCTGGGTTTGGTTATTCCTGGCCCTGCTGATGGAGAACATCATCCTCGCTGCTCCCTGGCCCTGCTGACTTTTCATTCCTGACTCTCCTCCCTGAGCTGTGCCCCAGCACAGCTCCTGGGATGCAGGAGGGAAGCTGAGGCATGAGGGGATGTGGAAAAAATGAAGTTTTATTGTGCTCAGCCCCACCAGTGCCAGGATGGGAGGGTTTGGTGGCTGCATGAGCTGCTCTGGGCATCAGCACTGTGCAGTCCCCACTTTCCCGGGCTGGGTTATTCCAAGTGAAGCTTTTCCCATTCCAGACCCTCAAGCAGCTCCTCACCTGGGTGGCTCCCAGGGAGAGCACTTGCAAATTAACTTTGTCCTCAGTCGAAGCAATTACTGCTTGTTTTTTCTTTACATGGCTGAATATAATCATAAAATTTTAAACAGGGCCTTCATTTCTCTGTGACCCTCCATTTCTCTGCCAAATTTGGGTCAAAACAACGAAGGAGCTCAATGAATGCAAATGGATGCAAAAGGCAGAGACACTCACACGTGATTAAGGGCACCTTGTTTCCCATGAAATAGAGGCTTAAAACAGTTAATTTAAAGGCAAGGTTGCCACAGCAACCCTACACATTAGCAAAGCTAAAAGCAAAGGTCATTGTTAAAATTAATTTCTCCCTACAAGCTCTGGGAGGCAGAAGGTAACACTCACCACGCTGATGCTTCCCTGTCTCACATGCCTGGAAGTTGTTCTCCCTTGCTAAGATGTTTGAGGAAAACACTGGAAGCGCTGAAAATTCGCTCTGAGAAGGTCCAAAAATAACAATATTCCTCCATAAAAACCTCAATCGTATTAATAACACAGTATTATTATTTTTTTTGGTCACTCTTCAGCCAGCTCCAGCCATAGGACTTTTTGGGCAAGGCATTCAAACAGCAGCCAGGAATTCTGGGGGAGAGGAAAGGCCGTGTTCCTGCACCCAAGGAGCTGTGAATTGGGATGGTTTTGCCTTAGGAAATGGCAATTCCTGTCTCTGTGCCAGCAGCACAAACATCTCTGCTATCCAGGAGTGGTTTGGACTGAACTCTGCCCCTTCCAGTGTCTCCTGCCCATCCATCTGCTGCTCGTCTGGGATCATATTATATGGATATTCCAGCCATTGTGCTTCCCACCTCGCTGGGAGATGGAGCAGGGACATATTTAGCTTCAGGACATGTTGTTCTAAATATATACAATTTATACATAAAAGAGCCTGCAATCTGGCCTACCTAGTGCCTACGTTAGCACACTCATGGAGCTGGGAAAAGCACACAAGTCCTTCTTGGAATCTGAAATAGAAGCAGCACATTTGGAGTCTTTTTCCCGGGAAAGGCTGGAAGAGACCAACGGGAATGGCTGGGAAGGAGGGAGGGTTTGGAGCCAGGAGGTGTGGGAGGGTTGGAGGGGCTCTGAGGAGCATCCCAGCAGAGCCAGGCTGGAGTCACCACCAGAGAAACTCTGGCTCGTTGCCTGTTGTGGGGCTGGATGGGTGGAGGAAGGAGCAGGGCTGGAAGACCAGAGCCAGGGAACCTCCAGCTGATGTGAAGCCAGGCCTAAAACCAGGCTTGGGCCAGAACTGGGCTTAATCTGGATATTTAGACAAGACCAGGGTCACAGCCATGGGCAGGAGCCTTGGCACAGCCCCTGTTTGGTGTTTGAGGGCTGAGCTCCTGGGCTCATCCAGCGCTGCAGCCCAGCTGTCCAGGCAAATCCTGACCCTGGAGGTGGCCCGTGGTGGCCCCCAGCCCCCCAGTAACCCCGTGGCCTTGTCCCCACAGGTCCCCAGTGCAATGCCTCCGTGGATCTGATCGGCACGTGCTGGCCCCGCAGCGCCGTGGGACAGCTGGTGGCCCGGCCCTGCCCCGAGTTCTTCTACGGGGTGCGGTACAACACCACCAGTAAGAGGGGCAGCACCCCTGGGGACATGGGGGGGGAGGGCTGGGGGACACGGGTGACAAAGCATCTCTGGGCACAGAGCTCTTTTTCGAGCAAAGAATCCCGGATTTCGGGGAGGGTGGTTTCGCTGCAGCAGCTCCCTGAGCAGGTTCTCCTGGACGGAGGAGAGGGGCTGCTGTCCCCATCCTGGGGACAAGGGCAGAGGAGTGAGCCTGCCCAGCCACTGGAGGTGGCACAGGGGGTCTGCAGCTCCCAGCTGAGCAGGGACTGGGGGCCTTTGCAGCTCAGCCCCTCCTGGCACGGGTGGCTGCACTGTCACTTCCAGGGACGTGCTGGGAGCAGGGGACGAAGTGAAGGCACATAAAAAGTGCCCAAAGCCATTCCTAACACAGAGTGGAGTTTCTGCCCACCCAAGTGCTGCTTTTAATGAAAAAAAATCTTGTTTCCCACAAAAAACCTCACTTTTTCCATCCCACACGCTGTTGCAGCAGTGCAGGATGACATGCACGGGGCTCCTGCTTTGTGGTGCCTCTGCTGCCATTGCAGGGGTGTCTCTGCACTAATCCCTTCCTGTTCCTGCCTCCCAACCCCGCCCATCCCTGTCCCATCCCATCCCCCTGATGAGGCTCAGGGGCTCTCCTGTTGAAGGAAGCCCAGCATCACCCCAGTTCTGCCATCACCCCGCTGCTCACACCAGCACAGGCTGCTCCAGGCTCCTCCTGGAACTCCTGGAATTCCTCCCCGCTCAGCCTTTGCCACTCACTGTCCTTGCTGGGGGTCAAGAAGATCCCAATTCAGATTTTGGAGACGTGGTGAGGGCGGTGCTACGGGAGGGACAGTTTTGGAAGTGGGTGTAACAGCTGAGGTAATGCCCAAATATTGTAACTGGAATCTGAATATTGTAATTAGGATCCGAATATTGGAATTAGATGATGGTGTAAAGTTGTGAAGCCTGTGCAGCTCAGGGTGTGTGTGCAAATTATTCCTGTGCACCCTCAATAATAAAGGGGTGCTTTTAGCCTCTTAATACTCAAAATAGTCCAGGGGTTTATTCCTCCTCCTTTAAGGCATCCCTCTTTTCCAGACAATGGCTACAGGGAGTGCCTCGCCAACGGGAGCTGGGCAGCCCGGGTCAACTATTCCCAGTGCCAGGAGATCCTCAGTGAAGAGGTAGGACCTGGGGAGGGCCCTCCCTGAGGATGAGTTGGGAAAGGAGGCAGATCCAGGTCAGGAATGCCCAGTGGGAGCTCTGGGATCTGAGGCTGTGTGTGGCAGTGGTGACCCCCCTTCTTCACTTGGATTTGTGTTCCCTGTCAGAAGGAAAAGCCTGTTTCCATCCCCTTTAAAAATCCCAGGGAATTGGCAGTGTGAGGTCTCCGGGCATCTGGATACAGGTTCTTCAGCCCCATCACCCTCCTGACACAGCACTAAGGACAAACCCCATCCTGCCCTGCTGGCAGTGAAATAAAGGAGATATTTAGGAAGCTGGAAGGTATAAAAATCAGGGATCAAGAATTACAAGCCCCTGAGTGGTTCGAGCCACCCCTCAGAGCAGAGGGGAAGAGATAAGGGTTGTTCATTTGCAGCTGATACCACCTCTGGTATTTAAGATGCTGATATCTCTTGCCAGGAATGGTTTTCTCACTCGGTTAATTGCTAATTCACAGGTTGGATGAGTGCCTAACAGCAGGAGCGATCAATTAATTTAATTACCACTCACACCTTCCCTCTGCCCGAATTTATCCCAGCCTCTCAGCTGCCCCCAGGGCAGGGGGGGGATGAACTGAGACATCAGATTGCAGCGAGCCCAGCTCCGTTCCAGCAGGGTTTCCACAGAGGATGGGCTGGGGATGGCCCAGCTCTGAGCAGGGGTCAGGACTGGGATGTGAAACCAGGCTGGTGCCTCCCCTGCCCACATTACCCCCACCCCCTTCCATCCCTTTGATCTCTGAAAAAGGGCCCAAAATTGGCAGTGCAGCTCCCGCGGGTGACGTGCTGGAGGAGGGGGGTTTGTGGGGCTGCTGGGGCTGCTCTGACCCCCCTCCCCGTGTCCCCCCCCAGAAGAAGAGCAAGCTGCACTACCACATTGCTGTCATCATCAACTACCTGGGCCACTGTGTCTCGCTGGGGGCCCTCCTGGTGGCCTTTGTCCTCTTCATGCGCCTCAGGTGAGTGACACAAACGTGTCCCTGCCGGGGGGACGAGCCCAGGGAGGTCACTTGTAGGGCTGAGTGGCCTTGCTGGGACCCCAGGGGCGACCAGCTGGGGCCATGCCCTGGGTGAGGTGGGCAGGAAGGCAGCCAGGAGGGGGAAGGCACCAAGGAGCACCCTCTGCTTCCATAACCAGGG
>NW_016690393.1:396979-425936 GCF_001604755.1 Lepidothrix coronata
ACTCCCCCATGGCCACTCCTGCCATGGAATCCCACAGGGATCATGCCTATCTCAGGGTTGTTTTCCTCCTTTGAAAGCCCCTGGTTATGGAGGCAGAGGGTGCCTTCCTTGGTGCCTTCCCCCTCCTGGCCTCCTTCCTGCCCCCCTCACCCAGGGCATGGTCCCAGCAGGTCGCCCTTGGGGTCCCACAAGGACACTCAGCCCCACAAAGAGCCCTGTCCCCCTGTCCCCGAGCTCTGATGGTGCCTCGTTCCACCCCTCTCCAGGAGCATCCGGTGCCTGAGGAACATCATCCACTGGAACCTGATCACGGCGTTCATCCTGCGCAACGCCACGTGGTTCGTGGTGCAGCTCACCATGAACCCGGAGGTGCACGAGAGCAACGTGGTGGGTGCAGCTCTGCTGGGCTGAGCCTGGCCCCGAGCAGCTGGGGGGGAGTGAGGGGATCACAGAATCACAGAATCAGCTGGGTTGGAAGGGACCTCCGAGATCAAGTCCAACCCTTGATCCAACCCCGCCGTGGTTCCCAGCCCATGGCACTGATGCCACATCCAGTCTGTCCTTAAACACCTCCAGGGATGGAGAATCCACCCTGGGCAGCCCATTCCAATGGTTGAGCACCCTCTCTGCAAAGAAATTCTTCCTAATATCCAACCTAAACCTCCCCTGGCACAGCTTCAGGCCCAGCCCTCTTGTCTTGCTGATGGTTGCCTGGGAAAAGAGACCAACCCCCCCCTGGCTCCCCCCTCCTGTCAGGGAGTTGTAGAGAGGTTTCAGGTAGTTGTAGAGAGATCCTGAGATCAGAGAATCACAGAGTGGTTTGGCTTGGAAGCATCCAACCCCCTGCCCTGGGCAAGGATACCTTCCACTAGCCCAGGTGGCTCCAAGCCCCATCCAACCTGGCCTTGGACACTTCCAGGGATCCAGGGGCAGCCACAGCTTCTCTGGGCAACCTGTGCCAGGGCCTCCCCACCCTCAGAGGGAACAATTTCTCCCTAAAATCCCTTCTAACCCTCCTCTCTGTCAGTTTGAGGCAGATAGGGCTGTGTGGTGGTTGGAGGACAACCCAGGCGCGTGAGAATCACACCTTCAGCTGCTCTGCTGGTGGCATTGGTTTCCCCACTGCAACCCAGAGCTCTGGAGGCTCCACATCTCCTCCTGGCAGGTCTGGTGCCGCCTGGTCACTGCTGCCTACAACTACTTCCACGTCACCAACTTCTTCTGGATGTTCGGGGAGGGCTGTTACCTGCACACGGCCATCGTGCTCACCTACTCCACCGACAAGCTGCGCAAGTGGATGTTCATCTGCATCGGCTGGTGTGAGTCCCAGGGTGCCCCCTCCACCCCCTGCTCCTGTTCTTGCACCCAAATGTCCGCCAGGAGCAGGAGGGTGGGATTTGCACTGAGGGAGCCCCTGTTGCAGCGGGATTTTGTGGTGTTGCCCCCCCCTCGTCGCTGTTAAAGTTGGGGACGGCCAATGCGACACAGAATCTTCTTCCAAAGCAGGGACAGGATTACAAGAAAGATTGTCAACTTTCTATCGGTGCCTTCACAGATCAGGCCATCCACATGTCACCCTGCCATTGGTACACAGATCAGGCCATCCACATGTCACCCTGCCATTGGTACACAGATCAGGTCACACACATGTCATCCTGTTATTGGTACACATAGATCAGGTCACACACATGTCACCCTGCTATTGGTACACATAGATCAGGTCACATACATGTCATCCTGCCATTGGTACACATAGATCAGGTCACACACATGTCACCCTGTTATTGGTACACATAGATCAGGTCACACACATGTCATCCTGTCATTGGTACACATAGATCTGGCCATCAGGCCATCCACATGTCAACCTGCCATTGGTACTTTCATGTATACCCACACCAGGATTGGCTGCAAACTAACAAACACAGTTTTTGTCGAGTCATCCTGACTTGTAAAAAGTACAGGAAGTCCATTTCTGCCTTCCATCTTCTTCCTGGCTGAAAGTTGCCCACATTCCTCTGCATGCTGTGTTCTCCTCCTTTCAGGGGTGTGCTGTAATCCTGTTTGTGTCCACTGCTTCATCGATAAATGCCAGGCTGCTGACAGGCTTGCTGTCAACCCTGACACCCCCTGAGACTCACCTGAGTGTTCCCTTGCAGGTATCCCCTTCCCCATCATCGTGGCCTGGGCCATTGGGAAGCTCTACTACGACAACGAGAAGTGAGCCTGATTGCTTTTGTCCCCCATCCCCTTCTCTGTCCCAAATCCCCAGAGATCACTTGTGCCAGGGGCTCTGGCAGGGAGGAAAAAAAGGATGTTCTTCTTCCATTCTTTCTTTTATCCCGCCTTTGGTCTCTCTGCAGCCCTGCCCCTGCTTGTTTCTTCTCAAAAGGCAAGTGAGATCTTTTTTAAGGGGGGAAAAAAGGCAAGATTAAGCCACAGCTCCTACAGTGGGTTTGCCAAATGGAGCTGGGATTGAACCAGCAGAGATCTGAACTACCCCCACCCGGGCCATTTTCACAGGCACCTGCAAAGGAAGGTCTTAGCAGGCACCTGAGGGTTCATACCTTGGACTGGGGAGTTAAAAGGAGCCCGTTGAGATGAAAGGCAGCCTGTCCTGTTTTGCACAGCTGGTTTTCTGCTCCCCAGTTTCAGCAGCCCTGTGCTACTCACACAACACTGATTTAACAACCCCAGCAAGGTGTTCCCAGGACAGGGACCCCAGAGGGTTTGCTGGGAGCAGAACCCAGACCTGGGCAAGGTCACAGAATATCCTGAGTTGAGAGGGACCCACAAGGACCATCCAGTCCAACCCCTGGCCCTGCACAGACACCCCAACAATCCCACCCTGTCCCTCAGAGCATTGTCCAAACCCTCCTGGAGCTCTGGCAGCCTTGGGGCCGTGCCCACTGCCCTGGGGAGCCTGGGCAGTGCCAACCACCCTCTGGGGGAAGAACTTTTCCCTGAGATCCAACCTGACCCTGCCCTGACACAGCTCCAGCCATTCCCTGGTCCTGTCCCTGCTCACCCAGAGCTGGAACTGCCCCTCAGGAGGAGCTGCAGCCCTTGGTGAGGTCTGACCTCAGTCTGCTCCTCTCCAGCTGAACACACCAAGTGCCCTCAGCTGCTCCTCGGGTGGCCCCTCCAGACCCTTCCCCATCCTCCTGTCCCTACTTTAAGAGCTTTAGACCTTTCTTATATTGTGATGCCCAGAACTGCCCCTGGGACTCCAGGTGAGGCCACACCAGAGCAGAGAGGGACAATCCCCTCCTTCATGAAGAGGTCAGTCCTTGCTTATCCTACAATAACCAGTTCCCACATCCATATGGGGCCTGTTACCAGCCCCACAAGCCCTGGTGCTCCTCCTTTTCCTGGGTTCCAGGTCACCTCTATGTCAGGCTTGTCCCCAGTGCTGCTTATCCTTGTCCTTGCCTTGCAGGTGCTGGTTTGGGAAGCGAGCAGGGGTGTACACTGACTACATTTACCAAGGCCCCATGATCCTGGTGCTGCTGGTAAGAGCAAAGTGACCTCGTGGGCTGAACACTGAGTCCTTCCAGCTGCAGGTGGGATGCAGCTGCTCCTGGCCAGGGCTTGGCCCCCTCCTTTAGCTTCACTCTGCTGTGACTGGTTCTGCTGCCCCACAGCAGCACTGCTCTCACCCAAACTGCCCCCTGAGAAAATCTGGGCCTGGGATGGGCTGCAAATGTGCCTGGAGACCTCACTCTGACAGGGATGTCCCATCAGCAGACTCCCACATGTATCAGGAAGCCCCTCCATCCCTGCCCTGGCACTGGTTGGGTGCAGGGGGGTGCTCTGCACTTGCAGAAGCCTGGGAACCTCAACTCCATTCCCAGATCCTCTTTGCTCCTGGCTGAGCAGTGATGCTTGACCCAGGGGTCACAGGGAGCAGAGTTTGCTGGGACTTTGTCCTTTTGGGAAGGGGCAAAGGAGAGCAGTGGTGGCAGGTCACAACCTGGGGGTCCAACCTGTGTTTGCAGGGGGAGAGTCATGCACGAGGTCCCAAAACCATCCCTCCCTGCTTGCCCAGTGCTGAAACCACCCAAGGGAGGACTGATCACCAGCCTCCTGGAACAATTGATCCTGCTTCCCAACTTCCCAGCCTGTCAGGTAGCCAGGCCACTGCTAATAAATGTCATTTGTGCTCAGCTCCAGGGCCACCTTCCCATGCCCTCATTAGTGATTCTGCAGAGGGAGAGCGGCCAAGCAGCTCCTGGCTGTGGTGGCAGCAGCTCCCAGCCTTGTATTCCTCCTCTCCCTCCAACTTTTTCACCTTCAGCCCTTCCTCTGACACTTGTCCTGCCTCACCAGTCTCCTGGCGTGCCCTGCTGCCCTGATCCCTCGAGCAAACTCCTAAATCTTGTTGCTGAAGTGCTTTAAAAACAATAAATGCCCATGCCTGGGACAGGACAGGGAAGGCAGTAGATCAGGTGCAGGAGGAAACATTCCCATTTCCCCTGGCACAGCTGAGGGAATGGGAGGGAATGTTGGGGCAGCAGACACTAAGCAGTGACCCTCCTCCTTCCAGATCAACTTCATCTTTCTGTTCAACATCGTCCGAATCCTCATGACGAAGCTCCGAGCTTCCACCACCTCAGAGACCATCCAGTACAGGTAAGAAAGGGCTTGAGCAACCCTACAGCAAGACCTGGCTTCCCCCAGGATCAGGGGAGATGGGAACAGCCCCAGCAGCCAGGCACCAAGGTGATGGGAGCACGGAGAGACACCCAAGAGCACCTCAAATGCTCTTTGGAGGCACACGGCCATTAAATCAGTGAGAGCCTGCTGCTGGAGAACATGGATGGCTGGATCTGCCTTGGAAGGGAGCCCTTGGGATTTGAGTCTCTTTGCAAAAATAAAAGCCTGTTCTGGTGGGACCTGATGAGCTCTCCAGGCTCGGAGCTGCAAATCCTGGCACGGAGGTGAGAATTAAATCTCTGCTTGACAGCAGAGCAAAGGCTGAGGAAGGAGTGAGGAATCGATGCCACCCCAACACCTCCTTGTGAAGAAGAAGGCAGCACTCCCACAGCACAAGGCAGGAGGATTTTAACCCTTCCTTCCCTGCTGGGGAATGTTTTGCAGGCAGCTTGGGAGGTGTGTGGTCAGAGCAGCTCTCCAAAGTACCTGGAAGAGGAGAAGACACCTTGCTCTTCATCAGTGCTTCTCTCTGGAGCATTTTGTGGGCAGGGACTGGGGGATCTCAGCGAGTGCTGGGTCAAGAGAAGCAGGTTTGGGGTGGAGGGGGGGCTTTTTCAGCTGAGAATGGAAAAATTTTGGTTGGGTTATGAGGAAACAGCAGCTTTCCTCCTCATGGAGTGTTGAGCTGGGATGGGTGGTTCAGCTGGGGCTGAGCAAAGAGAAAGGTTCTTGAAAAAGGCTGGTTGGCCTCAGCCAGCAATTTCGAGAGACTTTTGGTTTTCTGGTATTTGCCTGATTTTGGCAGGGAAGGTTTTTCACCTTTGGGCAGGAGAACGTGTTCATTTCCCAGAAATATTTCAAGGGACAAGAAAACCTGGAGAATTTGGTAGGTTCTAAACTGTGCAGTCCTGCTTAAACCAGCAAGGGACAGCCCTGGAGGGGGCTCCTGCTCACCTTAGATGATGGCTTTTGGTAAAAAAATGAATGGATTTCACGCTGCCATGGCTGCTCCCATGAGAAGAACGTGTTTTCCCATTGTTTTCCAGCCTGAAGATGCTCCTGTCCTCAGTTTCCTCCAGCTCCTCCACGTCATCAGCCCATTTGTGTCAGGGGCTGTGCTCTGCTCCAGGTCTGGGATGTAACACAGACCCAGCCCAGACTAACCAGGGATGACTTTCCCATGCTCAGCTACTGTTGGAATCTGTCCATTAACAGGATCTTTAAGCAAAAAGTGATGGCTTGGCATTGTTCTTGTCCCCTGATCCAAAGGAATGCCAAGCCCTGGGCCTTCCCACACTCCCTGCATCAGCACTTTGGCTTTTCACAAACCACACTTGTAATCTCATCAAGTCAAGATAGCAAATTAATTACCTGAGATGAGGTTTTCATAAACCCACGTTGAAGGGCATGAATTATTATGGCCTCCTTAATTCCTTTTTAATCGAGCCCTGGATCAGCCAAGCAATCATTTCACGCCAGCTCAAGGTCAGGCCCCTGCTCTCCACTGCCCTTTTTCTGGATGGAGAAGCACAGCAGGTCTCAGTGCTCCAACCAGCCCAGTCCCTTGGGAATTGCACTGGAAAACAGCTCAGCTTCGCTCTGTCCTCCCCTGGTTTGCCAGTCCCAGTCAGACCAGTCCCAGTCAGGCCAATCCCAGCCGTGCTGGTGCTGGGAGTGGGATGGGCAGAGTCCTCGTGCCCAGGGCTGCCCTGCAGCAGCTCAGGTCCACGTTTTCTCCCCAGGAAAGCAGTCAAGGCCACGCTGGTGCTGCTGCCCTTGCTGGGGATCACCTACATGCTGTTCTTCGTCAACCCGGGGGAGGATGAGATCTCCAGGATAGTCTTCATCTACTTCAACTCCTTCCTGGAGTCCTTCCAGGTATGGTCCTCAGCACTGGCTTTCATCCCAGTCCCCCCACCAAGGGATGGGGCTGATGCCTCCCCCAGCTTCTGCCCCCTCCCAAAAACAGAGACCCCCAGACCCCAGGGCTGCTCTGAAGCTCCCAGCCCGGGGGTGCCTGCTGGAGGTGACTCTGCTGTTTGTCTCCTTCCAGGGCTTCTTTGTCTCTGTCTTCTACTGCTTCCTGAACAGTGAGGTGAGCACTGGGGGCTGGGGGGTGCTTGGGGGGTCCGCAGACATGAGCTCAGCCTGAGGCTCTGCCCCTGCCCATGGTTTGGAGGGTGCTGGTCCCCAATTCCCCAGCTGAGGGTGAGCAGAGTCAGTGCTTCACCTCCAGCCCCAGGCACATCTGCAGCCACAGACTGTGCCCAGATGGGAATGGCAGCTGTCAGCCCCTGCCTTTGGAGGAGGAAAATCCACCCCCCCAGAACAGATGCTCTCAGGGTGCCCCTGTGGGATTTGGTGCAGCAGAGCCAAGGGTCCCCCTGTCCCTGGGGAATCCTTCCCAATCACTTCACACCAGCTCAAGGTCAGGCCTCTGCTCTCCACTGCCCTTTTCTGGCTGGAGGAACCACAGCAAGTGCTCAGTGCTCAAACCAGCCCAGTCCCTCGGGGATTGCACTGGAAAACAGCTCAGCTCTGCTCCATCCTCCCCTGGTTCTCCAGTCCCAACCAGGCCAGTCCTGGGCTTCCATCCCCAGGGTGATCCCATAAGCACAGGTGGGTACCCAGCTCATGGATGAGGGCACCTCCTGGGCTCTGACCCAAAATACAGGCAGCAGAAAGCAAAGGAGCTGAGAGCAGAGGCTGATCCTGCAGCCAGTTATTTGGGCACCTCTTTCCTCTGTCTCCTCCAAACCCTCCTGCACCTTTGCTGGCTCAGGAGAGTTTTGGTACCAAATCACATCTAATTGATGCAGGAGGAAAAGGGACTGCAGCAGGGCTGGCTGGTGACCCAGGAACACATCACACCATGGTCCTTCACCTCTGGGGACTTTGGTGCTCACCCAACCTCAGCCCCAGCCCCCATTTCCCAGGGCCATCCCAGGCCTTTCTTCACCATTTACCTGCCACACAAAGCACTTGGGCTGCTGGAGGGTGGCATTAATGTCCAAGGAATGCCACTGGCACAAACCAGACAAGCCATTAAACCTCCCTGACTGCTCTTGTAGCTCTGCCAGCCCCTCACAGCACCCGATGCAGGTGTGAGCTGCTGCCTCTCCCACAGAGCCCCTGGCTCAGATTTATTTCTCCCTCTTGTTTCCACTTTAAGCTCAAGGTACCATCTCTCTCAATAGTTGATGTTACAGAATCACAGGATTGACCAGGTTGGAAAAGACCCCTGAGATTATTGAGTCCAACCTTGTCACCCGTGTGACAGTGACTCAGCCCATGGCACTGATGCCACATCCAGTCTCTTCTTAAACACCTCCAGGGACAGCGACTCCACCACCCCCCTGGGCAGCCCATTCCAAGGCCTGATCACTCTCTCTGGAAAGAATTCCTTCCTGATGTTCAACCTAAATCTCCCCTGGCACAGCTTAAGGCTGTGTTAATTAATACAATTAATGGGTTCATCTCCCTTGGTAGGTGCAAGGGCTGCATTTCACCAGCACCAAAGAAGGCTGGGTGCCCTGGGTAGGTGACAGGGGTTCCTGGGACCCCCAGGGGTGGCTGAGCAGGGTTTCAGCAGCATTTTTGGTGGGAAGCCCCGGAGCTGAGGGTGGCTGCTGGCTCTGGATGGCTGTGTGGTGACTGTCGGAAAAAATCCTCGCTTTCAATTTATGAAACGGCAAAAAATACCTGCAGGACAAGGAAAACTGCAGCAAGAAATTCTTTATTGCAGCGCTGGGTGCAATCCCAAGTCCCATGGCCTGGAAAAAGCACCATCCCGCCGTTTGAAAAAGGCACTCTTTTTGTTCCCTCTTGGTTACCTAAGCTGTTAAATATTCAAGGGTGAATATTTTACCTGAAAAGGTAATTTTTCGAACCCAGGAGGGGGTGTCACCCTCCCTTCTGATTTGATTGATGACCCCCTGTACATGTACAGGGGGGTCTCTCTGCACACAAAGTCCAACCATGTGGCCAGGGGATATTTTTCCATTTTTATATTGTTCCATTTATATTTTATATTGTTCCATTATAATATATTTATATTATAATATAATATATTTATATTATAATATATTTATATTATATTATAATATATTTATATTTTATATTGTTCCATTTTTATATTGTTCCCTATCCCGATTCCGTTTCCCTGGCGCCAGGCCCGGACGGGGCCTTCCCACCTCACAGCCTCCACGAGGCGCCTGAGCAAATCCCACCACCCCCCTCTGTTTCCCACCGAATTCCTTTTGCTTGTAACAAAACCAGCTTGTTTCTTTCCCATCTGCCCGTGTGCCCCCAGGTGCGCTCGGCCGTGCGGAAGCGCTGGCACCGCTGGCAGGACAAACACTCCATCCGCGCCCGCGTGGCCCGGGCCATGTCCATCCCCACCTCCCCCACCAGAGTCAGCTTCCACAGCATCAAGCAATCCACGGCCGTGTGAGCCAGGAGAGCCCCAGGAGACGGCCTGCAGGGGCTGAGGGAGGTGATGCCCCTGCCCTGAGGGGGCACAGCACAGGGGCAGGTCCTGCCCGCGCCGCCCGGCCCCGCTGCAGCCACGGGAGACCTGCACAGCTCCTGCCTGGACCTGCGGGACAGCACGGCTGAGGGGCTGCTTGGTCATCTCCCTGGCGTTGCTGTGACCTGCTGGGATGGAAGAAGGAGCCAGAGGAAGCTGGAGAGGTCGCAGCAGCCTCCCTGCCTGCTCCAGCCCGGGCACGATGCCCCTCGTCGCTGCCCGGCTTGAGTTTGTCACTGCTTTGAGCTGACGGGACACCAGGACACTGCTGGGACAGCTGATGGGGCTAATCCCTGGGAAGCTGGGTCAGCCCTTCCAGTGAGCACCTGCTGGGATGCTGCTGGTGTGGGAAAACCCTCTGGAGGGGCCAAAGCCCTCTGCGTTGGCAGGGGGTGGATGGAGAGCCCTGGACTGATGGCAGACGTTGCTTTATGTGGCTGTGTTTTTGTACCACTGGGGTCACTTGAGCCCTGAGGGGGCTCTCAGTTGAGCCCTGGGATCATCTCTGCCACTGGGATAACTGGAGCCCTTCCCCTGCCCCGTGCTGGGTCCTCGGATGTCCTGTACCTGCTGCTTGGTGTGACCAGGTCACTGCTCACCTTGACCCCAAGGATGGGGGGTGGGAGAGGGGAGGGAACCACACAGAGCACAGGGATGGTGCCAGGGACTCTGAACAGCCCCCCAGAGGGGTTTGGGCTGGAGGGAGGCACGAGAATGAGGTGATTGTGTGGTGTGGTGCAGCCCAGAGGGATCCCCAGGTCTCTGCACAGCCCCTGCCCCTCAGGCTGACCCCCTGTCCCTGCTCGGGGGGCAGAGAGCTGGGGGAGCCCTGTGGTGGAGGGGTGGCTGAGGCCCCCAAAGGCAGCTACCACGGGGACACGCTGTGGCTCTGCTCCCCTTCCCCCTGCCCTGCTTCTCCCCATGCCAGGTGAGCCCAGTGCCAAAGCTGCTCCTTGCTCTCGCACAGGGGATGGCACCAAACCATCCCCAGGCTGGGGTTAAGTGCCTTGGAGGAGCAGCAGCCTCCTTCCCTGCCTCCATCCCTCCCTCCATCCCTCCCTCCATCCCTGCCTCCCTCCCTTCCCACGCTGGAGACTCCAGATTGTCCCTGATCCCACTCCCTGTTCCATGTGGTCACTGAAAGCAGCTGAGCAGAGAAGTCCCTGCAAGTGGAGGGCTTTGGGCTTTGCCTTGACCTCCTTGGAGCCACATTTTCCTTGCCCCATATGAGGTCTGGGGATGCCTGGTTTGGGGGACAGATGCCAGGAGGGCATTATGGGACCAGCCTGCTCTCTGCATCCCAGGGATTTTTCCAGCGGGGGCCCTACAGGATGTGGTGGGAGCCCCTTCACACTTCTGTGCCTCAGTTTCCCCCCAATAAAGAACAGGCCTAAGTGTGTCCTGCCCTGGGGAGATTTAAGCAGCTTTGAAATCGCAGCGCTCTGTGATTTCCTCAGGATACACCACCAGAAAGGAGGAAAAATCTTTCCTTTTTTTTTTTTTTTTTTTTTTTTTTTTTTTGTTTGTTTGTTTGTTTTCTTTAAAGGAAAGCATAGGGAAAAAAAAAAACCTCTGGGTTCTTTCTTTAAACATTTGAGAAATTCAGGAGTCTGAAGCAAATTCCTCACGTTTCCCTCCCGCTTTGGTTTCCCACCTGCATGTCCCCAGTGCAGCTAAACCAGAAATATCCCATTGCCCCCAGGGATGCACTGGGAGAAGCAACAGCTCCCAGTATGACCCAGTGACCACATGAGGGCCACACCCTGCACATGGGGCGGGTTTTAGGCTTAGTACAAGTTCATCCATCACCAACAGTCCCAGAAATTGCCCTTAATCCAATATATGGGCGAGAAAAAGACCCCCCCAGAGTTATGCAGTGGGAAAAGTGGCACCTCCCAGTTCTGCAGATGCTCCTACAAGGAGTAGACTTGTATCTTCTCTCCTGTCTTGGTTCCTCTGCCAGGTGCTCTGGCAGGTTAATAAAGATCTGCTGGGTCTGAAGAAGGGGAAATGCCCCAGGGAGCTTTTTTTCATCGTCCCCACAAGCGATGGTGCCAAAAGAAATGATGCACTACGTGCTCAATTTGGATTTTTCTAAAGCCAAGGTCCACATCTGCGGGGGAAAAGAAGCTGGGAATCGAAAAAACCAAAGAAAGAAACCCAAACAGAAGCATCTGTGTTCACATCCCTGGTTTTCCCTTCTCCTCTGGGTGGTTTGCTCTGACTGATGTGACTTTGCTTTCCGTAGCTGGAGAAAAGTGTGTGTGTGTGTTCTCGGTCTTGTTTGATTAAAACTACTTGGATTCCTCTCACAAGGACTTTTTGGGGCACATTTATCTTTTGGAAAAGTCAACCCTCCCCAGGTTTCCACGGCATCATCCTCACCCTGCAGTGGGCTCAGCATCCCACTGCTCCAGAGGCACCTGGGGGCTTTTTTTTTGTCTCCTTTCCACCCCAACTCCACAGGCCCAGGGTATGGAGATCAGCAACATCTCCCCTCAGGGAAGTGAGGACCATCCCCCACGGGTCTCCCACACAGGTACCACCATCAGGGCTGCAGAAACTCCTCCAAATTTTCCCCCTCCCCAGCTCAGCTAACGCAGAATAAAAACATAATGTGCTTCTCAGCGGGAGGGAGGGCCAATTAAACCCGGATTTCATTTCATACATCAATGTTTACAAGTGAAATTCAGACACAAACAGATTTCTGGTCAAGCTCTTCCGATGCAGAATTAATTTGTTCATCACACAGAGCCTTGGAGAGAGCTGTAATTTAGTAAGCACCATGCACATAAATAATAATTACAGGTTCCTGCTGATTACATGATTGTATTTGAAGTTATCAAGTAACTCTGAGATTAATGACCTGCCAATCCTGTGCTCTCCACGAGGTTGTAGCCTCTTGAGATCGTTGTGGGTTAACCCTTGATGTTATTCTGGCCCCTCTCAGGGCTGGGAAAAGCAGAGTGGGACCCCAGGGATGGGACCTCGTGGTGCTGTGGGACATCCCAGTGGGATGAGGGGACTCCCAGGGGCCTCTCCAGCACACAGAGATGGATTTTTATTGAGCTTCTTTATTTGGTTAACACATCCAGCCCACCATGGGGGTTGTCCCCAGCCCTGGTCACCCCCCAGGGTCACAGTTTGGGGGTCCTGAGGAGAAAATCTCCCATGCAGAGCCTGACTGGAGGCAGAGGAAAGCTGATGATCCTGATTCCCTGTGGAGGGAGCTGAGCTGAGCTTTCATCCCACCTTCCAGCCAGGCTGCCCTGTGCCAGCACCCCCTGCCAGAGCCAGGAGCTCCCAGTTCCAGGGATGAGGCTCCAGCCCTCAGTCAGAGCTGGGATTTACAGCCAAGCCAGACCATCACTCCCCATCCTCCACCTTGGCTCACACACCACATTTCTGCCTCCTTGTCCACAGCTTTGGGCCATTCCTGGATGTTTAACCCCCTTTGTGCCTTCCAAGCCTGGAAAGGACCCTGGAAGGGGTGGGAGGTGGGGAGGGAGAGGAAATCTCGTGGCATTTTACAGCCCATTTGTGGCTCCCAGCTCTGTCTGCCCCGAGGTGCCTCTGGCCAGTGGTGTGTTGCCCCTCCAGTGCTGCCAAACTCCCAAATAAATATTTCATCCTTTAATTCCAGTGCCCTCTCCCTCGCTGCCCTCCCCCCAGCACGAGCCTCTCACTGACATTTGTCACTGCAGTCACATTAAGTGGCTTTCCTGGGCAGCTCCCTGCCACCCTCATGAAAATTTCAAAGGGCCATTTTTCCAATTTGGAGGAAAACTAAAGCTCAGAGAACACAAGTGATTCCATCCAGCCCTGGAGAAAAAGGCTCCTCGAGGAGCCCCAGAGGCAGCAGAGGTGTGGGAATCACACAAGAGCTGGAGCTGGCACCTGCAAGGAGCAGGGGTGGGTTAATCCCCCAACCAAAAGCTGATTGTGGCCACCAGCATCCAAACCCATCCTCCTGCTGGAGCCCTCGGTGATGCTCCCACGGGGATGTGCACCCAGGGCTGCCCAGGTTTTCCAGGTTTCTTTGGAAGTAGTTGCAGTTCCCAACCACCTGCTCCCAGGAGAGCCCCTTGCAAAACAGCCCAACCCTGTTAGGCCAAAGTTTCCATGGGACAGTGGTGCTTTGAGGCTGCTCAAATCCACCCTGAGCCTCCTGCTAGCGGGGGAAGCAGAGGCACGGATTTGCTCCGTGGTGGACAGGGAGATGTTGGGCTCTGCTGGCTGAGCACCACCCTGCCAGACATCCTCCAGCTCTGAGACCTGTTTCAGGAGCCATCAGTGTGACTGGGGGCTCAGGACCCTCCTCAGCAGCTCACAGCCTCCTTCTGCCCCTGGGAATGTGCCCAGCACCCCACCCCGACCCAGCCAACCACCCCTCCAACACGACTGCTTTCTGCTCCAAGGAGCATCCACTTCCAGCCAGACTCCTGCTCCAGCTGCCCTGCCAGCCCCTCACAGCAGGACACCCTCATTTTGGGTGCAGTAGAAGAGTCACAACTTCCCCCACAGGGCCCAAACACCCAGCTGGGCACTGCCAGTGGCAAGTGCCTGAGAGGCAGATGCCCAGCTCCTCTCCTGCTCCTTCCCTGGCTGCTTCATTTGCTGCCTCCCCGTTTTCCACGGAGGCAAATCCCCCAGGACATGTCCTCCCCTGCCCTTCCCAGCCCACGGGGTGGGTGACAGGGCTGGCACAGCTCAGCCAGCACAAAGTCTTCAGGGTTTGTGTGCTGAGTGTGGCTGAGCCCCCAGCACGAGGTGTCAGAGCTCCTGGCTCGGTCCCAAGGGATCTTCTGTGGCTGCCAGGGTCTATTAGCATCTCCAAGTCAGCTTTTTGGGATGAAACCAGCCTTTGAAAGAGTAGATGATCCAGGGATGTTGCAGTTAAGAGGGTCTCCTGTCCCGTGCTTGCAGCTCTGGGGGTGCTGGGTGAGGTCTTGGAGGCTGGGTGAGGCCCTTCTTGCAGCAGCATGACTTCAGTGGGGAGGCTGGAGAATCCCAGGGAACTGGTGGCTCTGGAAAAGCCTGTGGGGGTGTGAAATATGGGATGAAAAGGGAAGCCCCGGGTTAAGCACTTGCAGCAGTTGCAGGGGGACAACTGTTGGCACAGCAGGAGCCAGAGACCTGCAGGGACACAAAGAGGGAAAACTGCTGCCTGCAAATCACCTGCAAATGGAACAAGCAGCAAACACAAGTGGGAGCTCAGCAGAAGCCAGGGAAAAGCAGAGTGACTGTGCCTGATGGTTTGAGGGGAAATATTCAGGAAAAGCCTTGGATTACAGGCTGGAAGGGTTCAGTCTTGACTGAAGTGTGGCTGATGCTCCATCACTAACCCAAAGCCATGGAAATAGAAACACTCACATTTCTGATGACAATTATTTGGGTGGCTGATGGGAGCTGTGTTTTAATGCATTACTATGATTCAGATGTGCTTAGAGACACAGATTGACTAAGCACATGAAGTAGTTGGTTTTTTTTTCCCCAGCGAGGTGTGGCTCGTTCCATGGAGCTTTCCACACAGGGAGTGCTGCATCCAGCTCCTCCAGCACTGGAAGGATGTGGAGCTGCTGGGAAGAGTCCAGAGGAGGCCACAAAGATGCTCCAAGGGCTGGAGCCCCTCAGCTCTGCAGCCAGGCTGGGAGAGCTGGGGGGGTTCACCTGGAGAAGAGAAGGATCCAGAGAGACCTGAGAGCCCCTTGCAGGACCTAAAGGGGCTCCAGGAGAGATGGAGAGGGACTGGGGACAAGGGATGGAGGGACAGGACACAGGGAATGGCTTCAAACCCACCCTGAAAAAGGATCAAACCTACATATTTTAATTCAGCTTACAAAGGCTTCATCCATCTCTTTTCGCCTCTGGGTAAACAATTTTGCTTAAACATTAAATTCTGCTTGGTTGGTTGGCTTTTTGTAAAGAAGGTGTGTGTTTGTCCTGCCACTAAAATTCCCCATCTGTGTCTAATTCCCGTGCTTTTCCGTCTCTTTTTCCAAGAGCAGTGCTCACACACGCTGTGTAATAGCAAGCAACAACCAGCCCAGTCCTCAGAGATTTTGCCCCTATAAAAGCTGCATTTCAGGGCACGTTCCACCGAAACTGCACAAAGAGATTGGAAGGCTCTGGCACGACCCAAACCATCCCAAATCCCAGCCTGGCAAAAACAAGGCGCCAGTCAAGCACCGCTGGAGAGGAGGAAGCAGCGGAGCCAATGCCGTGGCAATCCAGGGGAAATCGGGGCAGAATGGGAAGCAATTAAAAGAGAATTAACCGGGGCTGCGGGAGGAGAAAATCGCTTCTTTCAAACCGTCTCGGTTATAGAGCTGCAACGGCCCAGAGCTCCCGGGGCTTATCACCGGTGAATGGATGGAGAGGTTGTTAATCAGGATTGTCAGGAGCTCTCCCAAAGCCAAAAAGGCGGGAGCCAGGGCTGGCAGGGAACTCGTGCCGCGGTTTCCTCTGCTCAGCCATCGAGCGCTGGCTGGAGGGGGGAGGTGGGGCGTTGGGTTTTCCAGAAAAGGGCTGGGGGGGGTTTCGCACCGCTGGTCGGGAATGCGAAAAAAAAAATGTCTCCCTCGATTTTAGAAAGACGGCAAAAAGTCATGAAACAAAAAGAAAGAATTTATAAGAATTTATTCAGCGCGCTGGGTCCGGTCTCACACCGAGTTTTCGGGGAGAAAAGACCCCGTGGGTTTAAATTTCGTGCATTTTATAGTTTTACGAAATCTCGCCTTTTTCAGATAAGCTTAATATATTCATTGTCGCCTTTTCTCTTAAAAGGGGCTTTCCCTTCTTTCTAATTGGCCACTGGCCATCCACTGTCAAAAGTGATGATCTTCCTTTGTTCTTAGCCCAAAGAGAGAAAAGAACCCCCTGTGTACCAAAACCTTACGTGGCCCCGAAAGATTTTAATTTTTAGGAATTTTTATATTTTCCCTTATCCGGCCGAAAAAGTCCCTGAGACCCAGCCCCAGTCTGGGACTTGAATATTTTACAACTTCGCCATACGCCTGTAAAAAAATCATATTTTTATTTCTCATACCCGGGATTGCTCCCCCTGCCCACCCTCACCACCCCCCCGGCACGGATCGGGTGGACGGGCACCTCTGATAGGGAGAGTAAAAGGCTTTGGGAAGGACCTGCGTCCAGCCAAGGTCTGACCTGCTCCTCTGACCCTCTAAAAGGATAAACCGCAGCTCCCCCCACCTCTCAGCGCTGGGGAGCAGCCGGGACACCCCTCATCACCTCCCTGAACCGGCTCGGGGGGTTTGAAGAAAAAACAGACGGTAGAAAATCACTTTTTTATCGCGGCTGAAGCGAGCGGGGAGCGGGTGTGGGTGACCAGCCAGGGCTGCACATAAAAACCAGTCCTTGGGGAGGTGACAACCGGCTCAAATAAACCCCAAAGAGGCGCCGTTCGGTGCCAGCAGCTGAGCCGCAGCTGCCTCGGTGCCAATTACAGCCTTCCACGGGCGCCACGGCGCTAATTGCATTAATGGGAGACTAATCGCACACCTAACGGAGAGAAGCGCGAGCTAATTACTCTGCAGTGACACCGTGCTCCGGGCGGAGCTGGCCGGCTCCCGAGGAGCAGGTCCTGGGAGCATCCTGCTGATCCCGGGAGCATCCTGCTCATGCCGGGATCATCCCTTTGGCAGCCCCGGGGCTCTCGGGGCGGGCAGAGGTGAACCACGGTGTGGTCTTGGATATGTCTGCTCCCAACCCCCAGCAGGAATAGCCCCCTCGTGCCTCAACTGACTCTTCCCGAGGCAAATGAAGCCTCTCGCGTGGCAGGGAGGTGTGTTTGGGTGGCAGAGGTGACCGTGTACCCAGATCACCTCTGGTGAAGGTGCTGCCAGTGTCCATCGGGGTCTTGCCCTGTCCTGGAGCACCAGCACCCTGGGTGCGACCAGAGGCAGTGGGTACACCCTGAGGACACGTAGGAATGTAGGAAATGGGTTATTCCTGCCTGGAAGGAGCAAGCAGGAGCTGGGGGAGGCACTGACCCCGTTCGGGGGCTGCTCGGGTGCTGCCAGGCCGGGTTTTGCACCGTGTTCCCATTCCCGATTCTCGGCCCCGCGCTCCCTGCGCTTCACAACCACTCGCTAACACCCTTCCCTTGGGGCTCCCGCAGCTCCTGCCCCGGGCACAGGAAAACTGAGCCGGAAAATTCGCACGGCTCCTGTTCCGCGAGCAGTGTCACAGCCCGGTGCTAAGCAGGACGGACACCGGGCTCTTCCCCGCGGGCTCTGAGCCCGTCTGCGCCTCGCTGGAGGGGAATTAGTGCCTCTGATCTTATCGGTGTGATAAACTCCAGCAGCTTTGGCACAGGGAGGGGGAGCTGGAAGCGGCCGCGTGTCAGGACGCGTGGCTTCAAAACGCAGCCGCGAGCGACTGAGTCACATTCTCGGGCTTTGGGATGAATTTAAGGTCGTTTCCCCGCCCGTGGCACCGCGCGGGGTCACTCGGGGGATGTTTGTTTCTTGATAGACACCGTTATCAGCCCATCAAAGCAGCAGAACACCCTCAACTCTGCCCCGTGATGGGACAGAGTGAGAAAGTCAAATGTGTTTGGGAAGGAGGGGAAAAATGAGTTTAGAGGTAACGTTTTCAGAACGCTGGAGAGCCTGTTTGAAAAAGTCAGATGTGCTTGGGAAGGAGGGGAAAACTGGGTTTAGAGGTAACGTTTTCAGATAACTGGGGAGCCTGTTTGAGAAAGTCAAATGTGCTTGGGAAGGAGGGGAAAGCTGCGTTCAGAGGTACCATTTTCAGGCAATTGGAAACCGTGTTTAGTTAAATCTGATGGGGGCAAAGATGCGCTGATGAAGGGGCTGGACAAGGCTCTTCCCAGGGCACGGGGCACGATAAATGTGAGATGTATCACAGCAAAACGAGAGCGGGAGGAGGATGATCACCCACAGGAGAGGGGGATTCTCCATCAAACACCAGCAGCAGCCTCCCCGCAGCAGCACCGCGGGCAGAGCAGCCGGGGCTGCGGAGAAAAAGCCCTGCCGGGCTCCCGGCGCGCTCGGAGAGGGCGATCGCGGGGCGTGAGAGGAATTTTAATGGCACAGCAGCAGCTGCGGCAGCGTTTGTCAGCTCAGCATCCCTCCCGGGGACCCGGGCACTGCGGGAAGGGGCACGGCCGGTGCGGAGGCAGCGGGTTTTGTCTCGGTGCGGGAACGACGCTCCCGAACGCGAGAGAACACACCCGGGGTTCAGAAGAGGGGGAGGAAGTTGTAGAATCACAGAATCACAGAATATCAGAATGGTTTGGGTGGAAGGGACCTCAGACACCATCCTGTTCCACCTGCCTGGGCAGGGACACCTTACACTAGACCAGGTTGCTCAGTCAAGTAAAGCATTTTTTTTTTTCCCCCTTCCCCAGCACTGAATCTGTTTTGGGGTTAGGAATTCCTCACTGGATGAGAGCAACTGTCCAAAAAAATATAAATAAATAAAAGAGGAAGGCTTTGAAGTAAATTTCCACCCAAATCAATCTTCTGGAAGGGATCCATAACATGTAATTTTGAAATATCACAGAGGAACGTTTCAAGCTTGAAGGACATTCTGGATTTTAGGGGAGGCTGACAAATTCCACCAGAAGCCCTACACGCCCTGGTGTGTGCCAGCACCGCTCAGAACACAAAATGCTGTTGTCTGAACTCATATTTCCAGGCTGGAAGAGGCATTTTCCAGCGGGTACAACCCGAGCAGAGCAGTTTTCCCTCGGAGGAGCATCATTTATTTTCCCACCCGTTAAACCTTCGTGGCTGCACCACTTTGTGACCTCTGTCTAAAGGAAGGGGCTGCATTTCATTAGCCGGGGGAGAGCACTCAGCTTGCAAAGGAAAATCAATACCTGTCATCTGTATTTATGTAGGAGCTTTTATGAATGTGGACTTCGGGGTTTGGCTGATGTTCCCTGTGCCTGTCCCTAATACCCCCTGCTCCCTGTGCTCTCCCTGCTCCCCTCAACAGCCCATCCTGCTTCCAAAGAGAGGCACTTTGAAAAGCACCTGCACCTCTTACTTTACCCAGAGGAGTGGGGGTTTTTTTTCAGCAGCTCAATAATATTCATGTACAATACAACAATATACAATAATATCCTTTGATGCCCTGGCTCCAGCCGTTCCCTGGGTCCTGTCCCTGCTCACACAGAGCAGAGGTGGAGCTGCCCCTCCTGAGGAAGTGAGGTCTGACCTCAGTCTCCTCTCTTTATGGGACCTTTATGGTCCCTCCAGACCCTTCACCATCTTCCTGTCCCCCCTTTAGACACTCTGTAATAGCTTTACATCCTTCCTATATCCTGGCACCCAAAACTGCCCCCAGGGCTCGAGATGAGGCCACACCAGAGCAGAGCAGAGAGGGACAATCCCCTCCTTTGACTGTGACAACTTTGCTGACAGCTGAGAAAAGCTGCTGCTGCAGCAAGTGCTGCTGTTTGCCCAGGGCCAGCACAGGGTTTATTGCTGGGCTGCTTTGTGTTGGCTTTTCCCTCCCCCGAGGCAGGAGAAGCCCGGGAGGCTGCAGGGTCTTTACCAGCAGGTTAAATATAACAAATTGCAGGGATCTGCAAATGGAGCCCTGCCATTGCTTGAAAGCAAAACCTGTGAAAAGCCATTTGGGAATTTATGCTGTATGGGTGGAGGATTTCTTGGCCTGCAGAGAGATATGGGTGAGTGTGACAGAGCATTAAAACACCTCTTAGGCGAGTGATAAATAGGAGCTGGAGCAGAAAGCCAGGCTCAGAATGCACAGCAGGATCCTGAGGACATTTTACTGCTCCCTTTAGCTTCCTCTAGTAATTACTGAATTTATTAACTTACTACCCCTGCTCGTTTCCAATTCCAAAGGACAGATACTGAAGACTGGAGGAGAGAGACTGCAAATAAACCCTCATCCCATGTACCAGGGATTACAAAAACACAGAATGGTTTGGTTTGGAAGGGACCTTAAAGCCCATCCCATTCCTCACAGCTGAAGTTTATCTTTAAAACATGCTCAGCCAGACCCTTCAGGCAGATGCTAACCAGGGTGGAGAAGGAGCAGGAACACAGTGTGACCAGAGAAATGCCCTTCCCAAGGCTGCTGTCCCTCTCCTGCCTGGGATGCAAATGATTTAGAGTCATAAAAATCACAGGACCATCCAGTCCCACCCCCTGCCATGGGCAGGGACACCTTCCACTAGCCCAGGTTGCTCCAAGCCCTGTCCAACCTGGCCTTGGACACTTCCAGGGGTTGGATTTACACCCAAACATGAACTTTTTCCTGACTTACACATTCTTTTTCTCCTTTGAGTCTTTGTTCAATTATAAACCCATAAAAAAATCCTCATCTGCTACAACCCCAAACACATTTAATGCAGTGCCAATTCCTTTTCCAGCAGGTGAGCAGCAGCAGCAGGTTGAAGAGATTTAATTTACCCTTATCTTCCTCTCTGTCAGGAGTGTGCTTCCCTGGCTATACTTTCTATGTTAATTAAAATAACTGCTCCTACCTAATTTGTGCCCTATTACCTGTTTTTCACTGAGGGTACAAAGAGCCCACCAGCTGCTCACAAATTGGATTAAACTGGAATTGATTCCACAAGTGTAATCATAGAATCACAGGATTATTTAGGTTGGAAAAGACCCTTTAGATCATCAAGTCCAAGCATTTCCCTTGGTCTTTCTCTTCTTCTTCTTCCTCCTGTTACTTCTTCTACTCCTTCTTCCCCTTTTCCTCCACTCCCAAAGGTCCATCAAGGAGTCCCACAGCAGTAAATACCCAGGAGTTCATAGCACATGTGATGCTTCCAAGGTTAAGTTGTCCAGGACTGTCCCACTTAAATAATGATTTTTCCATGGCCAGAAGAGCTGCTGCTTGAAGACAGAGCTCCAGTCGTGCCCTGACATAGGATGTGAGTTACTTCAGAAAAAAATGCATTTAAAATCCATGGAGTGGTGGGAAGGAGACAGGGACAGTGTTTGGGGTGTTTTATCCTTTGGAGAAGGCACAGAGCCTTCCCCTGGTCCCTGGGAGGAGGCCTCAGCCCCCAGCACCTGGACAGAGGCTGCTTTTAAATAATTGCACCAAAATATCTTGCTACAGACAAGCTCCACTTAAAGAGTCACATGTGCAGGTGTTCAACTCCAAACAGCTGCCTTGGCCCGTTTCCCAAAATTCCGTGAACTTCAGCGGGAATTGATTTCAAAGCTGTGGGATTTGCCTCTGGGAAGGGCTCCAGTTCCTGGTGCTCAGCTCCAAAATCAGCTGAACGTGCTTCTGAAAACCTCCAGCTACAGCAATCCAGTTACAGCTGCTGCATGGAAGAGGAGAGACACTGCTGCTCTGAGAGTGGAAAGGATCTTTTCCTTCTTCCCTTCTGGACTTTTATTGGAGGGAGAAGAGATTTGATCCATTGTAAATATTGCTTTGCCATAGGAAAGATAGTTAGGATTGTGTATATAATGTATTATAATATTTATTTGTGTAGTGATTGTAATACAATTCCCTTCCCCCCATATTGAGTCTTGTCTTGTGTCTGGAAAACCCCTCTCACACTGGGGTGAGCTGTGGGAGGGGGGGGCTTGGACTCGGGAATTGGATTTTTAGGGGTCTCAAAACACCACAAACTGCGTCCAAGAACCCGAGCGAGCCCCTTGCTCAGCCCGCCCCGTTCCCGCCCCGCGACCGCAGCCCGAGGGAATTCGCTGCGGGGCTGAGTGAAGGATTTTGTTCACACAGCTAATCCTGGCTAAACCCCTGCCTAACCCAGACCCTCCCCGGTGTTATTGCCTCCCAGGACCTGCTGCTCTCTGTTCAGGGACCCTCCTCCGCTGCAGTGGCCGGGAGGGACCGGGGTTTGCCGGGTGGAAAACCAGGGTTTTCCCAAAGAGGAGACCGGTTCCCCCTCGAGGGCAAAGCCTCGCACAGAGCTTAAGCTCGGTTTTATCTCATCAAATCTGTGTCGGGCAGCCTGTCGGTGCGGGGGAGGGCAGGGGGGTGTCCCCAAGAGCTCGTGCGAGGAGATGCAGCTGCAGCCGTGGGAGTGTGAGGGGACCAGATAAGCACGTGGAAGGGAAAACTGCAGAGTCATTGCACAGAGAAAGCCCCTCTGCCTCGCCAATCCCTAAGCCACGAACAGCTGGGGGCAAGGAACACCCCTCAGTGTGCTGCTGCTCTTCCCCCAGCACTTGCTTTCCCCCCAGCCGTGTGGGAAGGAGCTGCAGTGTGACCAAAACTGCAACCTGAGCTCCTGGCTCAGCTCAATCCCAAAGCCAAGCTGGAGTTTGGCTCAGTCCCAAAGCTCAGCTCGATCCCAAAGCCAGGCTGGAGCTGTGTGGCTGCAGGAGTCGCTGCAGGAGTCACTGCAGCCCGTGTTTGCTGGAGGAAGGGGATGCAGGAGCACCTCTGACAGCGACGTGGAGGCTCAGGGGTGACAGCAGCACCCCCCTCCCTCTGTTAATGGCCCTTCAGGCATCAGGGTAATAACTCAGACAGACAGGATCAATCTTTCTTCTCTTGCTGGAGATGGTGAGGAGCAGGGACAGAAGGATCCCGAGCCTGCCTTTGACATCAATCAAATCTGCATGGAAACAGTTTGGTGGTAACAAAGCGACGGGGAGGAGGGGGAGGAGGGCAGGGGGTGCTCGTGAATCACAAACCGAGGGTGAGAGGGGGCAGCTGGATGTGAGGCTGAGAGCAGCACCCTGAAATCTGCTCCCTGCTCAGCCCTGGAGCCGGGAATGGGGCTGGGGATTGCCCGTGGATCCCAAACATCCTGCTCTGCCAGCCTGCACCAGGTGGGAGCCTGGAGGGAGCCAGGATGCCAATGGGCAGTGATGAGCTCTCCTGCTGATGGTGACCAGCTTGTCCTGAGCTGAGAAGGAGCCCCGTTGGACACCCCAAGGGGGTGAGCAGGTGCTGTGGGTGAGGTGAGCAAACCCCTGGTTTGACCTGGAACTCTCTGGGCAGGCTCTGAGCCAGGAGACCTTGGCATCCTCACCCTCGAGCTCTGCAGGGCCACTCTGCAAGGGTGACTCTGGGAGCTGCCCCAGTGTGACACCAGGAACTGGGGCAGGAAAACACCAGGTCACCCAACCAGTCTGGACAAGCCCCTCCAGCCTCTCCTGCTCTGCCCTGTCCATCTCCAGCCCTGCACAACCTCCGCTCCCTCCCTGGCTCCTCTCACACCATTTCCACACCACAGCTTCTCCCCCAGCCCTCCAGCACTTTGCACATGGGTTACAACATCCCTGTGTGTCCATGTCCTTCCTGCTCCCCTGTGCAGCTCCAGAAGAACTGCAGGAAGCTGGTGGACAAGTCTGCACAGGAGTGTGCACCAGTGACAACTCCCTGATAAACCAAGGGGGTTAACAGGGTTCAGAATGAGAGCTCCTGTCAGTGGGAAACCATTCTGATCCTTCCATCAGGCTGCTCCCAGGAAAACCAGCCTCCAAAGCCCTGAGCTGAGTCCACCCCAGCTCACCTGCTGTCCTCTGCTCAAAATTAACATTCCCTCCTCCTTAGGACTGGAAGATCCCAGAATGGTTTGGGTAGGAAGGGACCTTCCAGGTCCTCCAGTTCCAGCTCTCTGCCGTGGGCAGGGATCAGCAAGAGGAAAAGCTGCAAAGCTTCACTGAAATCTTGCATTTGCAAAGTCTGCCCTCTGCACTGAACAGTTGTTTAAATGTGAACACCCTCCTGTGGACCCAGAGCTGCTCCCAGCAAACAGCTGCTGGGGATTGAGCTCTTTATGGCAGGAGGCTCTGCTTTATTTACCTGCCTGGGCAATAAAGCTGGAGGTTGTTCAGCAGCAGCTGCTTCTTGTTAAAAGTGCTGCACTCACTTTTAATTTTATTTTTGGGTGGTGCTTTCCTCCCTGCACTCCTGCAAACCCTGGCTATAAATCAGCATTTCCCAGCTGATGCCAATGGTGCAGTTGATCCTCACCAGCTCCTGGTCTGTCCTGCCCCTTCCTTAAGGTTTTCTGGCACAGGACAACAAGATTTACAACATCTGAAGGAAACACAGTTATGGAAAGAGGGGGATTTTTGTGATGCACATGAAGAATGACCTCCCTGACTTCCCTCAGTGCAAGGACACTGCAAAAGTCACCAAATCAAAGCCACATCAGGGGCCTCTCCTGGTTTTTATTTGCAGGAGTCTCGGCAGCAAAGGGGAGTTCATTCAACAGGAACACTTCAGTTCATCACCTTCCATGAAGGAAAAACACTCACAGGGTGGAAGTGCCTCTTCAGGATCAAATCTGCTGATGCAACCAAGTCCTCCTCAGCAATATTGTGCCCACGAACCTTCACCTGGATTGCTCTGCTCCTGCACCACGAGGGTGAGGGGACAAACACCCCCCAGAGCAAAGAGCACCGAGACCCAGAGTTTGCAGCTCTCAGGTGCTCACAGACAGCACCCAGAAATCAGGAGAGCTGTGGAGAAAGGAGAAGTTTGACATGACCCTGTGCAGCCACGGGGAGGGATAAAGGGAGAGAGAGAGGTGGGGAATTGCCCCCAAGCACCGGCTCGCTCCCCAAGGAGGGATCAGGAACACAAAACTCTCCAGGGCTGGGATGTCCATATCTGTGCAGGCACGAGGGTGGATTTAAACTGGTCTTTAAACCGGTGGATTAACAGCTTCAAACTGACAGATGGAAGGGTTAGATGGGATATTGGGAAGAAATCCTTCCCTGGGAGGGTGGGGAGGCCCTGGCACAGGTTGCCCAGAGAAGCTGTGGCTGCCCCTGGATCCCTGCAAGTGTCCAAGGCCAGGTTGGAGGGGCTTGGAGCAACCTGGGCTGGTGGAAGGTGTCCCTGCCCATGGCAGGGGGTGGGACTGGGTGGGCTTTAATGTCCCTTCCAACCCAAACCATTCCATGTTTTTATAATCACTCATTCATGGGATGATGGTTTATTTGCAGTCTCTCTCCTCCAGCCCTCAGTTGCTCTCCTTGGGGTGTGTTTTTCCCTCACTGGTGGGTTGTTGAACCGTTTCCAGCTGCTGTGGAGCAGGTCCAAGGGCACCCAACACACCCTGGCACCCCCAGATAATCCCCTCTGGCCACCCCCCTGTGCTGTCCAAGGCCAAATAGTGCAGTGGCTCTTTGTGTGCTGTCCAGGAACTTATTTAAAGGGTCACTGAGCTCCACCAAACTCATTTCACGCAGCTTAGAAGGCACTGGCAGGTGGCAATAACTTCCTGTCACTGCTGGCCTGGATGAGGATGAACCTGGACTCCCACCCTGTTCCTCGTGGCTGAGCTTGGACTTAAAGACAGAAACTGCCCCAAATAAGGCAGCCAAGACTTCACATCCCTGTCCAAGTTGGCTCAGATGCTGACAATGATCCAATCCCAGCCACCCACCCTTGTCATTCCCCACGTCCTTTTCTCTCACCCACCCCCAAAAGTGATTTTAAGGCAGCCCCTGCTCCTGTTGCAGTGTCACCAAACTGGTGTTGTGGTGCTTTTTGCAGCAGGGGGGTGTGAATGCCCCTCTCCCCTCCCCAGCACCCCCAGTCCCACCCTGGCTGCAGTTGGGTGTCCAGCAGCACAGCAGGTTGTCTGAGGACAGGCTGAAGACTGAAAAGAATTCAATTATTTCCTGCAGGAAGTTCCAAAAATGAACTGAAAACGAGTCGAGCTTAGGTGAGGCTTTGTACAATAACAGGGCTCTCTCTCTCTGCCTTTATTGATTCTGCAGGGAAAAAAACCAAACAAGCATGAACTTCACCCAAAGTTTTCAGCTGTTTTTCCTTCGAGCTCCTGAAAACTTCAGCTCCAGGTTGGAGGTGGGAAGCAAAGGGGGTTGATGGGTGTGAGTGTGGGGCTGGCAAAGCTGGAAAGCAGGATGTTAAAGGTGTTTTTTTTTTCTCACTGACTCTTGGCACTGGAGACCAGCTGGTTCTCAGAGCCCAGGGGTCCCGTCCTGCTGCTCCACCACCAGCAACTGCAGCCTGGGGATGTGATTTCCAGCACAAACTTTCAGCTGAAGGTTATTTAAACTATTCTTTCTTTTTTTAGCAAACAAATCCTCCAAGGAAGAGATTTTTTTTTTGATTTTTTTATTTTTTTGGCTGGCACCGTTCTCCAGGGAGAAAATACCCCTGAGGGAGTTTGCCTCTCGATCCCACTGGAAGCATCTCAGCTGCCAGCTTTGCCATCCTTTGGGTGTCTAGGAGCTAAAAATACCCTGTGCACAACCAAGCTGGCACCCATCAGCCCCTGGCAATGGGCTGACAGGTGCTCACGAGCTGCAGCAGCTCAAATGGAAGCTCCACAAATAAAAGCTCCACAAACAAATCCGAGGAAATCCGAGATGTCTCATTGTGCCGCGCTGCGAAACGGCCAAAAAAGGGACTTTAAAACACCTGGGAAGGCGATGCCAAGTGAGCAAATGTCACCCAGAGCGGGGTGTGCTGGTGCTGGGCTCTTCTCCAGGGCAGGGTTTGGGTTTGGTTGTGCTGCTGGACCCTGAGGAGCACAGGAGCTCGGGGGTGATCCCAGCGAGCACAGCTTTGTGCGTGGGACACTTCTCTGAACAAAGGGAGGGGGATTCAGGGAGATACCGAGTCCCTGATCCTCAAATTCTCAGCACTGAGGGCAGTTGCAGGGTCCCCCCATCCCGAGGATCCCTCTACAACAGGTCCATGGCACTTGTGTGCTCCTCTGACCTGTTTAGTGGGTAAAACTCGGGAGAGATCCATTGCCTGGATCTGCCCCGGCAGCAGAGGGGTTTGGGGACACCACGGAATCATGGAATATCCTGAGCTGGGAGAAACCAACAGGGACCATCCAGGCCAACCCCTGGCCCTGCACAGACACCCCAACAATCCCCCCCTGTCCCTCAGAGCGTTGTCCAAACCCTCCTGGAGCTGTGCCCACTGCCCTGGGAGCCTGGGGATGAATCCCATCCCACCCAGAGCATCAGCACTCACCCACCGGGATTTTTTCCTTTTCCAGAGGGAAGAAAAGGAGTGTTTTAAATCCATGCTGTGGGACAAAGGATCTGACTGTAGCATCCAGCAAAAGCATTTCTGCTCACTGTGTAATGACAGCCTGGCACCAGCTTCCATCTCCCAGTCACTGCTGTTGTCACCCACCCAGAACAGCCACAACCACTGACAACAGGAGATGCTCAAAGTTCACAAAATACTGCATTTTACCTGACTTTCACTTTATTAGCACACAAGTACCTTACAAACCACCCAGAATATCTGCAAACCTCCACGGATCCATCTGGCCCAACCCTTCCAGCTCTGCCAGGGCTCACAAACCTCTCAGACCCCAGCGAGGAAGCAGCCAAGGAAGATCATCAAAAGCAGGGCCGTGGAATAAAGTACAGGTGGGACTGAGCCCATCATGAATCTGTTGTCACCCCTTGCCCCTGGGAGAGCTCAGGAGGTGCAGGAGAGCGATGGGTCTGTACCTGTTGTCAGGAGCAGAAGTGCTTTGGTTCCAGGCGTTGTGATTCAGACAATTTTGTTGTCACAGAAGACAAAGAGGTGACTTGCACACAGCAAATGAGCATCTTCAAAGGGGAAGATACCAGATTCTGAAAAGCTTTTTTTTATCCAGCAGAGCAGAGCTGTGGCAAGACGTGGAATGGCTGGAAGGGGACACACTGAACCCAGGCAGGAGCTGGGAGAGGTCACCCTGCAGCGACCTGTAAAGGGACCTGCTGCCCTCCAGAGAGCCCCAGGGGCTTGGCTGGGGGCTGCAGGGGCCCAAACTGAGCCCTGCTGCCCTCCAGAGACTCATTAACTGGAGCAGTGCTGGGCTCATCCCTTTTTTTCCGTGGTCAGATGGAATCCAGGAGCGCTCCTGGCAGTGACGGATCCAGGCAATGCTCTGGGGACGAGCTGACATTGCCTGCTCTGTGCTCAGCACAGGGGTCATTAAAAGCACCAACGGCCCCTTGTAAGGTGTAACACGGAGGAGCAGCTCTGGGGGTTGAACAGCTTTGGAGTTGGTCATCTGGAAAAAAATCCTGAGCAAACCTTTGCCCCAGAGAAGCTGCCAGGGAAGCGACACACCTGGAGCCTGCCGTGAGCTCACCCGGCTCCAAACCTCACAGCAGGGCATGGAAGAAGGGCCCCAAGGTCCAGAGTGCCACTGTCACCTGCCTGCCCAGCGAGGTGCCCGTCAGGAGCCAGAAAATGAATTCCAAAGCTTTCCCTGAACGGCTCAAGGACTGAAACAGCAGTTCTGGGGTGGGCAGCAGGGAGGCTGGCACGGGCTGGGCACTGCCAGATGTGAAAAGTCTTCGCAGAGGAAAAGCCTCACCATCCAAAGGCAGGGAAATGAGAGCCTCAGGTCCTGACTGCTGGGCCTGCAGGGAGCAGAGGAGGAGAGGGTGCCCTTTGCTGGGCTGCCAACTTCCCTCCCAAAAAAAGCAAGAGAAGGAAAGAAGCTTCACTGCGACTCTGCTGAGCTGGGCAGAGCCCTCACACTGCTCCCAGATCCACCTGCAGCTCCCTGCTGGGGAAAGCACAGGCTGTTGGTCCTCTCTGTGCTATAAAACTGCTGCCACTCTGGTGGGACTCCTCCAACTCGCTGTCCCTGGGCTGCACCACGTTCTCTGCACCTTCCAGGTGTTCTCCTCCATCCCCTCCTGCTGTGTCTGGAGCCAGAGGTTTGGGGGCTGCCTGGGAGGTGGGATGTGGGAAGGTCACAGACTTATGGAATATCCTGAGTTGGAAGGGCCTCCCAAGGACCATCCAGTCCAACCCCTGGCCCTGCACAGACACCCCAACAATCCCACCCTGTCCCTC
>NW_016690393.1:426832-437791 GCF_001604755.1 Lepidothrix coronata
GATGTATCTGTCTTTAAAACAGAACTGAAAGCTCTGCAATATTAGATTGAATTCAGAGCAAAAACTGCAGAGAAAATATTCCTGAGTACCTGGTCCCAGCCCTATCACTGTCTCCCTCTAAGTGCTCATACTTGGTGCTGTTGGGGTGTAAAATGGGGGGTGTAAATCAGCAAATGGATAAACCAGCTCTGAAAATCACCTGCACAGTTGTTTTCCTGCATCAAGTGATGTTTCAAGATGACACTTTCCCATATCCCAAGGCCAGGGGGTCGTGTTTGGCTCGTGGGTTCCTGTGCAGGGAGGGCAGGATGGTAAATCTCGAGCCTAAATGGGGAATATGGACCCTCTAAAGCCCCAAAAGCATGTCCCAGTTGCTCTCTGATTTGGGACCTCCCTCCTGCTCCGTGTGCCTGACACACCAGACCCCATGAATTTAAGTGGAGCCTTGCAGTGAGGGGAGCAGCGTGGAAGAGGCTTCCTCCCAAGTGCTCCTCTCCCATCTGTAACTCATTTGCTGTGCTAAAGACTCATCCCAGCACTGAGCCGTGGGGAATCTCTTCAAGTGCCACCCAGGAACACAGAAGATTCTGCTCTTGTGTCTCTGCAAGAGCCTCTTTGGCAAGATGACACGAGCCTGAAAAGTGATTTTATCAAACTTAATGAGAAAGCCTTGCTCCTTCACTCGGCAGAGACATCCACAGGCTTCCTAAAATAACTCAGTGAGCATTAAAAGCTGTCCTGTGAAGAGCAGGGAGCAGCCTTAGCTCTGCCCTGGGACACCCCCCAGGACCAGCTGCTGCAGCTGTTCCCCCCCCCCAGGGCTCTGTGCCCTTTTCCACCATCTAAAAATCACAATCCCTGCCCAGCCAGAGCCTGGGAATGGCCTGGCACACACAGCCAGCTCCCTCATGAAGATGAATGATCCTATTTGATGTGGTGACACGAGCCAGCAGCTGGGGCCATGTCCCAGCTGCTTGAAGGGCAAAGGAAAGCACTGAGCCTGCCATGGAGAGTCTGAATCCACAGGGAAGGAGGGAGGCAGCCCAGTGATCAGCCCTGGGCTGCCAGAGACGCTCAGAGCATTCAGAATCACCCTCTGCCCAGTCCCCTGCGTTAAATGGGGAACCTGCAGCAGGCAAAGGGCAGCAGAAAACCTGCTGGGGGTGAAGCACCAGCAGGACCAGCTGGGCTGGTTTGCAATGGGAAGATTTTAAGAAGGATTAAGGCTTCAGGTCCCCCAGTACGAGTGCAAAGTACTGCTGGAGTTTTGGTTCTGTACCTGGCTTTGTCTGTAAGGAAACTTGTTTTCCCTCTGAACCAGTGAGAGCAGTGTGACCTTTGGGGGCTGCCCAGGAATGGGAATGGGCATCTCCATCCTCACAATCCACAGGCACAGCAGAGCTGGGCGAAGCTCAGACCTTAAAAAGTCGAGAAGCAGCTGCCCAAACAGCAGCCAAGACGCAGCGTCGCTGCCGTTCCCGGGCAATGAAATCCCCGCGCGGAGAAGTTCCTTTTCATTCGGTGAAAACCTTCTCCTCTGATTCTAATCAAAGCCTCCCGTTCTGCCTCGCCTTCCCCCTGGCAGTGCCGGGGTCACCGGGGATATCTCGGCAGGAAATTTCTAAAGGAAACGTTCTCTCAGAACAAGCCTTTGTGGCGAGAACATCTCCATCTCATCAAAACGCCTCGTTCCCTCTTTTATTTTCAGACAAAACCTGCCCAGATGTGCGCTCCGCATCTGCACCCAGCCGAGCCCGGCAGAGGAACCCAGGCTTTTACTACCCTCTGCTGTCCTGCCACCGCTATTTCACCTCCCTCTGGCAGCGGCCACCGCTGTTCCCTCTCTCCTTGTCCCCGTGTCACCTGCCACGGGGGCATCATCACCATCCTGCCCATCAGAGGATGCTCAGCCTTTCCAGGCGCCTTCGGGCTGAGCCCCCCTCGGCCATCTGCTCCCCCAGACCGCTCAGACCATCTCCCAGGTATTATAATATCCAAACCACAGGGGAGCTGTGCTGCCCTCCACCCCCCAGGCTGCTCTGTCACACTCTTCTTTCAACTCCCCCTATTTGTGTCCCTCCCTTTGTGCTGCCCCTCCGTGTTGCTCAGGAGCATGAGCCAGCCCATGGGAGCTCTCCACCAGGCATCAAAACCCTTCTGCAGGTCTCAGGAAACGGTCTGGCATCACCAGGGTTAATCCTGGGTGTTATCAGGGGCCTTTATTAACAGCCCTTGCCCCTTCCCAGGGTAAAACAAGCCAAGGGATAAATGCCAGCCTCGGTGCTTTTGTGCCCCTGTCGAACATTTATCACCACCACCATTATTTGTCACCAGGAGAGAGATCAGAGCATAATTCCTTCCTAATGAGCCATGTTCAGCTGGCTCCTGCTGGGATCTGAAGTGTGAATTCCCGAGGGATGGGGGTTTCACAGGGAGGTAAACCTGAGCCTGCACTGGGAACACAACTTGCTGCTCACCTCCAACAACCAGAGTTGCTGCCTTGATCAGAGAGTTTGTTTGTTATTCCTGTGCTTCCCTTGGAGAGACACAACCACTGCCTCGGTAAGTACATGGAAAGATCATCCCTGTGTTGTTCTGACTGGGAATTAACCCCCCTGTAACGTGAGGTGCCCCCACGTGCAAACTCCATTTACAAGTAAGAATTGATCCAGGAGCAGCTTGTGCATCCCTACACGGCTGGAAAGGAGGGATCTGGGCTTGGGGGGCTGTTTTGCATCAGGGAAGTTTCATTTTCCTTTGGCTTTCTCCCCAGGGCAGGATGGAGTCACCACATCATCAGTCCTGCTCTGAAACCAAGTGACCCAGCAGCTCTGGTGCCACCTCTGGGATCCAGACTGGGAGCTGCTCTGGGACAGTGAGAGCACAAAGGATCTCTTCAGGAGGCTCCACGTTGTCAGGAGATCCAGCTCTGGCTTCCCTGGGCCCTCATGGGCTGCAGGAAGGGGCACAAGGGTCGGGATCTCTCAGCTGGGAGCCAGCCAGGCCCATAAAGCACCCATTCCCTTGGTGCTCCTGCAGTGGTTCCCTGGGTGCCCCTGGGACCTCCCAAGGGACTGGGGCACCTCCTCACTCCAAGCTGAACCCGGGGACTGTTTTGTTTGACAGCTTGAATCTTCACCAGACATCAAACGTGGGCACCTCTGTCTCCTTGGGAACCTGGGCTTGGATGTACATTAACTTAGCCGGGTTTAAATTAATTCCTGGCAGTCCAGGTACCCCCAGAAAATTTTAGGGGACCAGTGTGAGACTGAGACCCTGTGAGATGTGCCAGCAGGACACAGGGGGGCAGTGCCAGGGGCAGGGAGCAGCTCTGTGTTTGTACTGCACAAGATGCTCCCCCATCCCTGGGCACTGCTGCAGTTCCTAAAAGCCAAAAGAAAATGAAAACTCCTCGATGCAAAACACCCCCCCCCAAGCCCAGATCCCTCCTTTCCAGCCGTGTAGGGATGCACAAACTGCTCCTGGATCAATTCTTACTTGTAAATGGAGTTTGCACGTGGGGGCACCTCACATTACAGGGGGGTTGATTCCCAGTCAGAACAACACAGAGATGATCTTTCCATGTACTTACCGAGGCAGTGGTTGTGTCTCTCCAAGGGAAGCACAGGAATAACAAACATTATAAGGTGCTAAGGAAGTGAATCTGTATTCTTGCCATTTTACTGTGGGATGGCCCAAGCTCAGCTTCCTACGTGAGCTGGAATTCTGCACTTCCAGCAGGGATCCAAACTCTTGGCTGTGTGGGAAGGGGATCCCTCCTCCTGCCAGCACAGCACGTGTTCAGTGACTGCTGAACTCATCTGCTGAGGACTCACAAACAAATCCCTTAATGAGCTGAGGAGCTCAAATGAATGCAAAGCCAGGGAATTTCAGAAATCTTGCACCTGCCTCAGATCAGATATATATTTTTAGCCTGGTTCCCTCAGGAAATGAGCTCTGTGGAGTCATTCAGAGCCTGGCCTGGCTGGCTGCCTTCTTCAGGATAGCTTTTGGACACGAGTTTCACTCCAATCTGATGGAGTGGAGATCTCAAAGGTACCGTCAAGTTCCTGAATGTTCAGGAAGAAGAAGTGATCAGGGGGATCCCCACGGCTCAGCCTGCACCAGGGATGCACATGCCTGTACCCCAAACTGCAAGGAAACCTTCCCCCTCCTGCTGCCTGGCGTTACCCCGAGCCATTGCAGACCAGACTTGCTTTATTTGTGCTAAAACTGTCAGAAAAAACACTTGAGAGCTGGGGTGCAGTGGGATTTTATATTTATTTTTTTTTTTTGCTTTTTAAAGAGACACGAGGGATTCGTTCATCCCATTTTTCGCCAGGGCCAAGTTTTCTCCACAGGCACAGCCTGGAAAACAAAGAGCCTCGGGAGACACTTCCTCAGCCCTGCCCTTTCTTTGGCTCCTGCCAGGATGAGGGGTCAGGCTGCCCTGCTCTCTGGTCCCCACCCCTCCCGGCCCCAGGGCTGGGAAGTGTAAGGCTTTTTTCATGGATTTTCTCATTATTTCCTCATTCTGGGAGGAGAGAGAGAGAGCAGGAGGGAGGGAGAAAGGGGGGAAGAGCTGCCTTAGCTTGGCACGATTTTCCCCAAGAATAATTGTTGGTGTGTTCTGCTGTCTCTGAGTTGTTGTGTGCACCACATTTCTGTTGTATCTCAGATGAAGTGGTGGGTGTTTTCAGATTTCTCTGCTTTTTTTTCCTCTCCCTTGTGCTGTTTTCTCACGCACACATTTTTATTTTTTTTTTTTAACAAGCCAGCAGGACGATCTGAACACATTTACCCTGAAAGCACTTCTCCCTCCCCCCACACTCCTCCTCCAGAAACTCTGCTACGAGTGAAAAGGAGTTTTTTAGCTTTACCCTTCCCAGGTTTCTGTTACCCCCTGGTACAAGGAGAAGGAGTTTTTTAGCTTTACCCTTCCCAGATTTCTGTTACCCCCCGGTACAAGTGAGAAGGAGTTTTTTAGCTTTGCCCTTCCCAGGTTTCTGGCTGTCCCCGTATTTTAACTGCTCTCTTTCAGTTCTCAATGGACAATGGTAGGAACTCGAACCCCGTTTCCAGGACAAACAGGAACATTAAGGAAACACACCCTGTTTAAGAGAGATTCTGATCTGAACCAAGTGATTGCCTGAAGTATCCCAGGCTGGAATCTGGGGCTGTGCTCTCAGGATAAACCCAAGCTGGCAGAAAGTCCTCCCTGCTCTGTGGCCACATCTTGCTCTTTGCTCAGAAGCTTCTGTCATTTCTCCCTCTGAGATTTTGGTGAGTGTAATTCCCTGTTTTCTCCATCGTGTTCTTGATTTTTCACAGATGCCCCACAGTGAGTTCAAGGCGCCCTCCCCAGCTGAAGAGCCTGGAGTTTCCCTCTGGAGTTGAGAGGCAAATTCCCCTTCAATCCCAGGCTTTCTGGGTTTTCCCTGTCTCTTGGTCTGCTGGGATTGCCATCAAAAATCCTTGAATAGCACTCACACCCTTTTCCACCCTTCTGATCATCCCTCCCACCACACCTCTCCTACCCGGACATCCCCAGCTGTATTCCCTCTTCCCAGATCCCTCCCAGGGCCACGTTTCCTTCAAAGCCCAGGCCTGGTGGGTGTGACCAAGGTGGGCAGGGCCACGAGGCTGCCCAGCCTGGTGGCATCCCCGAGGTGACAGGGAGAAGCAGCAGATTCCTCGTTGCCATGGGGACAGGATGCTCCACGCTGTGCAGAGGGGCAGGATGCTCCAAGTGCTCCCAGAACTCGGGGGGACCCAGGATGTGTCCTGCTCTGACTCCTTGGAGGGTGATGGGAGCCTTGGAGAGGAGCTGGAGTGAGGTGAGGACCCTCTGAGCTGAGCCTGAGCGCTGCCCCTCTGCTGTGCCCCTGGGAGAGCCACTGCCCCTGCCTGGGGACCTGCCAGGCAGCTCCAACTGGGGACACCAAGGGCTGAGAGCTGCAGAGCTCTCCTGCTGCACCTCCCTGACCCACAGCCCCTCTTTCCTGGGTGAGGAGCTCTCCACATCCAGCCTGTGTTCGGGTGCTGCTGAGAGCACCCTCCCCTCTCTGCCCACTCTGCCAACGACCTGGGCAGAGGATGTGGCTTCTCAGTCACAGCCAGCATGGGCAGAGGTGTCCCACTCTGTGCTCTCCACCAGCCCTGCTCACCACAGCCTCACCTCCTGCCTCTTATTCCAACAGCTCCTGGCATTTTCTGTCCTCTAAGCACCTCGACAGCCTCAAGTCCTCCCGTAGGATGGTCCCAGGTGGGGCTGGGTCCCTCCATGTGCCACCCAGGTTCCCAGCCTGTCCCAGTGGCTTCCCAACCCTCCTCTCCCTTGGGCTCCAGGCCTGTTCTTTGCACTGCCCTGGAATTCCTCCAATGTGTCCCCAGATTTTGTTTCTCTTTCTGTGGCTGAGGCCGTGTCTTCATCCCCAGGGAGCAGCCTGTGCTCCCTGCCAAAAACCTTGTGGGATGGAGGAGGCTGAGCCCACCTGCTGCCAGGGCAGGGGAGGCCCTGGCTCTGCTCCTGTGAGGGGAGAGAGGGGTAGGAGAGGAAACAGCCCCCCAAAAAAGCAGCAGGGCTGTGGAGCAGGTGAGGGGCACATGAAGACTGGGATCTCCTGAGACCCAGCGTCCCTCCAGCCACCTCTGCCCGTTTTGTTGTGTCCCCAAGCACCTCACAGTGGCTGAAACACCCAGCAATGAGGAAAAGGGAGACCCTTCTTCCCTCTGAGTCCTTCTTCCCAAATGGCTCTGGCCACAACCACTTCTTTTGCTGCCAAGGATTGGCTTCTGATCGACCTCTGCAGCACTGGCTGCTCCAGACCCGGCAGGATTTGGGGGCTACAGGGGGGAACCCACCACACAGGCAACATTCCCAGTCAGTCTTGCACTAAGGAGTGACTTGATTTCCTTCCTATACCACTTTTTATCCATCTCAGGAAAAGCAGCCCCTGGGAAGCCAGAGCATCTCCTGGGGTCAGGGTGATACAGGACAGGGCGGGAGAAAGTGCGCCCTGAAATCTCTTCGTTTTCAAGCCACGTGGGGACTTCGAGAAGGATTCCCACCTTCCTGGCCTCAAAGCAGAGGTTGGCACCTGCAGCTGGAAGTTTTCTGAGCCCGGCGGCTGCTGGAGAGCCCAGGAGAGGGCAGCAGTGCCGTGCGGGAGGCTGCCACTTCCACCGGGAACAGGTTCTTGCCAGCGGGAATTAAGTTTTGGATCCAAAACGCAAGAGGAGGAAGGGCTTGTTCTGCTTTTTGGTGCAGAAGAAGCAAACTCGGAGCAGGGCACTGGCCCAGCTCCCCAGGCTCGTGTTCAGTAGTTTCGGGGGCACAAAGCTGTCCCAAGAAAGTTCCCAGGAAATCCGGGTTGGCAGCTGTTTGCTGAGGCCCAACAAAGGAAGAAATAGTGGGATTCATCCACAGCATCCTGGGAAACACCTGGGAGGGGAGAAGAGGGAGAAAAGCCAAGTGTTCCAATGCTTGAACACCCTTCCTTCACTGAGAGGGTGGTCAGGCAGGGGCACAGGCTGCCCACAGGCAAGGGGTGCAATGACCAGCCCTGGAACTATTCCAAAACCACGTAGATGTGGTGCTGAGGGCCATGGGTTAGGGGTGGACCTGTCACTGCTGGGTTCAGGGGTGGATTTGATGATCTCAGAGGGCTTTTCCAACTTCAATGATTCCGTGGAGTGGAGTAGGGAGCGGGTGTAGGAGATGTGTGAGAGCAGGGGCTGGGAGCCTCAGGGAGGAGCTGACAGGAGGGCCAGTGGTTCCCAAAAAAGCTCCATGGTTCCCCACAAAGCTCCATGGTTCCCAACAAAGCTCCATGGTTCCCAATAAAGCTCCACGGTTCCCCTGCTCCTCAGGGCTTTTCTCCAGCTTGTGGGGCTTTTCTGTAGGGCTGCAGCAGGGAATGACCCACATCTTTGGCATCAGCAGGCTGAAGGGGGGGGAAGAGCCAGTGATGGGAATGCTGGCTGCTAGGAAGGGAGAAGCAGGGAGAGTGCAGACCTGGACTGAGGGAGATGGTGGGAGCAGTTGAGTGGGTCAGTTCTGGGCCCATCACCTCAATGTTTCTCTGCCAGGCTGGAGGGAAAGTCCCTTAGGGAAGATTGTGGGTCATTTCCTGAGCCACAGGGGTGGAGTGTGGGCACTGAGGGGCACTGGGGCTCCCTCTCTGCTCCGGGGTCTGCACGTGCTCAACCCCCTCAGTCACCCTCAGCTTCTCCCCTCTGCAAAATCCTAAAGGGGGCTGGAAATCCAGAGGGTGGTTGGCACTGACCACCATTGGCACTGACCAGGCTCCCCAGGGCAGTGGGCACGGCCCCAAGGCTACCAGAGCTCCAGGAGGGTTTGGACAATGCTCTGAGGGACAAGGGGGGATTGTTGGGGTGTTTGTGCAGGGCCAGGGGTTGGACTGGATGATCCTTGTGGGTCCCTTCCAGCTCAGGATATTCAGTGATTCTATAAAACCCCCTCTGGAACGACCCTGCAAACCACAGCCAAGGCAATGGGGCAAAGCTGATGCCCCCCCTGTGCCAGAGAGCCAGCAGAGGGTAGTGAGGCTGCTGGGCTGGCACAGCCTGGCAGGAGGAGGCAGCAGCAGCTCCACAGCCCAGCTTGGAGGGAACAGATTCCCTCTGACTAATCCTGAGAGCAGTGCCATCAGCAGGGCTGTGCCAGGGGCTGGGGGTGGCTGTCCCTGTCCCCAGTTGGGTGGGCTGTGCTGGGGGAAGGATGGGGGGCTCTCAAGACAGGCTGGATCACCCCTGCAAAATCCAGGGCTGAGCAAAGAGCCTGGCAGGGACATTCCCCATGCCTAGGACAGTCTTCTCCAGGAGGGTTCACAGAACTGGGCCTTGGAAGGGGTTTGGGCAGAGCAGGGCTGGTAGCCTGGAGATGGGCAGGTGGTGTCCAGCATGGCATGAAACAATCCTAACCCCCAAATTGCCCCCCAGCCCCCTAAATAACCCCCAGCCACCCCCACAGACCCTGGCCTGGAGGTGGTTAAAACCTGCTGGTGAGTTCCTGGTCCTGCCCTACCCCAGGTCAGAGTTTCACACCCCCCTGCCCTCCTGGGGCTGCTGTTTCCCACCAACAGGATAAAAAAAGGCCTTTTCCAGTTGGGTTTAATTCAAAAGTCTCTTAAGCACCCACTTAACAGACTTCTCTTCAGCATGTGGGGATGTTTGTGTTGGGATGTGTTTAGATGCTTCCCTGGACTGGGATCTAAGGCAAAGATCAAGATCCTCGGGAAAACCCAAGGGATTTTTGGTGTGGGGTGATCAGGCAGCAAGTGGCAGCAACACAACTATTTGTAATCATCTGCCCACACTGCTGCTTAACCAGACTGAGAGAACTAATTGATGCTTATGTTTGCAAGCAGTCATCTTGAAAATATTCTAATTCATGTTAGATTTCAGTCCTGCTGGGTCCCAAAAGGCCTTCTGTTAAATCAGGGCAATTCTGTGCATGTGGGTGCATGTAATAGAACCTTTCCAGAAGTAATTTGGGAACCAAAGTTTCATCTTTCCAAGGCCCCCCACGGTAAAATGGCATTTAAAAAAAAAAATATTTTGGTCCAGAATTTATTTCATGCCTAAAATCCAACTAGAACACTGGGATGAACTCTAGGGGGAGAAGGCAATGGGAAAATTTGATGGGCCGGAATGAAAAAGAAATGAGCCAAAAAAGCATTGGATGAACAGAAACACTCATCTTAAATGGGAAACACAAAACATTTCAGCATGAAACCATCAGAACCTCTCAGCTTTGTATCTGGGGAGAGGTTTTCCTCTGGAAATGAAAACATGGTGAGATCTGTAAAACTTCTGGAGGTCCCAGAGTCAGCCCTGCACAGCCTGGGGGAAAGTGCTGAGTGAAGCTGATGCCCAGGTTTATTGTCCCTGGTAAATTCAGGATTGGGATCTTCTCCCCGGGCTGCCAAACACCTTTCCTTGCAGGTCCCTCTTCCCTCATCTTCCTTTCCACCTTTAACAACTGGGTAGCCCAAAACACGTGCTGGCTTTGTGCCTTTGGGAATACCTGGCTGGAAAGGCTGAGGGCTCTGCACTCAAGCCATCCCAATTTTGCCCCCTTGTTGGAATCCAGACTCATCCCAGTGAAATGGGAGCTGGGTGAGTAAATCAGGAACCCAAACCACATTCAGAGCAGATTTTAATTTCCAGTTTTCAGTTGCCTTTATCTCCCTGCTGTGAACTGGGGCGTCCACATGATGGGCCAAGGGAGGGCAGGAGGAGCAGAGCAGGATCAGACCCTCCCTTGCACTCAGTATCCATGACAACCTCTCACTTCTGCTGCCTCACAGGGATTGCTGGAACCCTCCTCCTGCAGCAGAGCCCCCCTGGCTGGGGGTCTGAGGGAGCAGAGGGGCTGCAGTGAGGGCACGTGGGGTGAGCTGGGGGTGGCACAGAGGTACAACGAGCCCGAGGAAGATCTGGGTAGTGCCACGGTTGTGTCACTGCCTTCAGCACTGTGGTATCAGATGGACAGATGTTCCCAAGGGTGGCACAACTCCATCCCTGCATCTCCCTCGGGCTCCAGAGGCACCCCCAGTGCTCCTGACCCCCAAGAGCAGAGCACAGGATGGTTTGGGACCTGAAAGACCATCCAGTTCCAACCCCCTGCCATGGGCAGGGACACCTTCCACTAGCCCAGGCTGCTCAGTTTGTCACCAAAGAGTAGAACCAGGCCAGGGAAAGTCGTGGGGGCAGCTGAGGGCTTCTCACTGCTGCAAACAACCCCAAATTTTGCCATCCTGGGAGGGGTGGCAAAATTTGGGGTTGTTTGCAGCAGTGAGAAGTCCTCAGCTGCCCCCATGACTTTCCCTGGCCTGGTTCTACTCTTTGGTGACAAACTGAGCAGCCTGGGCTAGTGGAAGGTGTCCCTGCCCATGGCAGGGGGTTGGAACTGGATGGTCTTGCAGGTCCCAA
>NW_016690393.1:438016-451516 GCF_001604755.1 Lepidothrix coronata
AGGAGGTGGCAGTGCTGGGACAGAGGAGGTGGCAGTGCTGGAATAGAGGAGGTGGCAGTGCTGGAATAGAGGAGGTGGCAGTGCTGGAATAGAGGAGGTGGCAGTGCTGAGGTGGCTGTTCCCAGCCCCTTCCCACCCACATCCACACTGGCATGGATCAACTGAGCTGTGCTGAGCCTGGCACAGGCAGGGCAAGGGACACCAACACTTCTGAACGGGTGAACTCCATCCAGACATGCTGGTCCTGGGCCCCTGCTCCTCCCAGGGCTGCAGAACAGCCCCCTGCTTGCTGTGCATCACCAATTCCAGAGAGCAGCCTCTGAGTTTGCCCTTCCCAAGGCCTTGCATCTCCTCCCAGGCATCTCCCAGATTGTTTTTACTCCCTAAAGACCTGACAACCCCAGTCAGAACCTCAGACTGCTCCAAGGAAGCTCCCTGAGATGTTTTACCTCTTTTGGAGGAAACACTCTTCTCTGGAATCCACCTGAGGCTCCTCCCAGGTAACTCCTGGAGTCTTTTAATGACTTAAGGGACCTGAGATCCCATTTAGCAGCCCCAAACTCCTCCAAGGAAGCTCCCTGAGACCATTTTTCTCTCCAGTGGGTTGCACTCCACCTCCAGGGAGCCCCTCCAAGCCCCGCAGTGGGAGGCTGTTGCGTGGGGCTGGGAGGTTCCCTGTGCTCCAGGGTCCATCCTCCTTCCTGATCCAGGATGGATGCAGTGGGGGTGGAAGCAGGAGGAAGAATTTCCACTGCTAATCAGGAGTTTTGCCCCTTCAGAGCTCATTTTCTCTCCACCTCTCCCCCAGGCTTTGCTGCTGCTCTGCTGGTGGTGCCTCTGAAACCTGGAGCCTCCAGGACAACTACACCTCCAACCTGTGGATTCTGGGATTGCTGAATGAAACCACTTCTAAACCAGCTCTGACCACTGACAACTCGACACACAATTGGAGCTTTTTAATGAAGAAAACAAACAAACAAAAAACCCCCAAAAATTATGAGTAAATCCCACAACTGCTGGTGTTTGTGACCATTTATAATCCAACCCCTGTCTCAAGGTGACTGCAAGCTCAGTTTACAATGTGCAGTTTGGTGCCTGCTTGTGTAACCTCAACCTTAAGCAAGACCTGCTTTGAGGTTTGAGTGTCTGGAATTGTTTCTTTCCAGTTTTAAAACTGCCTGATCTGATGGCAAAGTGCCTTGGTGACAGCTTTGTGTTAATTCTCTGGGAGTTATCATGGATCCCAACCATCCACAGCACAGCAAACAGCCCACAGGCAGGGAATTGGAGGAAAATGAGTTGGTTTTAGTGCTTGTTTGGTGCCAGATGGACTTCCCAGCTGCCCAGGGAGCCTGGAAAGGGCACATCCCTGTGCCTCCCACAGCGTGCTCCACCCCAGACCAGGAGGTTTGGGGTGCCCAGGGCACTGCAGCTCCCCCAGTGCCCACAGGGAGATGCAGAAGGATCAGTTCAGGGGCAGAGGGAGGACGTGGGACCCCCAGGGAGGTGCTTTGGGGGCTGTTGTGGTGGAGATGAACCCCAAAGGTGGCAACTGCCCAGGGAAGCTCTGGATGTCCCACCCCTTGAAACATCCAAGGCCGGGTTGGATGAGGCTCTGGGAACCCTGGTCTGGTTGAAGATGTCCCTGTTCATGGCAGGGAGGTTGGGTGGGATGACCTTTAAATGTCCCTTCCAACCCAGCCCAGTCTGGGATGTTATGAAGAGCTGCAGGGTCAGTGCTGGCACAGGACACTGCTCTCACATCTGGTTTTGGCAGCCTGTGCTCTCTTAGTTCCCCTCACAGTCCCCTGTGCTGCAGCTGAGGACCCCTGTCTGACCCCTGCCTGACCCCAAACCAGCTGAGACTTCCAGGGAAAAAAAGCTGCCAAGGAAAAACCAAAACCACTGTGGCAGCACCTGCTGCTGTGAGCAAGCTGGGTGTGGGCTGAAGGTCCTTGGTGACAACAAGCAAAAAAGGGTTGGATGAGAGATGAGGAAGAAATTCCTCCCTGTGAGGGTGGGGAGGCCCTGGCACAGGTTGCCCAGAGAAGCTGTGGCTGCCCCTGGATCCCTGCAAGTGTCCAAGGCCAGGTTGGACAGGGCTTGGAGCAACCTGGGCTGGTGGAAGGTGTCCCTGCCCATGGCAAGGGTTGGCACTGGATGGTTTAAGGTCCCTCCCAACCCAAACCATTCTGGAACTCCAAGGTCCCTGCCACAGCTCCTGCCAAAAGGTACCAAGGAAGAGGGGAGCTCAGTCATGACCCTCCCCAGGGGAGATTGTCTCCCTGGCAGTGCTTTGATCCCTGAGCTGGAGACAGCTCTCTTTGAAGACGTGAGATGTAGAGATTTTTTCCTCTGCAGACAATAAATCACAGAAGCAATTCCCTTTGATCTTCCCCAAAACATGAATAAATACAGAGCTGCTCCACCATCTCGAGTGGAGGGCAGAGCTAATTGTCTGAATGCTGATGGGCAAAGGGCTGTCTTGCCAGCTGCTGTCAGCAGGCAGCAATTAATTAAAAGTGTTCCCGGGTAATTTTGCATATCTTTTCTTTCAAGCCCAGAAAGACCACTCACCACTTGGTCTGCTCATCCTCCTCCAAACATACAGCACTTGCCATCATATGCAAGGTGCAGGAGATAATTAGTGTGCTTCACATGCTGCTGAGGAGTTCTCAGCTGGATGGGGACTGTCCTTTTTTTTGAGCATTGTGCCTTAAAAGATGGCAAATTAGAGAGGTCCCTAAATTAGAGAGGCCTGAACAACTCCCTCTAGGGAACTGAGGGGTTGAGTGTGTTCAGGTCAGGTGGGAGAAGCCCAAGGGGACAGGGGGTTACCAGTCCCTGAGATGGTGTCTTGAGCCCACACACGCTGAAAGGCAGGTGAGGACATCGGCATGATTTACAGGATATAAATTTATGGGATATAAATTAAAGGTTTGCATTGGAAGGGGCCTTAGAGATCATCCAGTTCCAACCCCCTGGCATGGGCAGGGACACCTTCCACTAGCCCAGGTTGCTCCAGGGCTTTAGGCTGGAGATTAAACTATGGAGGGATGAGAACTGAGTTGTTGGGCTCAGCTGAGGGTGGGTCTCACCTGAACAGGTTTCTCTGAGGGGGTTCAGCTGTTGTTACCTAAAGGGGGTTTCTCTGAGGGTTTAAGCTCTCTGAGAACCTCAGTGGTTTGTCAGAGCAGCTGATTTTAAAGTGAAACCACCTGGAGCTCAAGTTGCCAACCCCACCACCAAGTGCCCCAGCGGGTCTGGGTTTGGCATCACATTCTGAGCTTTGCTGGAGCTCTGCTGGCCTGGGTTCCCCTGCCCAGTCCCTTCAGGGCTGTCATTGGGGCCTGTGATTATTTGGGCACTGCAGGGCTTGTTTTGCATCACACAGAGCTTTGGGGGGTCAGGGAAGGGGTCTGGGGGGACACCTGAGGGGGATGGAGGAAGGAAAGGCCGAAGTCACCCACAGCCCTCCTGCTGTGCTGTGCTTTTTGTGATTCCCCCCATTGGTGCAGAGCAGGAAAAGCAGTCACAATTAAAATAACACCTCTTCGAGACGAAATTGTAATTATGAGGGTTGTTCATGCAAATTTGGCAGAGCACTGAGGAGCTGAACAACCTCCTGGTGCAAAGGTTGTTCTCAGCTCCAGTTCTGGATCGGTGCAACACCATCCTCACCTTCCTGCTTTTCTTCTTTTTCATTTATTGCCTCTTTTCTGCTTTTCTTGTTGTTTTTAGGATGAGTTCCATCCTTCCAAGCATGCTGTGAACTGTCTGACAGTGAGTGCTCTGTAGGTGTTGAGAAAACACTTCCAGCCAGCTGAGAGTGGCAGAGGCACAGCTGGACCTTGCTGCCCGTGCTCCCTGGGCTGTGTTTGGGTGTGTTCAGCTGGCCCAGGTGACCACAACAGCAGCAGGTGCTTTCTGCACCAGCCTTTGAGTTTCCTCTGGCACGTCTGAGCCATCACATCCGATTCTCCTGGAAAAAAAATCCCCACAAAGCAACATCTCCCCTAACACAGTCGAGGGAAATGGAGGCTCTTCTGTCAAGAACCAGAGGACCAAAATCCTCAAGCCTTTTCTCACACAACAGTCTACTCCCACCTTTTTTCCCCCCCATGCTCTTGCCCTGAGCAGGTTGATGGTTTGATCACTGCCCTTGTTTCTGCATTTGAAGCAGATGTTTCCATGATCACACGAGGCCAAGGGGCAGCTTGGCTGGACGATGATGTTACAGCCTCACACCCATTTCTCAGGTGCTTCCTCTCCCTTGGCAACTGTGTAGGAACAAATTCCTCACTGGGAGGGGTCCTGGGGTGCCCCAGGCCTGGTGGGCATCCTGTGTGATTCATGGAATATCCTGAGCTGGAAAGGACCCACAAGGATCATCCATCCAACCCCTGGCCCTGCACAGACACCCCAACAATCCCCCCCTGTCCCTCAGAGCATTGTCCAAACCCTCCTGGAGCTCTGGCAGCCTTGGGGCCGTGCCCACTGCCCTGGGGAGCCTGGGCAGTGTCAACCACCCTCTGGGGGAAGGACCTTTCCCTGAGATCCAACCTGACCCTGCCCTGGCACAGGTCCAGCCATTCCCTGGTCCTGTCCCTGCTCACCCAGAGCAGAGGACGGAGCTGCCCCTGGGGAGGAGCTGCAGCCCCCAATAAATCTCCCCTCAGCCTCCTCTTCTCCAGCTGAACAAACCAAGTGACCTCAGCTTCTCCTCACATGGCCCCTCCAGACCCTTCCCCATCTTCATAGCCCTCCTTTGGACACTCTCTAATGGTTTTATAACATTAAAAGCAATATATCTTGATATTTATACCCTCCAGAAGGCCGTGGCTCCCACCTGGAGAGGGGGAACGTTGGCTCTGCAGGGTGAGAAGGGCAGGTTTGGGTCTCACAGCAGCTCCAGCCTCCTGAGAGCAGTCAGGGGGGTCGGGAATGTCTCACCCTGGCTGATGGAGGCTCAGCTCTAGTGGAGGCTCCCAAAATATTCCATTGGGAACCGATTTTAGCCAGGGCCCCCCGGGGAAGCATCAAGCTGCAAGGCAGCACTATAATTACCAACTGACAGCTTAAATAATGCCAGGGAGCTGGGAGGCTGGGAACACAGCAGGGCTGTGGGGGTGGGCAGGCGAGGCAAACAGTGCCAGGAGGAATGAGTGCCTCCACGGGGGGATGGCACAGAGCTGTCGGCGGGAGGAACACGGTCACTCGGGCACAGAGGTCTCCTTGCTGCTGGTTTTCCACCCCAATGGACAGTGTGTGCTGGCATGAGGTGATCCCTCTCTTCTGGGAAGGTGGGAAGGCCCCTCAGTGGATGCAGCTGAGCTGGGATGAGTTTCCTGTTGCTGACCCTTGGTTTGCCCCCCCAGGGACCCCGGGGCAGGGGTGGAGCTGCAGCTGGGCCACTGCAGCCCCACCAGCAGCAGCAGAGGAGGTTTGGGTTGGCCAGAGTCCTCTGGAGCTTCCCTTCCCACCCAGGAGATCACTGGGAATGGGCAGGGACTTGCACTGCAAGAAGGTGTTGTCGTCACCTCCAGGCTTTTCCGTGTGTGTGATGCTCAGGTTTGTGTCCACACCAATGTCTCCTGTTCCTCTTCCTCCCCTTCACCCCTTCCATGACCACCCTGATCCATGATCCATCCCTTTTTCCATCAGCCAACCCCACGAGGAAGGGGACAAAGCTGTGGCTTTGGTTGTATTTCACTTGGAAACAAGCAGATGGAACAGACAGATGGGAGAACAAAGATATATATATATATATATATATATTTATTGCACAGATATTTAATAACCAATAAAATGGGTCCTGGACCACAAAAATCTCTGGCATGGTTGCCATGGCAACGTGCACACAATTCCAGTGAGATGCAGGAAAGAAATCTTTTTGTGGTGTTTAGGAAGCTTTCTAAAATAAAAAGAAATGAGATTTAAATGAGTGATTATGGCTGCTTCGAGGAGCACCTGCCAAAAACTCTGGGCCAGGCCATCTACCAGAACATGGTCGTCGTTTCTTGGGGCTCTTTTTTAAATGCAACAGTGGCAGAGTGTCCTAAGGAGCCAAAGCTGAGGGGAAAGAGGAGGACAGGGTTGTTCTTGGTGACTCAGGTGTCAGCCTGGGGCTGCTGAAGACAGCTCAGGGCAGAGAGGGTTAACATTTCAGGGCTTAAATGACATAAAACCAGCAGATTGATGGAGATCTGAGCCACTGCCTGCCCTGTGCCAGCCTGACAGGGAGCTGATCACTGCAAGTGGGTGAAATGGTGAATTTAGTTATCTCTGCATTTTTCATTGCTGAAGCCCTGGGAGGAGGCAGAGTGTTGGATGAATCCATTTGTGAGGCTGGAACATGGGGCTTGTTGGAGCTTCTGTGTGTTGCCCACTGTCCCTGCTGGAGATTGGAATGGGAGAGAAATATTCAGACTCACCATCTAATGGTTCTAGTGGTGGTGATATCACAGAATCCCAGAGTCACTGAGGTTGGAAAAGACCTCCGAGATCACTGAGTCCAACCAGTGATCCACCCTCACCTTGTCCCCCAGCCCAGAGCACCGAGTGCCACATCCAGCCCTTCCTTGGACACCTCCAGGGGTGGGGACTCCAAACCTCCCTGGGCAGCCCCTGCCAATGTTTAATCACCCTTTCAGTGAAGAAATTCCTCCTGATGTCCAACCTGACCCTCCCCTAGTGCAGCATCAGGCTGTGTCCTCTCATCCCTGCCAGTCTGTCACCTCCTGTGTCAGGGCTTGCTGGTGCATTCCCCAAGTGACCAAGTCTCTCCTTGCTTTTCCTTGGATTTTCACGTCCCATCAGTCCCCACAGGAACAGCCCTTGATCTCCTTCCTGAAAAGCTTGTCCTGCATGTTTCACAGCTGCACCACTGTCACAAACTCTTTGCTTGCTCAGGTGTCCTTCCAGGGTCAGATGATGTTCCGTGTTCAGGATCAGTGCAGTTCCTCTGTTTCTGAGCCCCGAGGCCCAAAAGCAGGTGAGATTCTGAGCCTGCCTTTAGTTTCTGGCTGTGGTGGCCTCTGAGGTGCCTCAGGAGGGTGGTGCTTCACCGAGTCTCTCATCCCTGGGCTGGGATGGAGCCGACAGGCAGCTCTCACAAAAATCAGTTGTTTCTGCTGTAGGAAGGACTGGGACAAAATTCACATCAGCTGGGGCAAAACCCACATCAACTGAGTCAAAATTAACATCCACTGGGGCAAACCCCACATCACAGAATCCCAGAACCATTAGTCAGGGAATCACCAGCCACAGAATCCCCCAGTCCAACCCCCTGCCCAGGCAGGGTCACCTGGAGCAGGTGACACAGGAACATGTCCAGGGGGGTTTGGAATGTCTGCAGAGGGGAAGACTCTACGACCTCCCTGGGCAGCTGTTCCAGTGCTCCATGGAAAGAGGTTCTTCCTCCTGTTGAGGTGGAACTTGTTGTGTTTTAGTTTGTGGACACTGGTCCCTGTCCTGTCACTGGGCACCGCTGGAGAGGGGCTGGTACCATCCTCTTGGCACCAACCAGGGGTGTTTGGCACTCTTCTCCAGGGAGCCACAAACCTCCTGTTGACCTCAAAGCTGGCATTTGTCCCTGGCTTAACACCAGAGTGATTCTGGGAGGTGTTCTGGGACCTGCCAGGGATCAGATCCCCGAGCACTGAACCTGCTTGGCTGGAAACGGAAGCCAAGGAGGGAAGACTCTGGCGTGGCTTTTGTCCCTATCCCTTCCTCCTGCCCTTGGTGGGAAGCAGGACACAGCTCCCAGGGTAAGGATTAGACCTGCCACACCTCCCTGGGGCACAGGGGGGGAGACAGGTGCCACCCTGGCCGTGGGGAGGTGGGCAGGGAAGAGGTGTTTATTCCCAGCGAGGGAGCAAGTGCCGTGGGTGGGAAGGGAGCTGTGAAGTGTGACGCCTCGGGGGGATGAATCCCAGGCAGACTTTCCCAGAATAGACCAGTTGGAGGTCTGTTGGAGGGAGATGAATGCCATGGAGATGGGTTGGCCCTCCCCTCTGCCGGGGTTTGGGGGGTGGGTGATGCTCACGGGGGGCCGGGGCCGGTCCCTTGTCGCGGGTTCCCTCCCCCTTCCCATCAACTCCCGTGCTCTGCAGACACCCAGCCACGCACAGCCCCACTCCCAGAGCCCCAGGGAGACCAGGGCTTGTCTGAGCTCCAGCAAAACCAGCTGCTGGGAAGCTTCACACTCTGCTCTGTCACTGCTTCCACGAGGAAAGGGGGAACTGTTGGCTCTGTGAGCAGATGGCAGTGGCTGCTGGAGGAGAGCCCACGCTAATTCCTCAGTGGAAAACTAATTCCTCACTGGAAGCCACCCATTGAGCCATTCCTTCCTCTCTTCCAAGGCTGTAGAACACTTTCCTTGCAGAAAAAAATACAAGTCTGTGTCACTGCCCCCAGGACTCCTGCAGATTTCCAGGCAACAGGAAGATCTGTCAGGTAAAACACCCGACCTTTTATTTTTGCAGGGAATTTTCTGCCTGGGCAACCCAGCACACTGAAGGCAGTGCCAGGTGGGGGTACAGAAAACAAGAACCTTTTAGCCTGGGAAGTAGGGTGGGTACCTTCTAAAGCTGGTGAAAAAATTGGTGAGCCCACTGCAGGAATCCTACAGCATCCTGCAGAGCTGGGGGTCTCACTCCTTAGCTTTTTCCAGCCCATATCCAGCTGCTTCCCTGCACACAGAGGGCATCAACACTGGGACCTCCAGGATTTCTCTGGGTCTGGGGCTCACAGCTTGCAGGCTGAAAGAGTTGAGGTCATTCAGCTGCTCTGAGGAGACCTTGGAGCCCCTTCCAGTACCCACAGGGGCTCCAGGAGAGCTGGAGAGGGATTTGGACAAGGGATGGAGTGACAGGACACAGGGAATGGCTTCCCACTTCCAGAGGGCAGGGTTAGATGGGATATTGGGAAGAAATCCTTCCCTGGGAGGGTGAGGAGGCCCTGGCACAGGTTGCCCAGAGAAGCTGTGGCTGCCCCTGGATCCCTGGAAGTGTCCAAGGCCAGGTTGGAGCAACCTGGGCTGGTGGAAGGTGTCCCTGCCCAGGGCAGGGGGTGGGACTGGATGACCTTTAAGATCCCTTCCAACCCAAACCATTCTGTGACAGTGGGATTCTCTGATAGTGCTTCCTCACAAAACATCACGTTACAGACTCCTTAGGAAATCTGAGAGAATTGTTCTGAGGAAATCCTTTAAAACCTGACCTGCCCAGAGGTGTATCAAGGAGCAACAGCTGGAATCTCAGTGTTCCTTCGTGCTCTTTGTTTCCCAGCCTGTGTGGGCCAGTGTTTAATGCACAGTCTGATATTGTCACTCATTTGAATGCAGAAAATTGTCCAAAAAAACCGAAGAGAGGGAGGAAGGAGAAGGGGGGGAGGGCTTGAGCCTGTTGGCAGCAAATTTTAAATTTGGGGTTGGCAGACGAGGGGAGCTATTCGTGGAAATCTTGTCCTGAAATCCCCCAGAGCCTGCCCTGCCTCAGCCAAGCTGGGCACACAGGGGTGGAATTTGCCTTTTCTTCCTCACCACAGGGCTGGGCAGCACTCAGGGGTGAGAATGGGCACACTGGGTCTGACTGGAGGGTGTGGGGCTTCCAACTGCCCCAGCAGTGCAGCTTCTGGAAGTTTGTGAGTAACAGGGCACAGAGGGACAGCCTGGCTCTGCTTGTCCGTGTTCCTCCAGCAGCAGCAGCAGGTTGGGGGTTGTTTCACAGCCTGGCAGTGCTGGTGAGGAGATCTCAGGGAGTGCCCTCCCCCCACATGGAGCCTGGGGTGGCTTTGGCTGCACAGACAGACGTGGATCCTGCAGTGTGTGAAAGCACTGACGTGTGGCCCCGTGGCACCTGCTGGTTTCTCATCTCCTTTCAGTTCCACATTTCTGGTCCCTAAAGGGTGAAGAACGAGGGGTGTTTTGTCCCAGGTCACTGCCTGAAGATCTTACAAACCTCAGTCACTTCTCCCCTGTCACTGAACTCTCCCCCAGGCTGGAGGTTTCTGGGTTAGTCCATCCCTGTCCCACACTTCTGAGCTTTGATTCCTCATAATTCTGTTGGAAGCTGCAGCACAGACACCACATCAGTTCCCTGTCCCCTCCTTGCACTGCCACGGGAGAGAAAGGCTGGAGCCAGAATATTCCTCTGCAAACAAAGCCAGTGGGGTCCAAATCCACGCTCCAGAAAGGAGAAGGCAGCAGGAATCTGAGACAGGGATTACAACTGGGATGCACAGGACTTGGTTTGTCTGAAGGTTCAGACACAATCTGGAGGCTGTGGGGAAGGCACTGCCAGATGGAGGACCCCAGGGAGGACTTGTCTCCCCTGTGGTGGCACTGGATCCTCGCTGTGAGTCAGGGCGGGGAGCTGATCCAGAGAGCTGAGGGCAAAACCACCCCAAAATTCAGCCAGATCAGCTCCCTGATGGGCACAGGAGGAGGGGACCCCCTTCTCTGGTGGTGCCTGCACTGGTGTGGGATGGGAAATCATGGGATCATGGAATCACAGAGGTTGGAGAAGCCCTCTAGGACCAGTGAGTGCCCCCAGTAACCCAGGAGCATTCCAGCACAGCACAGTGGCTACCTGTGCCTGTCACAACCTGTGATAGCCTCAGATCTTCTGTGCACAGACCAATATCCATCATATGCTCTTATTTCCCTGTGGAAAATACACTGGGAGCACCTTCTGCCCTTCCTGGTGTGCTGTTGCCAGGAGTCCTGCCTGAATGGAGCTGCTGGCAGGTGGTGGCTCGTTCACAGCATCCTCATCCCAAGCTTTCCAGACCTCTGGGACAAGTCCAACTCCTCAGGAGCTGTTTGCAGGGAAACACAGGCAGCCCCCTGTGCCATGGGAAGGGCAGGTTGTGTCGCTGCCACCAAAGGTCCTGGCTTTTTATTTTCCTTGTCGTGGCACAAACAGGAAGGAATTCTGGGAAGGTCCAGAGGCTGATCCCCACAGCCAGGGCTCAGAGGGAGGCTGGTTCCAGGCACGGGGAGGGGATGGCCCCAGGCACAGCTCAGCCTCAGCTCCTGCTCCCTGGCACCTGCAGGATGCTGGTCCCAGGAACTGGTGCCTGGCTCTTCCCACACTGACTCATCCCCCGGGGCCAGGCGGGTGCAGCACGGAACGAGTTCCTTTTGTGGGTAAATGAAGGCTGGCCGTGGGCTGGCAGTGCTTTTAGGCACTCCCACACATGTGTCTCCCTGCACAGCAGAGAAATGCTGCAGAATAATGACCAGGGTCTTCTAGGGAGCTCTCAAATACCTCCTGGACTCTTCTGCCACGTGGAGGAAACCGTGGCAGTGCCCAGCCCCTGTGTGTGTGTCCCACCCTGCCTTGTTCCTGAGCCCCTGGATGGTTGTGGAGTGCCACAGGGAGATGGAGAGGGCAGAGGTTTTAATCATCATGTTAAATCATGAGCACACTGCTCCTCCTCACCATTACAGGGCTGTGCTGGCCAGAGAGGCTGAAGGAGCTGCTCCCCAAAGCCTCCCAGCACCCCTGTCCCCCCTCACACAGGCACAGAGTGCCAACAGCCCTCTGCTCCCTCCAGAGCCACCCAAGGCGGGCAGGGAGGGTCCCAGCCTGGCTCCTGGGGGGGCAGGAAGGATGTTGGCCCTGGATATAGCAAAGTGATTTCCATTTCAATGCTCCTGCTCCAGGCTGGGCCGGGTGTGTGGGTGCAGAGCAGCTCCCTGTGCTGCTTCTCTGCACAATTCTCCTGTCATTCCATCTGCCCTGGGTCACCTTCCTGTCTGCCCACCACTGTCTCTTTTGCTTTATCCTCCTGAACCATCTCCAGATGGGGCTTGAGTTACCCCTCCCAGGGCTTGGAGGTGGCAGCAAGAAGGAAGCCCAGCCCAGCCCCAGCCCAAAGCAGAGTCCCAGCCAGCTGCTCATCCTTCACTTGAGGTCTCCTGCTCCCCAGGGCCACCAAGCTGGAAGCTGCTGGGCAGAGCCCTTTGGGGCTCCCCAGGCCCACAAGGGCTCCCAGCTCACCATGGAACCCCAGTTCATGGCTGTCACCTGGTGTGACACTGATTTTTCACCAGCCTCCTGGAATTCAGCTTCCTTTATCTTTGGAAAAGTGGGTCTGGCTGCTTCAAACACCAGTGATCCCCACTGCTCCTTCCAGGTGCTTGAATTGAGGGATCTGAATTCAGGGGTCCTTGAACTCAGGGATCTGAACTCGGGGATTCTTGAACTGGGGGAGACTCTTCCTCCATCACAGGCAGGGAGAGACAAGAGGAGTCAGTGCTGAGCTGTGCCATCTGTGTGTCTGTCCAGCCCTTCTTGTCTGTCTCCCCACTGCCAAGGCAGAGGAGTGTGAGATCTCCTGGTGGAAAAACAGAGGGAAAAGGGGGAGAATTGCCAAGTGCAACACAGCAGAACAGGAGGCAGATAGAGGCTGTGCCAACAGCCGTGTCAGTCACTCCTTCCACACCAGGCGGGCTGAGAAAGGAGCTGGATCCTGCCAGCCGAGCCCAGGGGCTCCTCCTGCCATGGGAACAGAGCCCAGGACGTGGGGCAGCAGCCACCTGGCTGGTGGGGTTGGTGCCCATGTCCCTGTGTGGGGCCATTCCTGCTCCCCCCAGGGTACAACCCCAGGGACAGCACTTCACACTCACCAGCTTCAGTGTGCTCCACTCCTCTTGATCAGGGTGCTGCTCTCCCCCTGAATTCCCCCTGAATTCCCTCCATCTCTCAGCCCTCCCTACCTCTGCCATGATGTTTGTGCCCCAGCAGGGGAGGCAAGAAGTCTCTTGCCTAAAAATACTGAGCAAAGACAGAGGAGAGGCAGCAGCACATCGAGGGGTTTCAGAGACTCATGTGATGGTTTGGGTTGGAAAGAACCTTAAAGCTCATCCAGTCCCACCCCCTGCCAGGGGCAGGGACACCTTCCACTTGACCAGGTTGCTCCAGGCCCTGTCCAACCTGGCCTTGTTTCACAAACTGGCTATTTATCAGAGCTCTGGCTTGCCCAGGGTCCCCTATATTCAGCAGGCATTGAGTCTGTAAGAGAAGAGCCAGGACTGGACCCCAGCTGGCAGGAGAAGCCTCTGGCCAAGTTTTCCTGTCTTATCTGGCTCTTCAGGGCAAAAGAAAAGAGCCTGGGCCAGCAGCCAGCGCAGGAGGGTCTGAACAGGGCTCACAGCCAGGCAGCTCTGCAAGAGCAAACACTTCACTGAAGCACCAGCCCACTCCCCAGCCCCAGCTCTGGCACGAATTCCTGCAGGAGGAGAAGGCTTTGCTGAAGGTCACAGAGCAGCAGAAAGCCGGGGGAGGGAGGTGTGTGAGGTGCCCAGCCCCTTGCTCCACTTGGGAGGTGTGTGAGGTGCCCAGCCCCTTGCTCCACCTGGGAGGTGTGTGAGGTGCCCGGCCCCTTGCTCCACCTGGGAGGTGTGTGAGGTGCCCAGCCCCTTGCTCCACCTGGGAGGTGTGTGAGGTGCCCAGCCCCTTGCTCCACCTTCTGCAGGTGTGTGAGGTGCCC
>NW_016690393.1:452577-455244 GCF_001604755.1 Lepidothrix coronata
GTTCCTTCTCATCCTGTCCCTTGTTCCCTGGGAGCAGAGCCCGAACCCCCCCCCGGCTCCCCTCTCCTCTCAGGGAGTTGTAGAGTGAGAAAGTCCCTCCTGAGACTCCTTTTCTCCAGGCTGAGCCCCCCCAGCTCCCTCAGCTGCTCCTGCTGCTCCAGCCCCTTCCCTGGACACGCTCCAGCCCCTCCATGTCCTTCTTGTAGTGAGGGGCCCAAAGGTGACCCCGGGATTTGAGTTGCCTCCCCAGTGCCCAGCACAGAGGGATCACTCCAGGGGGGTGAAGCTGGCATTTCAGCTGGTTGGGCATGGCCATGCAGGGCCTGCAGAGGCTGAGCAGGGGCTGTGCCCCCTCAGAGCAGCCCTGAGGTGCTGGGGGCCACTCTCCCCTCCCCAGCACAGCACAGTGGGCTCCCCGTGAGAACACACCAGAGCTCTCTGGCCTTCAGGAGATGTTTTTTCCTACAGCCCTGCTCCGGGCACGCTTCCCCCACCTCCTGCTCCTTCTCCCAGTCACGAGGCAGCGTCCCCAGAGCAGCCCCAGCGAGGGCTGGCAGAGTTGTGACACATTTCAGGAGGAGCATTAATAGCTCAGAACTGGAGGCTGCTCCGTTGGGGCCCTTCCACAGTCACTTCTCAGGCAATTCATTACCCAGCTGAAATTATTCCCCGGGGAACAAGACAGGTAATTCTTTTACATCGAGCTTGGAATAACTTGCAGGAGACCCACTCAAAGCAACTTATGACAAGAATGGCTTAGAATTAGTTTCCCTGGGATATTTTTAAGCGGGATCGTTTCCTTGCAGTTGTCTGGATTCACAGGGAGATTGCCCCAGGAGCAAAGGCAGCAAATTTGAAGGAAAATGGGAAAATAAATATGGGGAAAAGGCAAGAAGAGCATTTTGACATAGACAAAGGAACGAGGGCTGATTTTGTAATAAAAAGCTATTTTCTTGTCACATTGCAATAAATGGACTAAGAGAAGGGAGAGAAAGCCTGAGAAATGGCAATGCCACAAGGCAGCTGGACTAAGGCAAAGCAAGCCAAGAGAATTTAATGGTTTTTTCTCTTTCTGTTTATTTCCCAAGCTCCAAAATTACCCATCAGCAGGAAACCAATGCCACGTCCTCCCACCATCTCTGCATTGGCATCCAAACTCAAAGCAGGGCTGGGAATTCCCTGGTCCAATGTAGTGAGCTGAGCTACACTGAAGACTTGGCATTAAAGGACAACAGGTCCCATGGGAGGTGCTTTGGGCAAGGCATTTTTGGCTCTGGCAGGTGGCAGACTCGTGCCATGCTACCCGTGCTTCCCCCAAAAAAATGTCTCATCACACCCAGAAAGGACAAGCAAGGGAGAAGTCACCAGAATTCAAGGGGCTTCTGCACAAGGACTGCGGTGGCTTGGAGAAAGGAGGCCAGAATCACAAAATCCCAGTCCCAGAGTCACAGAATCACAGCCTGGGGAGGGCTGGAAGGGACCACAGAGGGTTCTTCTGCTCCAGGATGTGTCATTTGTTTGCAGATCCCCCCCACTGGGAGGAGAGGTGTGAGAAACGGGGTGAGAGACAACATGAGAGTTTGAAAGGAGCCCAGAAAAGCAGGGAAACGGCCCTGAAACATCCCTGGGATGGGATTCACCAGGAGCAAAAGCTCCTGCAAACCTGCCTTGATCATCAGCTCCACGGATCGAGGGTGGGGCACAGCGAGCTGGGCACGGGGATGGCCCTGGGGTTTTAGAGGATCCAGCTGAGGGAGAACTCCTCTACAGCTGGTTTTTGGGGAGTTTGAGAAATGCCTTTCACAACGTTGCAGCCTTTCCCTCCTCTCTCCTGCAGCAGGCAGGAGGCCCGAGCCCTCTAAATCAACCGTGCATGTGGCAAATTCCTCAAGCAGCCAGAGCTTCCTGCTCCTCGTGCCAGCAGCAGTGCCTGGGGGCTGCTTGGGGACCCAGGGAATGCTCTGACCAGCATGGAAATGATGTTTAGAGTTAGTTTACTCTGGGATTTGTCCAGGTTCCCTGACCTGGGTCACGGTGTGGCTCCCACGTGTGGGATGTCAGGGGGTGGGGATGCCAGCAAGGAGCTGGGGATGCCCGAAGCTGCAGCTGCCACGAGCTTTAGCAGATGAAAGCACAGCCCTAAACCATCCCCAACTGCAGAAATGCCCATAACTGAAGGGCCCAGCTGGGAATTGCCACCACAACACGGAGGGCAGTGCTGATGCTGAGCTTTGGCATCGCTGCTCTGTGATTTCTTCATCTCACCACCCCCTCACGCCGGGAGGGAGCTCTGAAAGGGCCTTTGGCCCAGTGCACCCAGGGGCCAGCTGGGCTTCTTTGTGTGCTGTTCCCCCCCTGTGTGTTAAAAGGTAACCTGGTAGAGACCTTGCAGGGAATGATTGGAGCTATTAGTCATCCCAAAGCCCTGAAATGAGACACCTGCAGGCAGCGAGCGGCCTGAGCTGTTTGAAGGAACTGTGCCTGTGGAAATTCCTGCACAGATGAAATTCTTACTGACTGCTCCCTCTTGGCCTTTGCTGAGCCAAGGAGAAGGAGCTGGGTTTCACGGAATCCCAGGATCGCTGAGGTTGGAAAAGACCTCCAAGGACATCGAGCCCACCCTGTGCCCGATGCCCACCTTGTCCCCCAGCCCAGAGCACTGAGTGA
>NW_016690393.1:457009-473074 GCF_001604755.1 Lepidothrix coronata
GAACAAGGAGCTTTGCTGTGTCCATGGCTCAGTGACCTGCCTTTCTGCAGCCCTGGGGGGTTTGGGGGCTTTAATACCCCTGTGGAGCTGAGGAGCTGTGCCCTGCAGAGCCTGGCACATCAGTGGGTAGCAGTGCTCAGCTTCCAGGCTGGTCCTGTGGCAGCTGGCAGAGCACACACAGAGCTGGCTGAATGCACTGGGAATTCATTGCAGCCAATTAGTCCCATTTTCAATTATCTGAGAGAACGAACTTGGCTAATTAGAGTCTAATTACATTTTGACTGCTTCTTCAGATGTCTTGTCCTTTTAAACCTGAACTGGGGGGGACCCTGTGAGGCAAGAGGGGAGGGCTCCCAGCAGCACAGAAACCTGTAGGATGTGACCACTTGTGAGCCCTGCCAGAAAGGCTCTGGTGTAACCCCACGTGCAGGGCAGCTCGAGCCGTGCCAGGGCAGAGAGCCAGCATCCAGCACCAGCTTCCAGCACCAGCATCCAGCACCAGCTTCCAGCACCAGCATCCAGCAGCTGCCATGGAGAGGGAACAGAGCCCTGGGCTTGCTTCCATGCACACCTGGTTTTCCTGGAAGCACCTGCCTCCATCCTCACCCCCACGTGCTCCAGCCTCTGGTCCCGACACACCCCGAGGGGACAAACCCAGCTCTGTCATGGAAAACCAGACTTCTTCGGCTTTGCAGTTCCAGCACCTTTTCCAGAAAGGCCATTCTAGCTGCCTGATGCCATGGGGTAGATATTTCTCCTGCCCTATGTTGATTATTGCCTTGCTCATCTCCACCCCCAAGTCAGAAGGAGGTGGTAATTCATGTCCTCACAGTGTTGGACCCTTTCAGAAGAACTGCAGCATCACAGGAAGGCTGGATCTCGTGTTCTTTCCCCTGGAGTCACTCCAAAATCCAAAAGTGGTGGTGTTCACTAAAGGCAGGTATCAGTTGGCATAAATCATAAATAGCCAGTGAGCCCACAGGGAGGGAAAAGGCAGATCTGACAAGGGATTGTGGTGCTGAGTCCTCTGATCTCACAGCTCCCTCCTAGGAGAGTAAATCTGGGGTGTCTTCAAAGGCTGTCACTGAGGCAGGAGGGCCCCATTCATCTGAGAAGACACATTCAGGCCTCATTAATTCAAAAAGAGGAAAGTTGTTTGATTTAATGCCTGCCCCCTGACTGCAGAGATCTCTCTTCCCAGCAGAGATCCCTTTGCCACAGCCAGGACTCGTGGCAGCTGAATGCCCTGGGCTGACAGAGTGACAGAACTGCCACCTCCACCTCCAGGTCACCTGTGACCTGCAGCCAACAGTGCCATGCACACCCAGCTCTCAGCACCTCTCACTGCTCTGCCAAAATCTCTGTCATTAAAACCACATTTTTGCTTTGTTGTTGATTAACCTGTCTCGAATTAATGATACGAAACTGTCATCCCCACTAATGAGCTGCTGGGACTGATGAGAGCTGCAAAGACCTCTCTGGAGCGAGGCTTGTGTTTTACTTACAACCTGAAACACATGGAGATGAGCAGCATTTTTCAGATCAGAGACAGCCACTTCAGATGCATGTTCCTGTCTTTGAGTGTTGCCAGTGCCTCCACCACTTCCCAGCACGCTGACAGTGATATTTTCAGGGATGTGCCAAACCACACTGATTGCTGGCAACGTTCTGATTTTCTCTTAACTCGGTTTTCCATGACCATGTGCTCATGGAACAAACAAGTCCAAGAAAATGCCTGTCTCTAAACTCAGAGGAGCACAAACTTGGCCAGACTGATGGGGAAATGCTTGGCTAAGTCATCTGAAAGGGAGAAGTGGTGTGAACCCAAAGGTGTATCCAACACCATGGATCAGGCTGTTGAGGAGGTTTTGTGCTTCCCTGTGTTCATTGTTTTGTAGGAGATTTATTCTCCAGGACTAAAACCAGTGGTTTCCAATCTCTCATTCATACTTGAGAAAGCCAAGCTGGATTCAGGAAGCCAAAAACCTGCTTTAAAGGCATCTAAACTTGCAAAATCTCATGAGATACTCACTGCTCAGACAGCACAGCCCAGAGCAATGTCCTGGAGTGCTCTGTGGCCTTTTACCTCTGACATTTTGCCACTGCTCAGGGGGTGTTCAGGTCAGGTTGTGGCACAGGTCTGAACCAGAACCATTCTCACACCTGAACAGGATCATCTCTCAAGTTCCCATGCCCAGAAACATTCCTGGTGTTGTCCGTGTCCCTCACACGGATGGGGCTGCAAGATCCATTTTATTCCAGGACAGCTTTAATTGCTCACACAATCCCCAAACAGCTCTGATTTGGCAAAGAGCCTGAGGGACAAAACACATTTATTTGGGGGTGAGGAGCTCTCTGTGCCCCGGGTTTTGTGGTGGGCACCGGGTGTGCTCAGCAGGGAGCAAACCCAGTGCCAGGCTGGCAGCTCCAGGCAGGCACAGCCAAGGGGCCAGGTCTGAGGAATTCCAGGCCAAAATGCCACCAGCAGCCTCAGCAGCAAAGCAGCTGGAAGACACAGAAACTGGGAAAGGATTCCCTTTCAAACAGGGGACTGGCAGGCAGAGTCTCTGAGGCTGCCAGGCAAAGCTGGCGCTGGACTCTGCCCCTGCTCCCCCTCAAGTCCCTGACCCTGGTGGCACCAACTTGTCCCTCCCTGGCAGAGCTAATGCACTACAGAGGCTTCATCTGCTCAGCCAACACAGGAGACCCCCGGGAGGGCAGTGGGATTTATGGAGTGATGTTCCTGAGCGATGGCAGCGCGGATTTCAAACCATTTCCCTGCCCAGTGAACCCCCCACGCGCTCCCTCGGCTCCCTCCAGAGCAAACAGGCTCACAGAGCTGCTCATTTCACCAGCACTGAATCCAAATTCCACGGGAGGACCAGCTGGACACAGCTCACACACTTGCTGGAGGGGATGGCTTGGGAGGGGAGGTGGAAGAGGCTTTTTGCCCGTGGATGGGAGGGCAGGAGGGCAGGAGGGCAGGAGGCAGACCCAGCATTTCCATCTCACCTCACGGGTGCCCCTTCAGGGAGCACAGCAGCATGGAGACCTTGCCAGAGCCCAGGAAAACCTGGGTTTGCTTCTTAGATCTGTCCTGGGGATTTAGGAAAACTGGTCTGTCACCTCCTTGTCAGCCCCCAAATGCCTGCTTAGCCTTGGAGACCTGTTTTGGGAACCTCCACCCTTCGGGATGCAGGGAACTGGGGGCAGGCTGGGAGCTGGGATCATCCTGCTGGGCTGGGCTGGGCTGGGGGTCTGCCCATGGCACAAACACTGCACAGACACACAGACACTGCACAGACACGTGTCCCTCCCCTGAGCCCACGGGGGACACTCCTGAAGCCAGGCCAGAGCTCTGGCAGGGAATCCAGGTGGTGGCAGAGCATCCCAGACCCACCCAGGAGGGGGGTTCAGCCCCTCACCCCCTTGAGAATCAGTTTAAACCTGCAGGGATCCACTCCAGCTATTCCTCAGCCTTTCCAGGGCAATGTGTCTGGAACAACCTGGTTCCCTCCACCTACCTACAGCACAAGCCCAGAACTGCCAGACGAGAAACAGGAAACTGCTACTTATTTAATTTGATTGCATTTTACTTCTTTTTTTTTTTTTTTTTTTTTTTTTTTGGGCTCTCAGAAATGTTTTCAGTCTGGATCCAGGTTACAACCTGGGTAATGCCTCCCTGCCTAAAAAAAAAAAAAAAAAAGCTGTTACCATAACAACCTGACTCTGTGCTTCATTACCATGGCAATTCTCAGGAATTATTAAATACTCTGTGTGTTTGGTGCAGGTGCTCCAGTACATCTGGTGCCAGGCTCAAGTTGGGATCCTCCTTCCCCCCCCCCATCTGTCTGTCTGTCTGCTGTTTAACTCTTCCCTTGCCCTCTGCCCAGGCTGCCAGGGCAGGGGAGGGAGGTGGGCATCATCTGGGACTTGGTTTGAGGGGTTTTGGGGTTTTTTTTTGAGGGGCACTGGATGGGGTTTTCAGGTGGGTCAATCCACCTCTTTATTTCTCCAACTGTGCCACCCTCAGTGATTCCAGAGGCAGAGGATTTCTCTTTGCAGGCTGCTCAGCAGGGGGGAAGTGCTCTCACTTGCCTTGCTCTGCTCTTTCCCTGCTGCCTGTCTGGAAAAAAAGACATTCCAGCTGGAACAGAACCCCAGCAAGTGGGGACCAGCCCAGAGACAGGGAGCTGTGCCTGGAGCAGGATGGTGAAGGTCCAGGGCAGGTTGCACTTGGGGGGGACAAGAAGCAGCTCCCCATCAGCAGGACAACTTGACTGACCACAGAGTCACGGGATCACAGAATCATGGAATCATTAAGGTTGGAAAAGACCTCCAAGACCACATACTGCCCAAAATCATGGTTGTTTTCACAGAAGGGATGCAGACCAGACAGACCAGTGACTCAGACCAGTGTGACCAGCCCCACAGGATTGCACTGGTTTCTGGTGTTCCACTGCTAGGAGATGATTTTAGGTGACACTCAATGGCTGCTCCTTGCTCTGTGTGAGGTGATGATCCACCTCAGCACGTCCCTTCCCTCCCTGTCACTCCAGCAGTGTCCCTCAGGCATTCCTGTACAGCTCCTGGCACCCCGGGGACATTCTGGAAGTTACTGTGCTACAAGTAACAATTAAAAAAGAAAAAAAATACATAAAAATAACATCACACCTGCCTTGTTCAAAAAAAAAAAAAAAGCTGCTTAAATTTTCTTTAGAGCTGGTACCCACTTGTGAGCTTTACACTAAATGAGTGGGTGTGAGGTGACAAACCACAGCTCTCTGTGGGGAAAGGCAGCAGAAGGAGCCATTATGGGCTGGTTACTCACAGCAGCCCTGGAGTAACCACCTCGTCCCCTGGCTGCAGGACTCGTGCCTCTGGGGCAGGGCAGCTGGGTTTTCAGGGGCTGGGAGGGCAGCTCTGCCCCTGAGATCTGGAGGACAACGTGGTGCCCTCAGAACCTTCCCTCCCACCAGGCATGACCTGCACTGGCTCCAGGAGAACAGGGGGGGATGGAATCAGGGCAGTCAAAACAACACCATGATTTCACCTCAAGAGGGTCTTTAGACCCCACATTTCTGCCCCAAGGGGTTCCCTCACCGTGCCAGCCCTCTGTTGTCTTCTTCTGGTCTCCTCTTGCTGTCTCAGTGCTGGCATCAGTCCTCCAGAGACCTTCATTTCCCCAGTAATTCCTCCTCTCAGCGGGGTAATCAGACTTTTATTGGGAATCTAGTGGGGTGGGGACTTATGTGCAAGTGTCTTAAACCCTCTGCAAGCAAGACAGAAGCCCAGCAACCCCAGTGACCCCACGGGGACATGTGCTGTGGCACGGAAATGGGGACGGTGCCCACCAACCGCTTCTCTCGGCCCACACGACCTGGTGACACAGACACGTCCCTTCTGCCAGGAATGACACACCAGGAATGACACACAGCACCACCAGAGGACGGACAAGCCAGTGTAAAGCTGGGCTTCCCTCTCCCAGTTGGCTCCTCCTGCCCCAGCAGGTGCCCAGCTCTGCTGCCTGGGCCCTGTCGTGGCTCCTCCACCTCCCGTGGACGTGACTTTGCCGTGGGTGATGTTTCTCCTCACCTCTGGAAGACTCCACGGCGCGAAGGGGCTGAAGACACCCCCCCCCCACTCCTGGATGTGGCCTCCAAGGACACCTGGCAAGTTGGTGGCCCCGTGGGACTGCAGGGAGCAGGACCCCCAGCACACACACGAGCTGGCAGGGCCCTGGCAGAGGTGGGCACGGCTGAGATGTGGGAGCAGTTCTTCACCCAGGGCATAGTTATGGGCATTTGGGCACTTTTTGTGGGTTAGCAGCTTTCCCTGTGAGCTTTCTCTCCTGACTAACACTGCAGGGTTTCTTCCATCACCTCTGAATTCCACCTTGTGTTGGGGCCACAGCTGGTGGAAGGGCCAGCAAGAGGGACCAGATGGCAGCTGAAAGCAGAATGGGATGGGAGTTCAGTGGGTAAACCTGGGCTGTCCTGTGGCAACACAGCGGCCTGGAGATGCACTTACACCTTTGGGTGACACACACGGGTCCAGCCCAAGGGTTTGCAGAGCTGGGTCATCGTATATTTGGGGTTACTCCCATCTCACCCTCAGGTCTGGGCAGGCTGAGCCCCCACACTGGGAGTGATTTGCACTCCTGTGCAAGCAGATCAGAGAATCTGAGAATCACAGAGTGGTTTAGGGTGGAAGGGACCTCAAAGCCCATCCAGTGCCACCCCCTGCCATGGGCAGGGACACCTTCCACTATCCCAGGTTGCTCCAAACCCTGTCCAACCTGGCCTTGGACACTTGCAGGGATCCAGGGGCAGCCACAGCTTCTCTGGGCAACCTGTGCCAGGAGATCAATGGCCATAACACCCCTGTCAGCAGCAGGGACCAAAATCCCCTTCCAGGCTGCCCTGTGAGGCCATTCTCACATCTGGCAGCAGGACAGGAAACCCTCCATGCTGACAAGGCAGCTCAGGTCTGCAGACCCACAACTGCCACAAAAATCACAGAATCACAGTAAAATCACAGCCCTGCCTGCTCAGCCCTTCCACTGGCACCAACAGGACATTTCAGGGCTTTCAATCCCAAATTCTGGTCCTGCCTCCACGTTGCTGTTGTGCTCTTAAGGCTCATCCAGGCAACAGGTGAGTGGGAGCAACCAGAGCCAGCAGTGCCCTAGTGCTGCTCCACATCCCCTGGGAACCCCCAGAAGGTGCTCAGCAAATACTGATTAATTACAAAACATTCTCTAATCGTGCTCCTCCCTCTGGGAAAGGCAGAGAGCTGTTCTTCTGGATTTCCATCCAAATAGCTCAGGTCCTCAGCTCCTCCAGCATCCAGGGTTGCTTTCCCACTACAGAAGTGGACCCAGCAGGAATATTGTTGGCGCAACAAAACACAAATTATTTCCATCTCACACCCACAGCCAGAGCTGTAATTCCATCACAGAACAAAGGTCAGGAGTCCTCCTCCTCTCACATAATTCAGTTTTGACAGCTCATAAGGATCAGAGGAGCTGGAGGTTTTAACTCAAAGGCTGAAATCTTGCTTCACAAGAGGCACTCGAAGCATCTTTATGAGTCTTTGCTTCAGCACTCTGCAGGTTTTTCATATGAGCCTGGAATATGTAGTTCCTGATGAATTTATTTGCTGGTGATAACTGATACTTGCCTGGGAAAAATGATGGTGGTGGTTTCTGCTTTAAAGAAATACCTCTGATTACAGTTCACTTGGAAGGTGAGATGGTTGTATCTGGAAGCAGGATTGAAATTCCTGAACTCCACACACACAAAGAATAAAGACACCACAAAATTCTTTTGAAACAGGTTGGGTTTTTTTCCTGAATGTTCACCAGTTTGCAAAAAAACTACAAAAACCTCAAGGACTGTAACAATATAGCACTTGGAAAAAAAGGCTGGTGTGTACAAAAAACAAGCATGCTTTTGATTTGGGGGTGGAGAGGGGTTGGTGTTTATCTGGGTCCTTTTCTTCCTTCAGCAGAATGTGAAAGAAGAAAGTACCAGTTTATTTAACAAGATAGCTCAGAAAAATAAGGAAGAACATGCTTTCCCTGTTACAAAACTAGCAGAAGGTGCATGCTCAAGGTCCAGAACACTGACACATGGACTGACACATTTGGGAGCATGCAGACTTGGTTGTATGACCCACAGGGCACTTCCCTGCCCCTGCCAAAGACAAAGTCTACACCCTGCATTTTGCTTTCCCTTTAGTTTGTTCTTTTGTTTTCTTTTTGTAACGAGTTATTTCCCTTTTTTTTTTATTTTTTTTTTTAATTGAGCCCTCAAGCCCAGGTAGCAGTATCCAAGGAAACAGCAGGAAAGAGTCCAGATCTGCACATTATCACTGTTTCTGCAAGTTTCATGCAAAACTTAAGCCATTTCTGCATGCAACACGATGCTGGGCACTCACTGTGCCTCACCCAGCTCCGGGGACATCTCCCCCTGCACACCGACAGTTTGTTGGTTGGGAAGCACAGGTTTGCTTTCCCGTGGACACAGAGAGATTAAAAGACCCCCCCTCCCTTCCCACTCCCCCCCAGCTGCCCCAAACACACGGAATGTGCATCTCAGCACCGGGTCCAGACAGTTCACTTGCCTACAGGAGCCTCAGTAAAGTCCCATGATGGCAGCGCCCACGTCCTTGGAAGGTCTTCGGTCCTTCACCAGGAAGTTAATCATGCTCTCGGACTTGATGAGCAAGTTGCAGCCCAAAAAGAAGATGCCAAACATGACAGTCAAGGAGAGGACGCAGAGCACGGCGATCTGCACCACCCTGGTGATGAAGAGGCTCCTCTCGTCGGGGGCCAGCGCCGAGGAGCCGCCGTCGGTGGCCAGCACGGCGCTGGTCCCGTTGCAGCAGGCCATGAGCACCCCCAAGCCCTGGGTCCTGTTGGGGTCAGCTCCCTGCTCCAGGAGAGTCTGGTTGAAAAAGGATCCATTCATGGTCTGTCGAGGGATCCCAAAATCTTCAGGAGAGGCGGAAGGGAAGCCGGGCTGTCCCCCTGCCCACCCCTCGCGGGCTCCGGGGCACCTCCTGCCTTTCTTCTCCCGGCGCCTGGGATGGAGAGGGAAACTTCCCCGAGGCTGGGAGCAGGTGGGAAGCCAGGGATGCAGCCAAGGGATGGCTGGCTCCCAGATCCCTCCTGGCACGGCGTTGGCACGAGCTCCCAAAACAGCAAAAGGAGAGAGAGAGAGAAGAGGCGAAGGGGGCTCGGGGGAGAGGACGGAGCCAGAGATCACCCCATGCCCCCTGCCCTGGCCACTGCCCCGAGCTGCCCTCCTAAAGCAGTGCCACCCGCTGCCGGGGCTCCCCCGCGGGAGGGAGAGCTGGTGCCTGCCGGCTGGGAGCTCCACAAATGCAAGTTCCACGCTGAAGTCCTCACCGTGTTCGAAGCAAAAACAGCAACTCCACCCCCTTCCAGCCTCCCCCCAGGACCGCCTTCCTCCCCCTCCACGCTCACCCTGCTGCCCACCCCTTCCCCACGCTGGGCACCCCTTCTCTGCCCTGCCACGGGTGCCCACACCCAGCCCAGTGCCACCCCCGGGTGGGGGCTGACCCCTGAGGCCCTGTGGAGCAGCACCTAACTCATCCCTGCCTCCAGCCCCCCCCCACCTGCTCCCAAAAGCATCCTGCACGGTCGCTGTTCCCCCCGGCCGGTCCCTGTCCCCTCCCCCGAAGGCTCCTGTGAGCCTCAGGCCAGCGCTGCCGTCGCTGATCCCCGTTTGCTGCTCCGTGCCACCCACTCGTTCTCCGAGCAGCCCAACGCAGCCGGTCCACCCCCAGCTCTGCTCGGCGATGCCTGTCCTGAGCCTCGGGAGGAGCTGATCCAGCCCCGTTCCTCCGGCCGGGGGTTTCCTCCTCAGAGCACACTGGTCTCTCTCTTCTCCCCCCTCCTGCTCCTTTGGCCCTTGGAAGGGCAGCTCTGCAGTGCTGCCCCTGATCTCTGCCCTGTCCCACAGCAGCATCCAGGGCTGGAGCACCACAGGCCCCTCAGCCCCACCAGGACAATCCCACGGAAAGCTTCATCATCGCTGCCCTCTCTGTGTCTGCCCGAGCTCCCAGACTGACCCCCCAGGTCAGGGTGCCCACCCATGTCTGGCTCAGCCCTGACCCTGCTCCTCCCAGGGCTGTGCCCGTGGCACTGCCATGTCCCGGCTCCCCAGCTCTGCCCTTTGGTGTGTGCCTGGAATCGTGTGTGGATGGCACAGGTCACCCCCAAACCAGAACCTGAGCACCTTGTCCCGGTTTATCCATGTCCATCTTGGCTCGTTTCCTCTGCCCAGCCCCCGAGGGGATCGTAACAAACCGAAAATGAGGATGGAGGAATTGCAGCCAAAGGCAGGAGCCTGCACTGACCAAGGGTGGGGGGAGCTTTGTAGGGGCAGTGCCAGCTGATCTTCCTTTTGGGCAGGGACCTGTGCCCCTGCTCTCTGCTGGGACTTTAAGGGCACGAAACTGTTCGGTTTGGGGTTTACTTGTTGCATTTTCCTCCTTGTTCAGCACCTGGTGTTCTCTCACTGAGCCGCTCCCGCTGTGAGGGCACTTTGCAGAAGAAGCACTTGCAGGGAGGAGGTGAAAGCCCTGATCCAACGAGCTGCTGCTCGTGTTTAACCTGAGGGCCGGGAAAAATCCCCACGGGAAAGCAGAGCACCCGCAGTGCCCCAGCCCGGGTGGGTGGGAGCTCCTCTCCCCGCTCGCTCCCAGACTGAAGGAGTTTCTGCTCCCTCTGGTGGCTCCAGCTCCAGCCTCTCCTCTCCCAGCACACCCCAGCATGGATTTGGGCTGCACACACACTCCTGGGTCACAGCCTGTGGCGATGGGGCTGCCTGGGCTCCCAAACATTCCCCTGCCTTTATCCCACCACAGACCCCAAAATCAGGAGCATCCCACTGCCTGTTACACAGTGCCTGGATGTAACATCATGGAATCCTGGAATGGTTTGGGTTCATCTAGTTCTAAGCCTCCAAACCATGGGCAGGGACACCTTCCACTAGACCAGGTTGCTCCAAGCCCTGTCCGAGGTGATCTTGAGCACTTCCAGGGATGGGACATCCACATGCCAGTGATGCTTCCAGGACAAGCAGCACCTTCCTGCAGCTGGCTGGGAAATTCCACCCAGACATGCTGGGTAAGTTCATGCCATCCTTGTCCTCGGGCATGACCAGCCTGGGAAGGTCCAGGCAGGTGAAATTCTTCATTTTATTACTTTTTCCTTCTTCTTCAGAGTTTTTACACCATGCTGGGAGTATCACAGCCCACGCTGGGCAGGGAGTTCCAGGACTCAGGGACCTGCAGGACCCTGGGGAGCAGCAGCACTTGCCACTTTGGGCAATTGGGTGCTGGGCAGGATGAGTCCCTGGTGAGGAGAGCCTGGGCCATGGATGGCAGCTCAGGTCTGGGGGTGTGCAGAGCCCAGCAGGGTCCCGCAGTTCTCTCTGGACACTTCAGATGAATTAATTGTCCCTCCCATTAAGCACTTGGACATGTCACAGTGTGACACAGGGTAGCACATGGGCACAGGCAGCCATATGGGCAGAAGGCCACGTAGGCAGCACGTCCAGGCAGAAAATAAGGGATTTGAATGCCCTAAAACTGCCTAATGGGGTCTGCAGTGTGAGGTGGTTCTGGGGTCTGAAGCAGGGCAAGACTAGAGCTACCCAAAAGCAGGTCTGGGGGTTGTATTGATGTCTCAGCCAAGGTACAGCCCTTTTTGACATCATGTGAGGGTCAACGGGCTTCTAGTCCCCTTTGCCAAATCCTCATTAACAAGCCCTGGGGAGGGAATTGGATCCCAGGCAGACAATGATCCCAGTGATCCCAGTGAGCAGAGCCCAGACACCATGGGGGGACAGCAGCACCCACAGGGCCCATGGGGCTGCTGGGGAAGCCAAGAGGCATCAAAACATCTTCTTTCAAAGCCAAGGAAAGCTCCAGATCCTGAAGCAGAGTCCACATCTCCATCTCACCCTCACAGGCACTGCCGCCTCCTTGAGATCCGTGGGATGTGGGACAGGTGCTGTTATCCCCATCTCTCCTGGCCTGGGGCTGTGCTCTCACACAGCACTGGGCACATCCCCTGCAGCCTCTGGCACTGCCAGGCTGTGGGTACAGCTCTTGGCACCAATATAGGCTCATTTTTACTGCCTGGCATTTCTGAGTTGGATCATTTTGACCCAGGGTCGCCTCATTACTGTCCCCAACCCCTGTCACTCGCTGGGAGGGAGCAACCCAGGGCTCCAGGGAAACAGCCCTTCTCTCCCTTTCGCCCCCCAGCCTGTCTGTGGAGTTCCCCCGTCTCTGCCCTTGGTGTTGCAGGGCAATGAGATGTTGATAAAACCCCTTTGGGAGGCATCCACAGGCAGCTCCATCATTTCTGTGCACATCCCATTCCCTGTACTTGCTTAGCACAGGAGCCGTTCCTGAGGACACAGAGGGGAAAAAAACAATACAAGCAAGAAGAAAATCAGGTCCAAACTATCTGGCCCCAAAGCTGAACCCATGTCCAGGTTTATACCCAAACTGCTGGTTCCACCGGGTCCAATTTTTGGCTGGGTCTCCCTCAGCTCCCAGCTGGGATATTCCCATTTGCCCATCTCTGAGCTGAGAACCCACGCTTTCATATCAGTGTGTATTTGCTCTATTTCTCCTTAAATCCTTGAACTCGGGCGGCTCAGCCGGGGTTTAAAACGAGCCGCCTTTCCCGCAAGAGTTAACGAAAGGAAGGAGCGCCCAAGATTTTGCGAGGAATTAAAGCCAGGCGGAAGAGCCTATGGGAAAGAGCCTGTTACCAGCCCCGCGGCTGCAGGTCACCAGTGCCGAGGACTCGCTGCCAGGGTTTCTTAGGTCCCTGTGCGAGCTGGGAGAGCCAGAGCAGCATGAGGAGCCGGCGGCGGGGCGGGCGGGGGCACTCCTGACTCCCGACTGACGAGCCCGGCGCAGTTTCCTCCGCTCGCCATGTGTGTCATCCAGCCCGACCCATGATTCACCTCCTGGGCTGCTTAAAACCCTCCCGAGCTGCTCCCCAGCCCTCTCAGAGGGGCTGCTACAAGAGGCCCCCCGCGTTCGGGGCTCGGAGGAGAAGATGGGACAAGCCTGGCTGGCGCTCGGGGTCCTGGCGCTCTGCGCCGCTGGAGCCTGGGGTAGGTTCGCTCTGTCCCCGCTGTCACTTCTCAGAGCTTAGTGAAGCTGCTGCCTGTTATTTCTACAAATCCCAGGACTTTCTGCCTTCCCGGGGTCCGCGATTTCTTGGGGGAAATCACTCGGAGGGGGGGAGCTGGCAGCCTGAACTGCGGCGCCTTCCCACGTACAAAGCTCGGCTCGAGCCGGTTGGGCTTTGGCTGGGTCGGGGCCGGGGGGTTCTCAAGGATGTTACAGGGTCGGGACAGGGTTTGGTGGGTTATTTTCACTGGGTGTGGCGAGTTTGTATCCTCTACCTACGCTGCGTTTGGCTCCGGGTGCTGGTTTGTAATGGAAGGACTGGAGCGTGGCTTGGGCTCCGTCCTTCACAAACAGAAAATCCACTGGCAGATCTCACAGGGCAGGTAATTCCTGCGTCCGGAGCATTTTGGGAGCACGGGGAGGGGGGCATTTATGTCTTGTGTTATTTTTTTTCTCATGTTATTTTACTGCTTTTCTTTAAAAACTCCGATTTCTGGCATCAGGTGATCTCAGGACAAATGTAGTTTGTATTTTAGGAAGGTTCCCCAGTGTTAAAGTACAGGGGAGCCTGGAAAAGCGTTATCTCCCCACCCCACCCCAGGTGTGTTCCCAGGGCTCAAAGTCAACCCTGCAACCGCAAAAAGGTGATTTATAAATCGGTCCCATTGTTTTCGAGGCCAAACTCAGGGGGTTTGGGGCAACATTGTTCTGTCTAAAGACTTCCAGAGCTTGGTGAATTCCCAGGAAGAGCCTGAGGCTCCGATCTGCTGCCGGATGGAGCTGTCACCAGCACAGGACACGGGATAACCCCTGGAAGAGTTTGAGTTTGCAGAGCTGCAGTTTGGGGCTGTGCAGGGGATTGATTTCTCTGGTCCTGTGTGTTGGTGGTGCCTGTGATGAGCTGAGCTGCGTTTGGGGCATCCCATCCCCAACAAGACGCTGGCAGGAAGGGAGAGGTTCAGAGAGGAGAAACACCCCCGGACTGGCAGGGTGGGGATCAGCCAAAAACGGGCCAGATCCTTATCACTGAGTCAAGCAGAAAGACCAGAGAGGATGTAAGTAGGTGTGGTTTGTACCTTTATCAAGTCTTCTAAAATGTCTTTATCAGGTTGTCTGTGAGCACATTCTTGCTCAAATTGGCAGAGGGGGGGATACCAAAGCGTGTGGCTGCTCCTGGGGCACTCAGAGGTTACTCCTAGTGCAGACTGGAACGAGTAATTTTCCCCAGCCAGGGCAGGGTGATGCTCAGCCACGGATGTCTGGGGTGTTCCAAGTGCATCACTTCCCTGGAAGTGTTCTATCCCAGGCTGGACAGGACTTGGAGCAACCTGGTCTAGTGGAAAGTGTCCCTGCCCATGGCAGGGGGTTGGAACTGGATGATCTTTAGGTAATTCCGACCCAAACCACCCTGTGATTCTATGATTTCACCTCCCTCAGGGCCCCAGGCCCAGCCCCAGGTGGGTGATTCCCATCATCCTGCCCAGTTTATCTCCCATTTCCCTGGATTTCAGGATTGCTGTTATTTTAAAAACCCAGAGTCTTTAGGATCAGCTCAGTGTGTGAGAACAGCTGCTTTCATAGTCAAAAAATGCAGCTTTTGTACTTGGGTTTATTAGTTTTTATGGCTGGAAAAATAAGCTGCAAAGATGAAAAAAAAAAAAAAAAGGTAACTAAAACCCACAGAATTTGTTAGTTTAGGCTGTGCTGGGACCGTGTTAACCTGCTCACAGCCAGGCAGTGTCTGAGCCTGGGGGGCACTGCCAGGCACTCGCAGGGCAAAACCTGAGGGGACTCCAGCTGCAGCCCCCTCCACATCTTCCACATCCTCCACTCCTCTCCATCTGTGCTCCCACATCCCCCAAAATCCCTGTTCCCACAAAACCCTCCTGGCACTGCATCCAGTGCTGGGAATGCCAAAATAGGGACATTTCCCCGTGCTGAAGGGGATCACAGCAGGATCAGCCTCATGTTTGGAGGGCCATAACTGCCCTGAGGAACCAATCCCAGCTGGCACCCAGCGGATTTCAGCCCCTTCCCAGGGGAAGGGATGGCCCTGCTCCTCCATCCAGCCCTGTGGGGGGCAGCCAGGAATGGCTGTGGAAGGTGCTGGAGGTTGGGGAAGGGTCCTCCAGCCCTGGGAACATGGAGTGATGGACACCATGGGGACCTGGGGGCAGGTACAGACCTCCAGGGACCCCCCAGGCAAAGCCACCAGCAATGGCACGGTGGCACAATGTGACATCAGCCCCCAGGGCAGCCTTGGGAATGGCAGCATCCCTGCCCCATCCCTGCCCCATCCCTGCCCCTGCTGCAGTCCCACCTACCCCCACGTGCAGCTGCCTGGCCATGAGACCACTGCTCTGCTCAGGCTCGTGGCCCTTGTTCCAAAATCCACCAGAAAATTGGGGTTACATCCCCAGCATGAAGGGGGGACAGCAGGTCAAGGGCCCCTGGGCTGTGGGGTGCTGGCAGGAGGGGGAGAAAGGAAACCACGAGGGGCCAGAGGCTGCACACAGGCAGGAGGTGATTGGTACCAAAATGTGGGCAGCAGATGAGCTCAAAGGGACAGTCCTGGGGCTTGTTAGCCCTGAGCTCAGGTTTCATGGCATGAGGAGGCAGCCAAGGGCTCAGCTGGCAGACACGAGCTTGGGATCTCCTCCACATGGAATTTCAGAGGATCCTGATCTCCCTGAGATGGAGTTAACCCTGCACAGGGGACACCGAGGCAGGGAGTGGCCGAGGGACTTGGCTCAAGTCACGGGGGAAACCTGTTTGAGCCAGGATTTGGGCCAGTGTGTCTCACATCCCACAGCACCCACGGGTGTCAGCTCTGCAGTTCCCCAGCAGGGTGGGTGCTGGGGCAGAACCAGGTGACTGAACCAGCTAAAACCCACTGTGAGGGGACAAACCCCACGGTGGCATTAAACAGGAGCCAGGGCCAGGAGTGTTGCTGGTGGCACTGGGGGCTATAACCCTGCCCCAGGCAGGGCTGAGCCACCACAGCCGTGAACCAGCAGCTGGACACAGCCCCTGTACCAGGGACACGAGTGTGGAAACGCAAGGAAACTCCTGGCACGGGGCAGGAAAGCACCTGGCACCCCTCCCAGCCCTGACCGAGGGGCCACGGTCCTGGTGGGGGTATCAAAGCACCAGGGCTCCCCAGGGACCTGCAGATTTGGAAGCTGTTCCTGTGTCCAGGCACGTGGCTCTGGCGTTGGCAGCTCCGAGTGTTTAATCCCAAGGGCTGCCCGGGAAATGCTTCCCTGCTCCCCCGGAGGGCTGAGCCACTGCCAGGCGGGGATCTGGCTCCCAGCACGGCACAAATCCATGGCACGAGCCCCGGCTGCAGCCACCGGTGCTCGGCAGGGAGGAGGG
>NW_016690393.1:473578-485917 GCF_001604755.1 Lepidothrix coronata
GAGCCAATGTGAGAAGTGGGAGGGAGCCAATGTGAGAAGTGGGAGGTGTTGGTGTTGCTGCTGCAGTTGGAGAGTCCTTTGCCTTCCCCCTTCCCTGCCCCATCCGCCCCCAGGATCGATCTTGCTGCTGGCACATTGCTGAGGTGCAGGAACCAACCTGTCACACTTTTGGGCCGTTTAAAATCTGCCCCATCCCCACATGGAGCCGGGTAGCAAGAGCTCTGGGCACGGGTGCCACCCCAAAGCTGGTGCTGAGCCAGGCAGGCGGGTTCAGCCTTTAGCTCGGTGCCCTGCGTGGGACAGGCTGGGGGTGTTGGTGGCAGAGGTGTGATGAGACACGTCCTGGGGCACATCCCCAAGCAGCTGCTGGACTTTGGGACAACCACAGCCTGTGAGAGCACCCCCACACCCCAGCCCAGGTGCCCCCAGGCAGGAGCTCACGGCCGTTGTTTGTGGTTCTGCCCGGAGACCTGACGACATCGTTTCACAGTTTCCTCTTTCCGTTTTATGTTGCGTTTCCTGTGGTGGAAAACGCTGCCGGGACAGCCCTGGGCAGGGACAGCGGGGACACGGGACAAAGGGGAGAGCCCTGCCAGCATCCCCCGGGTCCCGGGGCTGCAGTGTCCCCCGGCCAAGCGGGCACATGGCTGTGGTTTGCTCTGCCCAGGGAGCCCTAAAACTGCCGAGGTGCTTGTGCCCGGGAGGGAGGAAGAGCCGAGGGCGACACTCGTGTCCCCAGCACTTGTCACTGCCGGCGGTTGGAACCGCGGAGCCGCCCAGTCCGGGCTGTGCCACCTCCTGACCCTGAGCCCTGCGGGCACTGCGGGCACTTTGGGGCACTTTGGGGCACTTCAGTCCCCACACACAGACTCTCTGGCCTCTGACCTCCAGGACTGGTGCCAGCCTGTGTCTCCCAGAGTCCCCACGGCCACTGTCACTGACAGAGCCAGCCTTTGCCTGGGACACCGGTGCAAACCACCCCCAGCACATTGCTGGACTCCTGCCCCTTCCCTCCCCTCCTTTCCCTGGATTTGAAGCCGAGCCAAGGCCAGTCACTGTGTTCAGTGTCTGCACAAGGTGGCACCGACCACCCTGCCCTGAGTGAGCCACTGACCACCCTGCCCTGAGTGACCCACTGACCACCCTGGGTCGGGGCAGTGGGAAGAGGCAGCTGATCCCTGGCAGGGCTGTGGGTACCACTCTGCACCCCTGGGAATTCACCCCTTCCCTCTCCTGCTGCTCCAAGGGGGCTGCAGGGGGGCACAAATACCAGCAGTGGGAGCTTCACTCCAACACCTGGGTGATGCTGCAGGGAGGAGGGGACACTTTAAGGAGCTGGCACGGCAGGAATGGTGCTCAGCCCTGGGCAGGATCAAGCCCGGCCGGTGCCAGGGTATGAAAGGGGCGAGGAGGCAACACCCAGGGTTTGGGGCTGGGAAAGGGGGCAGAGCAGGGCCCTGGTGGGGGCTGTGGCTGCTCAGGGAGCCGGTGGCTGAGCACTGAGTCCTGAGCACAGGGGTGAGCTGGGGCTCTGCAGGCTGTGACTGCTCTGTTTTGCTGTTCCAGGGGGCAACATCTGCACCACCCGTGGGGTGAACTCCTGCAAGCAGTGCCTGGCTGTGAGCCCCCTCTGTGCCTGGTGCTCTGCCGAGGTAAGAACTGGGGGGCTGAGCTGGGGGGCTGAGCTGGGCTGAAGCTCATCCCAGAGCAGGACTGGGGCTGTGGAGGAAGGGACGAGCCTTTGGGCTGTGGGATTAATCCCAGGCTCCATCTCCACCTGTTCCCACCGTGTCTAAACACATCCCCTGGCTCAGACCTGCACATCACTCCTGCCCTGCTCCCAAAATCTGCCCCTTAAGCGTGTGCTGGTGGGAGCTGCATCGAGCTGGCTGGGAAATGGTGCTGCTTCCACTGGGAAATCACTTTGCCTTTCAAATAACATGCATGTAAAAGCTCAGTTTACTTTTGGTTTGCTTCTTGAAAACCTGTTGTAAAGCTCTGGCTGAAGGAGCTTAATTGCTGGAAGGGGCTGGAAAGGGAAGGGGGATTGGAGGGAGGAATTGAAAATGGTGATTAGAAGTTATGGGGTTGGGTTTAAAAGCCTTTTTTTTCATTGCAAGTAAGGGGAGGAGAGGACAAGGTGCCTTGTTTTGGTTGCTGGGCTAAGGAGGATGTGAGTGCTGAGCTGTGGCTCTCAAATCACTCAGTTTGGGTAGGTGAGAGCCTGGGAGATCTGCCACACTCCCCTCCAAAAATGCTGCCCTGGGGGTTAATCCATTAGGTAAGAGGAGGGAGTTTCCCAAGGGGATGGAAGAGCAGCCCCGGGGCAGAGCCAAGGGAGGTGAGGCTGGGATGGGGAGAGGTGATGAAACCTTCAGGGCATCCAGCCCGGGGTGGATCCCCCTCTGGCAAGGCTTTCCTTGCTTTCTGCTTCCTCCAGCTGAGGCTGTGCCCGTGGTGTCCAGGAGAAGACCTGGGAAAAAGTGATCCAAGCTGGAAAATGCTGTTGGATCGTGCCTGTGTGGTCGATGCCTTGGGGTCAGTGTGTGTCTGGAGGGGATGGCTGTGCTTGCTGTGCCCATCAGATAGGGCTGGACCTCGGGTGTGGTGTGAATAAAGATGTTTGTGCCCCTTATCTCCCTCGGGGAGTGTCCGAAATGTGCCGGGTGATAAAGGGCCTGGCTTCCCTCTGGATCCCCTGTCCCGGGGGGAATGCTGGCTGGGCTGGGCTGGGCTGGGCTGGGCTGGGCTCCCTCCTTCCCGGCTGCTGACTGGGCAGGGCTGGTGCCTTAACGCTGCAGCGGGGGCTGTGATGGAGCTTTTTTTTTTCCTCCAGATCAGCAAAGGTTTCCAAAAAAGGAAATATTTCCAGTGCTGCTGCGAGCTGTGCTCGTGGACAGACGTGACAGCGGGGAGGGAGCCGTCCCACTGCCAGAGCCGGCCCCCGGAGAGCCGGGAGTGCAGCTCAGCTCAGCAACTCTGCCCCAACATCTGGACCACATTGTCCTAATTTAGCAAATGAGGGTTTTTGCTGCGGGTTTGTTTAATTTCCCTGGGGTGGGGGGAGGTCTCTGATACTGCACAGCCCCCCCTTTTTTTTTTAAAGGGACAGTGCCCTTAGTTGTGCTCCTGCTCCTGCTGCAGCCCTTTCCCACTCACTGGGGTGATGAGCTATTGCTGCTCCATCCTGGGCTGGGATGGGAGAAGGATTTCATTGTGGTTTCTTGTGATCACTGACCCCCCTGAGCGCTGATGCAGAGGGGAGTTGAGTTTTATTTATTTTTTGGAAACCTTGACCACTCTTCCCAACAAATAGATGCTCTCATCCCTCACTTCTTCTTTTGGAAAAAGCCAGCCAAGCTGTAACACTGACACGTGGCTCTAAAACCCCTTTGGAGATTATTGTGACAGATCTTCCAGCACCTCACCCTCCCAAAATGTCACCCATTCTGGTTCCCTTGGAGGAAAGGTGGAGGCAAGGCTGGACCAGGGGTGGATTTCAGAGAAGCTGCTGGAAGATTTTAGCTTAATTTGGGGAGGTATCTGTGCTCTGAGCCCTCCCAGGAGCTCTCCTGCAGAGAAGCTGATGCTGCATGTGGTTGTGCCAGAGCTGAGAATGGAGATGCCCCGGGGATGTGGGAGTTTCCACAGCCTCCCACCCTGGGAAGGCAGGGATGGAGCTGGCTCTGGCAGTGCCCTGCCTGACCCTGCCCTCACTTAACGGCTCTGGAGGCAGGAATTGGGATAAAATCACCAGGTTTCCCATCCTGAGTTAAAACCTCCCTCCCTGCAGCGGGACAGAGGGCAGGTGGGGCTGGGGAGCATCTCTGGGAAGGGCTGTGGGAAGGTTGGGATGGAGGGGTGGGAACACATCCCCTCACATTTCTGCCCTAAGGAGCTGTGCTGATGGAGGAGGGGGATTTATCACGGGTGAAGTCCCTGCACTGTGTGTTTGTCACCAGCAGGCCTTGGCTGCCCCAGGTTGTTCCCACCTGGGGCTGTGCCCAAAGTGCTGAGTCAGCAAGGTGGCAGAGACTGGGGTCAAAAACAGACTGGGAGCTGCCAGGACCCTGTAGCCAAATACTCCTTGGATGGCACAGGAATGTTTTCCTTCACCTTTTGCAGTAGTTTTGTTGCTGGGGAGGCTCCTGTGAGTCCTGAGCCAACCTCAGTATTTAGGGCTCCACGGAAAGGGGAAGGATGCAGTCCTGGGGTTAAACAGCTTCTCCGTGGGAATCTCACAGCAGGAATGGTGCTGCTAATCCCACAAGGTGCCACATGGCCTCTGAGGTCCTGGGAGCTCCCTGGGATCTCCAGGTACCCCCCAGTGCCATGGATAAACCCCACCTGCCCAGCCCAGCCTGCTTTTCACCCACGTACTTTTCCAGCAATTTCCCTTCCTGGGACAGGAACGTACGTGATGACTGATGGGATCTGGAGTGAACCAGCCACCTCTTCCCACAGCAGGGAGCCCCGTGGGGTGAGCCTGTGGGGTGGATGGGTGCAAGGGAGCTAATTTGGAGGGATGACTTGTCCTCCTCCCCGTCAGCAGCGATCCGGTGGGATCGGGAGGCTGTGGGGGAGGAACACGCCTGCTGATGTATTCCTTGGCTGTCCCTGCTTCCAGAGGGCCGTGGGCCAGCCAGGGCCTCCTGACACCATTGCGTTCTTCCCCTTGTTTGCAAATTCATCCCTGGGTTCAATCAACCTGAACCCAGGGCAGACGATATCCCGGATGGGAACCTCTCCAGCACCGGGAGACTCAGAACTGGGATCCAGCATCCCTGGACCAGCCCCACCAGGGCTTGTGCCACTTCCCTTTGCACCAGGGAGAGGCTGTGCTGGTCCTCTGCTGTAGGAGTCCGATGTGGAAAGACTTGGGCTGTGGGAGGCAGATGGAAAATCCCTTTGGGGAGGAGGGTGGACACTGCCTGAGCGGGAACGTGTCACAGCAGATCCCGGCAGTGATGGGGGAGAGAAATTCCTCCCATATTTGTCTCCATGAGAAACTGGAGGGACGTGAACCCTTCTGAATGTGTGGTGATAAGGGCAGGGAGCCGGGAGCTTTCTAGGAAAGGAGGGACAGGGCTGGAGCCCGCAGTGACTCCACACTTTGTGCTTCCTGCCCCTGACGGGCCCTTGACGGCTTCTCCTGCACTCCAGTGCCTGTTCACTCTTTCACTCCTTTTTTGGTGCTCCTTTCCCGGTCAGCTCCATCCGGCAGGAAGCTGGGGAGCTGGAGATAAGCCTGATCCACTCCTGGGCAGGAACTGAGCACTGCTCCCTGCACTGGGCTCACCCACAGTGGGCCCGTTCCTTGCTCACAGCAGGATTCCTGAGGGCACGTGTGGAGAAAATGGGGGGAAAAGGTGATTTGTCTTTTGCCAAAGCAACAAGTAATTTAAAAAGTCCCAGCCTGCTCCTGTTCACATCCCACCACACCCTCCTCCAGCCATCCCACAGAGACAGGCTTTCCTTTCAGCTCTGCCAGAACCCAAACGTGAGGCTCCAGCTGCCAGGAGCCGGGAGGGGGTTGGCAGGGGTGTGTTATCCATCGCTCCTTGGCAGGGGTTGCTGAGCTCCTGCTTTGGGTCCTGGCAGGACGTGCTGATCCCAAATCCCCTCTGTCTGCCACCTCCCTCGAGCACAGACCGTGTGCCCCAAAACCCCTCCGGGCCTGGTCTGGCATGAGGTGTGATAAAGCTCTCCAGGGAAAAGGGGGGTGGTTTTCCTTCTCCCAGCTGTGGGGAGCTGGTTCCTGACCGTGTCCCTCTCCCCCAGGTCTGGGCACAGTCGTCCCCTCGCTGTGACCTCCGTGCCAACCTGCTGCACAACGGCTGCGGGCAGGAGCACATCGAGTCCCCCAGCAGCAGTGTCACCATCCTGGAGGACAGACCCCTCAGCAACAAGGGCTCAGGGGGGGCCACCACCACCCAGATGAGCCCCCAGAGAATTCAGCTGAACCTGAGGCCAGGTAAGAGCCCCCAGGCCGCTGTGGGAAGGGGGGGATGCAATGGGAATAACCCAAAGGGCGCTCAGGCAGTGACAGAGCCACGGCTCTTCCTCGCTGGCCAAGGGGGTCTTGTGGGGGCAAGGCCAGGCTGGGGCCACACTGAACCCTCCAGAACATCCCTGGTGGGCAGCCTGCAAGCTGCTTGCTGCCTTCAGTCTCTTGCCTCAAGCCTGATGTGCCCAAGGGGCAGGACTGGATGTGACTTCAACAAAAAGCCGTTTGGATCCGAGGCGCTGCCGCTGCGCTCGGAATTCCTGGGTGGAAGTCGGCTCGTGTCTAACGAGCAGCTGGCAGGGCTGGGCTGCCAAGAGGTCCTGTAATTTCCCTGGCTCCCTTCAGCCAGGCAGGCTGGAGCCAATTAACTGCTCTGGTCCCCTGCCAGCAGCCAGGAGTTTCAAGGATGCCAGGCAGGAGGCAGAGCTAACGGGCGTCACTCGCCCGAGCTCACGGAACCGGTTCGGGGAATGTCGCTGGTAAAGTCGGAGCGGCCAAAGCGACACAGATATCAGAGGTAGCCCAGGTGTAAGGTGATCAGGAAGCTGTTTATTGCTCTCAAGTGTTTATTTTATACTCTTTGTACACTATTGGTTCAAAAGTCTCAAGCATAAAACACAGTACATACATTGGTAATCCAGAAGACACTGCACACGCTCTCATTGGTGACACTGAAGACACTGTGCCTGCTGTCACTGGTGATATTGTGCACATTTTGATTGGTGACCTTTGCTCTGGGCTGCCTTACGTTTGTTCCATCCGGCATTACAGTAAATATTTCCTTAGAGTTGTTTACATTCCTCGTCACTGATTGCCAGGCTGCTGACAGGTTCTCTGCCAGCCCCGACAGGGGAGCGTGGAGCGAGCGGTGCCATCGCCTGCTCTGCCCCAAACATCCCCTCACAGGTCACTCTGCCAGTCTCAACAGGAACAATTTTGGTTCCTTGTGCTCATTAAAGCCCTGGGGTTGGATGTCAGTGGCTGACAGCACGTGGCACATCCCTGGGGCTGGCCAGGAGGAGTCCTGACCCATCTGAAGGACAGAAATGTCTTTGTGGGGACATGGAGCTGCTCAGTGGCCATTGTTCTATTTAGGTCTAAAGGTATTTGGCAGGAGGGGGGGTGAGTGTGTTGCTCGGGAGAGTAAATCCCTGTAAATTCCTGTTTCTTGGGAGAAAACCCAGCTTGATACCATCTCTGCCCAACCAAGAGGGTTTGGAATGAGTCATCGGCCTTGACTCCTGAACCAAGACCAGATCATGAAGGATACAAGCAGGACAAGTCACAGCTCGTGTCCCACAAGCTGAGTGTGCTCATGGCTTCAGCTCAACAAGGACAAACAGCTGCCATCTGAGCAGAAAGATGGGACCCCTGGCTCTGTTTGGGGTCCCAGCACAGCTGGAGGGGGGATGGAGCTCTTTGGGCTCTCATAGTTTTTGAAACTTTCTCCATCCTGAAAGAAGGTGACGTGTGGGTTTACATGGAAATGTGAAAACAGCAACAATTTAAGCTCAATTAAAGCTTTTTTCCCCTCAGTGTCTGAGGTGTTCAGACAAGGCTGCAGCTGTGCCCTGGCTTACCTTTCAAAGAAGCCTTTTCAAGGACCAGAAGAAAGAACCTTTGTCTCTTAAAAAGGCCAAAAGAAAAGGTCAACTCAAGGCATTTTCAGCCTTTTTTTTTTTTTTTAAGTGCCAAAGTCGTCAAAACTGGCCTGATCCCCGGAAGGATCTGTCTGAGGAAAGTTTTTGTTTCAATGGAAAATGTTGCACCAAAAATTTCCCAGTAGGAGCTGGGAGGAGCCGAGGGGAGAGGGATGGGGGAGGCCTCAGGAGATGCTTGGAGTCCCTGGGAGCTCAGAGAAGTCCAGAGCAGCCTTGCAGTCCCCTTGTGGTCCCTGCCAGACCTGCTGTGCTGGAGGGTCAGCCCTGGGCAGGAGGATCTGCTCACATCCTGGTACTGAGAGGTTTGGAGAACAGGAGCCATGGAATGCAGACACATCTGTCACAGAATCCTAAAACAGTTCTGGTTGGAAAGGACCTTAAAGCTCATCTCATTCCACCCCCTGCCATGGGCAGGGACACCTTCCAGTGGACCAGGTTGCTCCAAGCCCCGTCCAACCTGGCCTTGGACACTTCCAAGGGTGCACAGAACATCTCCTGTGCAAGCACCTGACTAAGGGCTTTGCCCCTCTGTGTCTGTCTAAGGGTGATGTTCTCCTCCCAGCAGCTTTTAACCATCCCCTGGGTTCCTGCTGACCCTGCAGTGTGACCTTCTCCCTAATCCTGTGGCGAGTCCCCCCCTGCTCCTCCCAGGAGAGGAGCTCTCACTCCGCTGCCCTGTCACATTCCAGACGACTCCCAGGTCTTCCGTGTCCAAGTGCGTCAGGTGGAAGACTACCCTGTGGACATCTACTACCTGATGGACCTGTCCAACTCCATGAAGGACGACCTGAGGAACATCCAGAACCTGGGCACGAAGCTGGCCAGCGAGATGCGCAAGCTCACCAGCAACCTCCGCATCGGCTTCGGGGCCTTCGTGGACAAGCCCATCTCCCCCTACATGTACATCTCTCCTCCAGAAGCCATGGAGAACCCTTGCTATGAGTAAGTCCCGGGCTGAGGGAGTCCTGGGAGGGCCAGAAGTTGATGGGACATCACTGGAATGTGGCTGGAAATCCATCCCAGTGCCTGATTCCGGGCAGGGTTCAGACCTTGCTGCACAGTGTGTTCTGCCGGCACAGGGAGGAGGAGCAGGTCTGAACTAGAACTATCATTGTCACCGGGAAGTCCTTAAGGGAACAATTTTACACCAGTTTTTCATGAGAAGTGTTGAGGCTCGAAGCAAACGACTCCTAAAAATCCCAGCAGGTCTGAGGCTGGGAGCTGCCCTGAGCCCAGCACCTCTAGGTTGATTTTTAGAAGGTCCTTCACCGGCACATCCTGGACAGGCCCCTGGGACACGGGATGGCTGCAGGGCAGGGATGGGAGCTGGCAGAACCCTGTGACTGTTGTGTCCCCCCCAGGATCGGTGAGACCTGCCTGCCCATGTTCGGGTACAAGCACGTGCTGTCGCTCACGGACGAGGTGACCCGGTTCAACGAGGAGGTGCGGAAGCAAAGCGTGTCCCGGAACCGCGACGCGCCCGAGGGCGGCTTCGATGCCATCATCCAGGCCACTGTGTGCGAGGTGAGGGGCAAGAAGGCCTGGCTGGGGCTGGGGCAGGGCCACCAGCGTGGGCAGAGACCGCCCAACCCCACCAGGACAGGATCATGAGCCTTGTTGAGCTGCTGTGCCACTCGGCTCTGGAGAGGGTGAACATTCAACCAGCACATTTCCAGCCCAGTAGTCAAGGCAAGGGAAGAGCAGGACCTTCAGTGGTCCTGGCAGGAGAGAGGAGCAGAGGAGGTGTTTGGGAATGGATGATGATCCCATGTCAGCCCTGCAGTGACCAGCCCAAAAGGGACAACAGCTCCCGTGCCTGCACCTTGATTTTGCTGGAGGGGTTTATTAGGTCAGTCATTAAACACCGTGATTAACACAGGCAAATTAATCACAGAATCACAAAATATGCTACTTGGGAGGGACCCACAAGGATCATCCATCCAACCCCTGGCCCTGCACAGATTCCCCTACAATCCCACCCTGTCCCTCAGAGCGGTGTCCAAACCCTCCTGGAGCTCTGGCAGCCTTGGGGCCGTGCCCACTGCCCTGGGGAGCCTGGGCAGTGCCAACCACCCTCTGGGAGAAGAACCTTTCCCTGAGATCCAACCTGACCCTGCCCTGACACAGCTCCAGCCATTCCCTGAGTGCTGTCCCTGGTCCCCCCAGAGCAGAGCTCAGTCCCTGCCCCTCCTCTGCCTCTCCCCAGGAAGCTGGAACTGCACTGAGGTCTCCCCTCAGTCTCCTCTTCTCCAGCTGAACACACCAAGTGCCCTCAGCGTCCTCACACGGCTTCAAATCAAGGCCCTTCCCCATCTTCATTGCCCTCCTTTGCACACTCTCTAATAGCTTGATATCTTCCTTATTAAAACCCATCTTTCACCTGTACAAGCAGCCCCTGCCCCCCTGCCAGCCCCCACATGCCCACAGCACTTCCCTGGGGGAGCAATTCCCTCCATTCCTTCTGCAGCTGGTTGGTCCTTACGGCCGAGTCACGCCCCGGGGTGGCACAAAGGCAGCAGTGGGGCGCTGGCACAGGGTGCTGCCACGTAACTGGGAGCTCCTTTCACCGCAGGAGAAGATTGGCTGGAGGAATGATGCTTCCCACCTGCTCGTCTTCACCACGGACGCCAAGACCCACATCGCCCTGGACGGGCGGCTGGCCGGCATCGTGCAGCCCAACGACGCCCAGTGCCACATTGGCAAGGATAATTTCTACTCTGCCAGCACCACACTGGTAAATCCCGGCCCAGGCGTGGGGTTGTGGAGCCCAGAGCTCCTGTTGGGTCCCCATGGGATGGGAAAGGTGGTCCAGCCAGGGCTGGAGAGCCGGGTGGTGGAGGTACATGTCCCTAGGGGATAACCTCTCCTCTTCCCCAGGACTATCCCTCTCTGGGCCTGATGACTGAGAAACTCTCACAGAAGAACATCAACTTGATCTTTGCTGTGACAGATACAGTTGTTGGCCTCTACCAGGTACCAGCTGCTGTGCAGACACTTTTTGGGGGGCTGGAGGGTCCCCAGGAGCCAGCCATGGGTGGCTGGAGATGGCTTGGTGGTCTCCTGTCCCACCAAAGCTCCCGGGGACGCTCCTGTGTGCCTGGGTGGGGTTTGGCCCAGCCACGACACAGTCACCCATCACAAACAGACCTCCTTTATGGTATTTCTCCAGAACTACAGTGAGCTGATCCCAGGCACAACCGTGGGCACCTTGTCCAGAGACTCCAGCAACGTCCTGCAGCTCATCGTGGACTCCTATGGGGTAAGTGTGTGATGTGTTGGCCCCACAAGAGCTCTCCGCCTCCCAAAATAGCCCCTGCTTCACACTGCAAACAGCCCACCCAGATTTGGCAGCCCCCCCAGCCCTGAGCACCCTCCCTGGCCCAGCTGTGAGCATCTGTCTCCACCCATGTGAGAGGGAAGGGAGATCACTGTGTTCACTGCCTGCCCCTTTCCATCCTCAAAGGCATTCGAGGCAGTGACGTAGGGAATGATGTAGCCAAGCCTTGAGAGAGACTTGGAGCACTCGGTTCCTGTCCTGTGGTGCTGGGGGGGACCCTGCCTGGGTCTGAGCCCTCCCCAGTGCTGTGTCCTCATCACTGCTCTCTCCTTGCCTAGAAAATCCGCTCCAAGGTGGAGCTGGAGGTGCGGGACCTCCCCGAAGAGCTGTCCCTGGCCTTCAACGCCACCTGCCTCAACGACGAGGTCATCCCTGGGCTCAAGTCCTGCGTGGGGCTCAAGATCGGGGACACGGTGAGGATCCTCTTCGTGGGCTTGGCCTTCCTCCCCCTCTACCAAGCAGTGCTGCCAGATTGTCTGATGCTCTGCACCAGCACTGCCTGCTTGTCCCACCCCCTCCCCGGTGACACGGACTCTGGAATCTCAGCAGTGGAGAGAGGGGGTCCAGTGGGGTGGGTGCAAGCAGGAAAACGTTTTGAGCCTCCTGGATGCCAACCCTGCGGTCCTGTAGCTCAGCCCAGGCTGCTGCCCACAGTGCATGGGATCCTGGAATTGTTCAGATTGTAAAAGACCTCTAAGATTGAGTCCAGCCACCAACCCAGCACTGCCAGGTCCACTAAACCATGTCCCTGAGCACCACAACTACAAATTTCTTGCACACTTCCAAGGACGGTCACTCCACCACTTCCCCGGGCAGCCTGTTCCGATGCTTGACCAGTGAACAACTTTTTCCTAATATCCAACCTAAAAATTCACCTAGTTACTGTGGCAGAGCAGGTGCCCTGGCCCAAACCATGCTGGGACAGCTTTGATAAGCCCAAAGAGACCTGGTAGACCCTATTTGTGAGCTCCTCAATGTGATAAACAAAGTCTCGAGTTTCTATAAGTTTTTGAATAAGAGTTTATTATATGGTAAAAGCAAGCAGCCAGCTGGGTGACAGAAATGGGGACCAGTTTCCCAAATCTGCACACCCCTACTACAGGGTACATTTAGTATTTATCTTAGCTACTTCATGCATATTAATTATATTATATACAGGTTTTTGCTAAGTATTTAATATATGGGTTTTCTTACAGCTAAAGCTAAAAGGGTTATCTCTACAACCAGTCATAATTCATGCATTCTTGGACAAACAGGTGCCTAAAAGACCATATTTTATTTTTAGGATAGTAGGGAGGTTTAGGGCCCCTTGACCTTGTAAGGGTCTGTTTTAT
>NW_016690393.1:488207-490568 GCF_001604755.1 Lepidothrix coronata
TAATCAGAATTATTTACTACACAGTATAAGCGCTAAAGCTACTAGTAGTGTGGTGTAAGATAGGATAGTGCACTGCATTGAAGCAGTTATTGAAACAGTTACATTGAAGCTGTCAAAAAGGAAATAATTATTAAGCAGAGATTTGATGCAACCCACCCAGACCAACACTTGTGGGGAGATGACCCCGAGCTCAGTTGGTTACAGCATGGTGTTAATAACACCAAGGTTGTGGGTTCAATCCCCACACTGGCCATTCATGTTGGACTCGATGATCCTCGTGAGTCCCTTCCAACTCAGAATAATCACTACCTCTGGTTCCTGCTCCCCAGTGTCCCCAGACTGAGTTTCTGGGACCCCACCTGCCCCTCAGGCCAAATTCATGGCTCAAAGCGCCTCTCTGCTGCTGGGATTGATCCTTTATCTTCACAGCCTGCTGATAATGGAGGTGGAAACGCTGGGTTTTCCCCACCCAGAGCAGTCAGTGCCCGCAGGGAGCCTGTTCCTGTTTGCGCAAGGGCTGCCAAGGCTGCCGGGTCGGGGTGGGTGAAGGGCGATGATGAAGAGCTGCCCCCAGCCAGGGCGGGCTGTTAATTAACCTGAACCGTCTGACCCCGTTGGCATCAGTCTGGTCCCACTGAGCCCCTTCTCCCCGGCCTGCCCGTCTCTTTCCATGCCCTGTCACCCAGCGTGGCACCGTTTTCCTGTGACTCAGCCCTGGTTCCTCATTAACGGGGTTACACATTTATTTCTCATGCCGCTGCCTCCAAGGCTGTGGCAGGGACAGTGCCCGGCCGATCCCCCGCTGGGAGCAGCATTCCCGGACAGTGTCGGGCCAAGAGCAGGGTTTTGGGACGGTGCCCAGCCGATCCCCTGCCGGGAGCAGCGTTCCCAACGTTCCCCACTGTGCCCAGGGCTTGGACGGGTCGGCGCGTGCCGGCTCCGTGGTGTTTCCACCGCTCACCGTGTCTGGTCTTTGAGCTGGAATCAAACCACAAATCCAAACAGCTCCGGGGTTTGGCAGGATCTGAGCACGTCTGTCTGTCTGTCTGTGTGATTAAACCAGGCTCGGTGAGCGTGCAGAGCTCGGCAGGCTTTTCCCAGCAGTCAGCTTCCCCTGCCTGGTCCAGGGCTGGGAAACGAGTGGGATTTGGGGGGTTTGACCAGATGTCCCGACTCAATCTGAAATTCAAAGCCACAGCCAAGGCTTGACTCGCTCAGAGACGGATCTGACTGAGCATCTCCAGCTGCTGCTGCCAACCTGGCAGAGCTGGGGCAGTTCAGCCTGGAATCACAGAATCACAGAATATGCTGAGTTGGAAGAGACCCACAAGGATCATCCAGTCCAACTCCTGGCCCTGCACAGGACCATCCCCAAGAGTCACACCCTGTGCCCCAGAGGATCATCCAAATGCTCCTTGAGCTTTGTCAGCCTTGGGGCTGTGCCCAGTGGTCCTGGGGAGCCTTATTGGTGCCCAACCACCCTCTGGGGAAAGAACCTTTTTCTAAAATCCCTGACACAACTTCAGGCCATTCCCTGGGTGCTGTCCCTGGTCCCCCCAGAGCAGAGCTCAGTGCCTGCCTCTCCGCTTCCTCTCCCAAGGAAGTTGGAACTGCAATGATGTCTCCCCTCAGTCTCCTCCAGGCTGAACAGACCAGGTGCCCTCAGCTGCTCCTCTTGCAGCTTCCCCTCAAGGCCATTCCCCATCTTCATTGCCCACCTCTGTTCTTGTTCGGGTGGGATAAGAGCAGCGTTGGGGACGCAGCAAAGGTTGGGGTTTGGCGTGAGCTGCTGCCTGTCCCACCCCGAGCACAGTGCAGTGGGATTGTCCTGGGTGGCTGCTCTGCCACTGAGGGTCCTGATGCTCTTTGGCTTGTCCCCAGGCCACGGGAAGTGCAGCTGCGGGGACTGTGTGTGCGACCCGGACTGGACGGGCGACTACTGCAACTGCACGACGCGCACGGACACCTGCATGTCCGGCAACGGGCTGGTGTGCTCCGGCCACGGCTCCTGCGTGTGCGGCCGCTGCGAGTGCACCCAGCCCGGCTCCTACGGGGACACCTGCGAGAGGTGCCCCACCTGCCCCGACGCCTGCACCATCAAAAAGTGAGCCAGGGCACGGGGCTGGGGCAGCTCGTGCCACGGCGGGGGCAGGCAGAGAGATGGGGTGGGTTATATCCCACTGGGGAGCTGGAGGAGAGCTGGAATGGATCATGTTCCACTGGGGAGCTGGAAGAGAGCTGGAATGGATCATGTCTCATCAGGGGGCTGGCAGAGAGATGGGGTGGGTTATATCCCACTGGGGAGCTGGAGGAGAGCTGGAATGGATCATGTTCCACTGGGGAGCTGGAAGAGAGCTGGAA
>NW_016690393.1:490578-523219 GCF_001604755.1 Lepidothrix coronata
CTGGGGCAGCTCGTGCCACGGCGGGGGCTGGCAGAGAGATGGGGTGGGTTATATCCCACTGGGGAGCTGGAGGAGAGCTGGAATTATATCTCACCAGGGGGCTGGCAGAGAGATGGGGTGGGTTATATCCCACTGGGGAGCTGGAGGAGAGCTGGAATGGATCATATCTCACCAGGGGGCTGGCAGAGAGATGGGGTGGGTTATATCCCACTGGGGAGCTGGAGGGGAGCTGGATGGATCATGTTCCACTGGGGAGCTGGAAGAGAGCTGGAATGGATCATATCTCACCAGGGGGCTGGCAGAGGGATGGGGTGGGTTATATCCCATTGGGAATGTGGCAGAGTGCTGGGAAGGGTCGTATCTCACTGGGGAGCCAGCAGAGCGCTAGGGTGGGTTATATCCCACTGAGGAACCAGCAGAGAGCTGGGATGGGTCATATCCCATTGGGGAGCTGGAAGAGAGCTGGGATGGGTCATATCCCATCAGGGGGCTGGCAGAAAGCTGGGATGGGTCATATTCCATTGGGGAGCCAGCAAAGAGCTGGGAAAGGTTATACCCCATAGGGCAGCCAGCAGAAAGCTGGGATGGATCATATCCCATTGAGGAGCTAGAAGAGAGCTGGGATGGGTCATACCCCATCAGGGGGCTGGCAGAAAGCTGGGATATTCCATAGGGCAGCCAGCAGAGAGCTGAGATGGGTCATACCCCATCAGGGGGCTGGCAGAAAGCTGGGATATTCCATAGGGCAGCCAGCAGAGAGCTGGGATGGGTCACACCCCATCGGGGAGCTGGCAGCAGTGGCAGCAGGAGCTCCCACCAGCTGCAGCCCTGTTAGGTTGGGATTGTGGTGATTTCCACAACCAGTGACTGAAAGGTGTGATGGTCCTCTGAGGAGAGCACAGAGGAGCTCACAGCACCTCCCTCCTCTTCCTCAGGGATTGTGTGGAGTGCAAGAAGTTCGAGCGGGGGAGGCTGGTGGAGGAGCAGACCTGCAGCCGCATGTGCCGGGATGAGATCGAGACGGTGCAGGAACTGAGTAAGAGGAGACCCAAACCTGCCCTAGATTGTGGAAATCCAGGGGGTTGCTTTCCCTCTGTGTGCCCATCTGTGGCATGGGGGGGGTCTGAGACTCTCACTCTGGCAGGTGACAGGGGCAAGGACGCCGTGAACTGCACCTACAAGGACGAGAACGACTGCGTGATGAGGTTCCAGTACTACGAGGACTCCAGTGGCAAGTCCATCCTCTCCGTCATCGAGGAGCCTGGTAAGACCCGGCTCAGGTGGGGGATGGAGAAGGTGCAGTGCTGGGTTTCTGTGCTAAACTGGGGGATTTCGAGTGCCCTTTGTACCTCCCACCCCAGCCAGGCTCCTGGGGCACCGCAGTCAGGGGCTGAGAGGAGTTAAAGGGCTGCTTTGTTCCCTGCTCTGTGCCACCGGGGCCGGGATTTCCTGCCTCTCACGTCTCACATTTCCTCGGTTGAGGCCAAGGATGGGGGTTCAACCTTCCCACCACCCTGATCCGTGTCTGACTGCAGGGATGTTGTTCTTAGGAGGCAGATAAGAGGGGGCTCCCACTGGCAGCCCCGGGGTCTCCACTGACCTGGAGGTCTGACTTCCAGCTGAGCCAGGGGCTGTGTGGCTGCAGGTCCTTCGGGAGCAGGGCCATGAAGGCAGCCCCAGCCACCCTCCCTGGCCCTGCACACAGGGTGGAGAGGAGAGAGGCAGGGGAGGGCTGGGGGGAGCAGGGGGCTGTGGGGGCTCCCATGGGATCTCACCACCCCCGTTTGCCAACGTGGTGTTGGTGCAGAGCTGAGAGCAGGGGCAGGGGGTCAGCAGGGTGGTGGTTTGGGGAAGAGCTTCCACCAGCACAAGGATTTGGGCTCAGGTGCCATCCCCCACCATGGGTGGGACCCGTGGTGCCCCTGATCTGGATTGCTCCACGCTTGGGTGCAGACCCTCACCCTATAGACAGGAGCTCAAAGATCTCAGCACATGCACCCCATGGATGGGATCCTCCTTCACAGAGCCTGCTGTGCTCAGGGGGGAGGCTCCTGTTCCCTGCCAGGGGAGGACGAAGCCTTCCTGGGCCCAGAGGAGCTCCACGTACCCGTGGCCAGGCAGCCCCAGAGCTGCTTTTAGTTGCCCTGGGAGTGCTGAGCCCCCTCCAACCCTGCCCTGCTCTGTGCTGCAGACTGCCCGAAGGGGCCCGACGTCCTGGTGGTCCTGCTCTCGGTGACAGGGGCCATCCTGCTCATCGGCCTGGCTGCCCTGCTCATCTGGAAGCTCCTCATCACCATCCACGACCGCCGGGAGTTCGCCCGCTTCGAGGAGGAGAAGGCCAGGGCCAAGTGGGACACGGTGAGGGCCAGCGGGTCAGGGGTGCTGGGCAGGAGCCCCCAGATCCCACAGCCCCCAGCTTGAGGGATCCAGATCCCAGTGCTCCCAGCAGGAGAGCCCAGCTGCTGTCTGTGCCCCGTAGGGACCAGACTGCCCCATCCCTGTCTGACAGTGCCCCAGGCAGGACTCGGGGTGACACTGCCAGCCTGGACACCCCTCCCTGAGCCTGCTGTGCTCCCAGCGCTGTGCACAGGCCACAGCAGATGTCCCAGATGATTTTCCCACCTCCAGCATATCCCAAGCAGTCGTCAGCAGCGTGACCCCCTTACTCACTGCCCACACCAGTGTTTCCATCCCGTGAGCAAAGTGGAAGGTCCCTCCTGCCATGGGATGCTGGAAGGACTGAGGCATCCAGAGCACCAGGGAGGGGGTTGAGACAGCACTGGTGCCCGTCCCCCACCTCTCCATCTCCTGCCTCCCACAGAGGGAAGGGATGGGATGGGATAGGATGGGATGGGATGGGATGGGATGGGATGGGGTGGCTCTTTCGGGAGGTCTCTCTGCTGCTGAACTCCTGCTGCTTTTCCTCTCCTCCACAGCAGCTTTTCCCTGCTCTCCCCCATGGGGAGCCATTAAACTGCACAGCCAAAGCCACGCCAGGGATCCACCACTCCGTGCTGAAGTGGTGCCTCAGTGTTCCCAGGTGTTGAGTAGAATGAATGGTGATGCCAAGCACAAAGTGTTGATGCTCTTTTTCCTCCTCCTTCTTCCTCCAGACCCACAACCCTTTATATAAAGAGGCCACATCCACCTTCACCAACATCACGTACCGGGGGAACAACTAAGGATGCCACACCCAGTGCTGGCCGTGGGATCAGCCAAGGATCCATGGAACCTTAAGGAGTCCAGTTTACAGAAGCCCTTGCGTGTGTGAGCCTGTGTGAACGTGTCTGTGTGTAATTTAACAACCCCTTGACTGCCTCCAGGCCCTCCAAGTGTTGTCCATCACCCCTCTGTGACTGCAGGGACGTGCTCTCCAGGCAAACCTCTGTCCTTACCTCGCGGGTCGCTCGCGGAGCCAGCGGCCCCTCCATACACTGGACACAGAGAAATGGGACTTTCTCTGCCAGTCTGTGAACTCTTTGGTGCTCATCGGGCCAAGGGGACTTCAGGAGTGGCCACTCAAACCACACTGAGCTGTTTTCTCCTCCACGGCCCGTGCCGGTGAAGCCCTGCCCGTCGGATCACTGGACTCAGTCCCGCTGGGCACAGGAGCCATCTCCTTGGGCACAGGGCAGCTGCCAGCAGGCAGGAGCCATCACTGCTTTGTGGGTTCAGGGCACTGCTTCTGAGCAGCCCAGCAACCCCTTTCCTCCTTGCACCCCCGTGTTGTGGCACTGCTGTGAGCCAGGGTGGTGAGAAGCTGTGCCCTCCCTCACTGCCCCCACGTGCACTCGGTTTGCACCCCCAGCACCTCCATGTAGCACCAGCTGTGCTGGTCCCAGCCACAGCCTGGCTCAGCCCCTGGCATGGTGCTGAGCTCCCCGTGTCCCCCCTCACTGTCCTCATGCCACAGCCCACATGGATGTGCAGGCAGCAGCTTCAGGAGGCTCATGATGCCCCTTATCCCTCAGGCCTGGCCACCTCTCTCCCCTCTGTGTTTTCTGAGCTGTGTAACTGCACCCTGCCTGGTTTTCTGCACAGCTCAGGGTTCCAGCAGAGCAGGCAGGGCTCAGGCTGTGTCCTGCTGCCTGGGGCTGTGTGTCACCCGTGGGGGAACACGAAGAGATGTCCCAGCTTGGCTGTAGCAGTGCTGCTGCCTGGTCCCTGCCCTGCCAGAGCACAGTGGCTCAATTCCCCTCAGCTGCCCCAAAAACCAACAGCAACCTCGGGCCCGGTGTGGGGTTTGCCCCGAGGGCCCCAGCAGAGTGTTGGCTGAGCTGGTGGTGGCCCTGTGTCCCTGTCCCCTGGCTGTCCCAGCAGTGTGGGAGCAGGGGCAGGGCTTGGTGCTGGGTGGGATCTGGGGCTGAGCCCCAGGGAAGGGGGGTGGATGGGCGGCACCAGAGCGGCAGCAAATCGCACCACAAAAATAAAAATAACTAAAACGAAACCCCTCAGGCTACTCATGGTGTCAGTGTCCCCAGCAGCAGCCTGTGCCCAGCCTTCCTGCCCCATGGGCTGCCCCTGGCACCCCAGTGTGACTCGGGGAGCTGGTTTGAGCTGAGGTGGGTTGAAGGGTGGTTCCCACTGGCTGTTAGCCCCTCACAGGGGTTTCTGCACCATAACTCCTGTATTCCTGGGGGTTGATAACAAGCTGGGGGGCACACACTGGGCCAGAGCCCACTGCAGACTGTGGTACTGGCAGCACCTCAGTTCACTGTGAGGGAATGGGGTGAGCTCCAGTAACCTCCATCCTGCCCCACAGGTCCCTGTGAGCCCTCCAGTCTGCACGAGAAGCCCCCAGAGCAGGGCAGCTGGGCTGGGACCACTGCAGGACCATCCCAGGGACGGCTGAGACCTGGAGGGGGTGAAGGGGCTAAACCTGGGAGCAGGGTCCTGCCTGTTCCCCCAGCACCCAGTCTGGCACCATGTCACACACTGCTGTGGTCACCCTTCAACCAGCATTTTGGGACCACAGAAAGTTCTGGAAAACTGTTTGCTTGGCTCTCCAATCCCCCCCACACACACACCCCAGGCCACCAGGTGCCCCCAGCCCACACAGGGTGTGCAGGCACCTTGGGGCAGCTCTCGGTGTCCCCAGCTGAGCTGGGTGTGTGAGTCCAGCACCCAGGTGGGACCTGGGCTGGGGCTGGGGGTGGTTCAGCTGGGTTTGACCCCAGGAGGGGCATTTTGGCAACGGGGTGAGGTGAGGGAAAGGTGAAGGGAGAGCCTGGCTGCAACACGAAGGAGCAGGATGAGCTTCCACTGGAGAAACCCCTACAGTTCCATGTCTGCCATTCAGGCAGAAGACTTCCCTTTCCCACGGAGCTGTGGGATGAGACAAGACCCCAGTTTAGCTCAGTTCACTGCCCCTTGATGCCACTGGGCATGACTGCTTGCAGGATCAAGCCCCACGACCATGAGAAGCAGCTGTTGGGAGTCTGGAGTGGCTTTTCCCCCCAAAATCAAGGCAGTGTCGCTGTGCTGGCCGGAGGAAAGGAGTGTGAGCAGCCAGAGGTGGGACAAGGGTGGAGGCAGTGGCTGCTCTCAGCTCCTTGGGAGGAGCCATCTGGGAGCAGTAGTAACTCCAACCCTGCTGAATGCGCAAATTTTGGGCTGCGTGGAGGCTGTTGGAGTCGGGGACCGCTAGATGGTGATGTCTGCATGTGCTCTGTCAGAACTTTCCAGCTTTCTGGGCTGCTCAGTGCCCAAATCCCGCTTTGGAGAGGGACACTTCCCCCGTGGAGGTTTCCAGGGAGCAGGAACACGCAGAAACCCACCCCACAGACACAGCTCCTGCAGCAACACTTCGTCCCAGGGTTCTTTTAAATGCTACTTTTATTCCTGAGGTGCTGACGTGCTCCCTCTTCTTGGAGCCCAGGAATGCATCAACTCCTTCTGTAAACTGATTTCTGTAAATAAACCCAAAATGAGTGAATGCATCTCCTGAAGCAGCCAGGAGACAGTTTAAGGTGCATTTTGTGCCATCCATACCCCCATTTTCTGAAGTGAAACACATCTCCCCACTGGTTCTAGGGAAGTTGGTCAATGCTGGGAGAGAGTATCTCCCATTCCAATGGAAATCCACTTCCCAGACCAGAACTGGAAGGACATGGCTGTGGATGGTGAATATATGGGCACTTTGGGATCTTTGTTCAGGATCTGGAGCATCTGCTGGGCAGGAAGATTAAGATCTGGGGAAGATGAGGAGAAAGAGCTGGAATTAAAAATAAAAAGCTGACATTTCCTAGGGCACAAAATCCCAGAATAATTCAGGTTGGAAAGGACCTCAGGAGGTCTCTAGTCCAACTTCTTGCTCAAAGCTAGGTCAGGTGTGAGATCAGGCTGAGTTGCTCTGGGATTTATCCATTATGGGATCTCTAGGGCTGTAAAGGAGTCAGGATTAGTCTGGGATGAAAGTGTCACCACGAGGGGAAAGATGGGACATCCAGCCTACATCTGGACAAAAAGGCCCTGGTTTGGGAAGCAGTTTTGGGGTGAGATTCTCTAAGGTCACTAAATCCTTTGTGGATATGAGAGTTCTCAGTGTTGTAAACTGGCCTTTGGGTGAGACATTTAAAGCTGCAGCCAAGAGACTCCCTGTAAACCCTTGCTGGAATTTGGGCTCCCCTTCCTCAAACATATCTGCTGAGAGAATTGGGATGGTTCACCCTGGAGAAGAGAAGCTTCGGGGTGATCTAATTGTGGCCTCCCAGTGCCTGAAGGGAGGCAACAAGAAACATGGACAGAGAATATTTCCAAGGGTCTGGAGTGATGGGACAAGGGGGAATGGCTTCCCACTGCCAGAGGGCAGGGTTAGATGGGATATTGCGAAGGAACCCTTCCCTGGGAGGGTGAGGAGGCCCTGGCACAGGGTGCCCAGAGAAGCTGTGGCTGCCCCTGGATCCCTGGAAGTGTCCAAGGCCAGGCTGAACAAGGCTTGGAGCAACCTGGGCTGGTGGAAGGTGTCCCTGCCCATGGCAGGGGGTGGCACTGGATGGTTTTTAGGGTCTCTTCCAAGCCAAACCATCCTGGGATTCTGTGATTTTTCCCATTGTCACGAGGAGGCTTCTGGGTCTCTGCAGCTCCTGCTCAGCCCACGTGTGTCTGTGCACAGGGTGTCACACGTCTGTGTGGCGTGGAGGGAGGTGATGGGTGATGAATGGCCATGGAAAGGGAATTTAATCCTCCTTGGCCTCAGCATCCCACCCTGCCAGAGGGGAGGGAGTTTCACTGCATTATTGTGGCTACAGTCCTTTAGATCCTGAGATGGAAGGAGTGGGGGAAAGGCAAAGGAGTCGCTATTATTATTATTAATAACCTCTTTTTGGCAGGTCTCTCTGCACTCACTGCCAGCAGGCAGAGGAGCTTTCCAACACTTTCTTGTTACAGAGGACACGGCCACTGTGGATAATCTGGGCTCTGACCTGGTCATGTTGGAGAACCACTTGACCTCAGAGCCACTGGAGGTGCCAAGTCTGGCTGCTGTGGGTGGTGTCTCCCTGGCTGCCCTTTCACTGTCATTCCCAAGGCCTGAAATCTCCCTGGAGAGCCAGTCCCTGCTGCTGGCAACACACCCTGCTCCATTCAAATATTGCCCAGGCCCTTCCTCGGGGCACAAAAGTGACACCCAGGACCTCAACCCCAGCCTGGGCTCCACAGCCAGAGGGGTTCACCTGCCCAGCAAGGGGAAGCTGGAAGCCTTAGGACACAGGGAGGTAAGGGGAGGTTCTGAGGTCTTTTTCCTTGGAGGAAGCCTAGAAATCTCTGGAAACCAGCAGATGAGTTCAAAGGCTCCTGCATGCCTGGACTGGTGCGTGTCAGGTGACGAGGACATGATGTGAACACCAGGCAAGTGGGTTCCCACCCACATGGGGTAACCATGGAGGAGTCTCTGGTGGTGAGGGACTTGTTGCCCCCCTAGCAGTAAAATCCTCCTCCCCTGTCTCAGCAGGGTCTTGTACCCGATTTTTGTACCCCCAAGTGCCACAGAGGCATCATGCTCTGATGGGGGGTTGTGCCCAACGAAGTCAGCCCAGATTCTCACTTTTCCCCTTTTTCCAGATGTTCCTGGCTGCAAGAGCACGTGGGACACAGGAGTTGACTTTACCTTCTTTGGCTATTGATAAACTGCAGGGAATTGTCCTACCTGCCAGAAACCCAGGCAGCACTCAGCAAAAAGTGGGGATGGACCCCCATGGCATAACTTGTTCAGCTCTGGGACTGCTGGGATCTCTGCTCCCTTTGGGCTCTGGGAGGGTAGGACAAAGCTCAGTCACAGCTCTGACCACCCTCCTCCTCTTCAGCCCCTGGGAAAAGTGATTCAGGCAGCTTCAATTCTGTAGATTTGAATCCTCCTCCTCCAAATTTTTGGGAAGTGGGTGGAGTTGGCAGCTCTGCCCTGGAGAACTGATTCAGATTATCAGGTGAGCTGCCTCAGCTCTGTGGGACAGAGAGGGGAGAGCCCCCCTTTACCGGGTTATTTGTGCCTTTTGTAACGACCCATACAAAACACGGGGGCCCCGAGATTGTATTTCCAGGAATGTTTTAGATCTGGTTGGACACCCAAAGGCACCTGCAGAGCCGCCCCCCGCCCTGCAGAGACACTGCTGGAACTGCCACCGCGTGCCTGGCACAGCCCCGGGCAGTCGGAGCCCTCGGGCCCCGGGTCTGTGCAGAGCCGCGGGGCTGCAGCCGCTGCCGAGCGGGGCCGGGCTGTTCCACAGCCCAACATCGCCCTCTTTTGTCCTCTGGCTGCGGGAGCGCAGGGACTGCACAGCCCGGATGGATGGATTGGGGCTCCCTCGGGGGTGGCAGAAAGGAGCCTCGCAAAACTCAGCAAGAGCTGTTTCCCCGTGCGCTTTCCTTTGTAGGCACTGCCCACATCTCAGCCAGGAACAAAACCACAGAATCCCAGGATGGCTTGGGCTGGAAGGGACCTTAAAGGCCATCCAGTGCCACCTCCTGCCATGGGCAGGGACACCTTCCACCAGCCCAAGTGGCTCCAAGCCCCGTCCAACCTGGCCTTGGACACTTCCAGGGATCCAGGGGCAGCCACAGCTTCTCTGGGCAACCTGTGTCAGGGCCTCCCCACCCTCCCAGGGAAGGATTCCTTCCCAATATCCCATCTAACCCTGCCCTCTGGCAGTTTGAAGTCATTCCCCCTTGTCCCATCACTCCAGGTCCTTGTAAACAGTCTCTCTCCATCCTTCTTGTTCCCCCCAGAGCAGTGGGATTGGGGAGAGAACTGGAAGGGTGAAAACTGGAAAACTCGTGAGTTGAGAAAAAGTTTATCACAGAAAGCAACAGCCATGCACACAAGTAAAGCAAAATAAAGAATTCATTCCCTGCTTCCCATGGGAGTTCCCCTGTGGGCTCTGCTCAGGTGAGACCCCCCTGCAGAACTGCTCCAGCTCTGGGGAACAGCACAGGGAGGACATGGAGCTGTTGGAGAGAGTCCAGAGGAGGCACCAAGATGGTCAGAGGGCTGGAGCAGCTCTGCTGGGGGGAAAGGCTGGGACAGTTGGGATTGTGCAGCCTGGGGAAGAGAAGCTTTGGGGTGACCTGATTGTGGCCTTCCAGGACCTGAAGGGGCTACAAGAAACATGGAGAGAGACTGTTTACAAGGGATGGAGGGACAGGACAAGGGGGAATGGCTTCCCACTGCCAGAAGGTAGGATTAGATGGGATACTGGGAAGGAATCCTTCCCTGGGAGGGTGGGGAGGGGCTGGAATGGATTTCCCAGAGAAGCTGTGGCTGCCCCATCCCAGGAAGTGTCCAAGGCCAGGTTGGAGCAACCTGGGCTAGTGGAAGGTGTCCCTGCCCATGGCAGCGGGTGTCACTGGATGTTGTTTAATGTCCCTCCCCACCCAACCCACCCCATTATTCAGTGACATTCGGTTTAAACTCCAGCAAAGGCGCTTTCGGGGCCGTTTCCCGCCGTCTCGCTCAGCGCCGCCCCACGTGACCCTCCCGCAGTCCCCGTTCGGGTCGGGCCGCACCGGAAGCGGAAGCGGCGGCCCCGGCCCGTCATGGCGGCGCCCAGCGCGGAGCGGGAGCGGCGGCGCTTCGGGCAGCGCCTCCTCACAGACCCCGCGCGGCTCTTCCAGCACAACGCCTGGTGCGTGCGGGGCGCCCGGGGCGAGCCTTCGCCGCTCCCGCTTGGCGGTGCCTGTGGCCGAGCGCTGCGTGACGGCCCAGCCCCGACCTGCCCGCGGGGACCCGACCCCGGTGTCCGCGCTCGCCCCCGGAGCGGGTTGGGGGGCTGTGGGCGTGGGGCTGGCGCCGGACAGCGAGGGGAAGCCGGGCGGGAAGCGGCGCCCCCGGGCTGGGCGCTGGCGGAGGGGCGGGAGGGCCCTGCCCTGTGCGGGCGGTGCTCGGGGGTCCTGAGCCCTCATGACTGGTCCCCTGGGGGTCCTGACCCTTTGGGACTGATCTCTGGGGGTCCTGAGCCATTCTCGACTAATCCTGCGAGGGTCTTGACCCTTTGGGACCGATCCCCGTGAGGTCCTGAGCGTTCTTGACTGATCCCTGGGGGGGCCTTGAGCCTTCCGGGCTGATCCACAGGGGATCCTGAGCCTTGGGAACTGGTCCCCAGGAGGTCCTGAGCCTTCGGGGTTGATCCCCGGGGGGGTCCTGAGCCTTCGGGGTTGATCCCCGGGGGGGTCCTGAGCCATTTTTGGCTGATCCTAGGAAGGTCCTGACCCTTTGGGACTGATTCCCTGGGGGTCCTGAGCCATTTTTGGCTGATCCCAGGAGGGTTCTGAGCCTTCTTACTGGTCCCTGGGGGGTCCTGACCCTTTGGAACTGGTCCCCAGGAGGGTCCTGAGCCATTCTGGGTTCCTCCCACAGCACTGGGGATTCCTCAGTCTCCCCTGATTCAGGAGATGTGTTGTTTTGCTTTGCTGCAGTTGTTTAATTGCTGTAGTTAATAAAGTTGAATCAGTTGTGGGGTTGTGGTGGGTGTGTGCTTGGAACAGGAGCTCTTTATTTGGGTACAGCAGCTGTTTTAAGCACCCAGATTGCCTAATTTGCTGGGAACTGAAGGTATTTTGCATTTTTGAAGTAAATAGATCCACTTTTGGTCTCTGGCTGTCATACCCTGTGAAGAACTGGGTGTGTTTCACTTGTAATAAGGTAATATTTACGTGTATCAGCCTGTCATTCCTTTTGGGACTGTTCTGTACCAAAGGCGCATTACAAAAGCACATCCTCAATTTTCCCGTGGAAACTTTTAGTAATCCAGCTTTTTTTTTTTTTTTTTTAACAGTTAAGTTTTTGTTTTGTGAGTTAAAAGGCTGATTTCTCCTGAGGCCAGAACTGGGTTTATTGCTCCTTGTATTCTGCTTTCCTTTCACTTGTTTTAATGAAAAAAAGCCAAGTGAATCACTTTAATGACTGCACAGCTGTGTGTGTGCATTGAAGTTATTAATAATTCTTAATGCTTTAAAGCTTCCTGCATATTTTCCTCATAATTGGATTTAACAGTTACCTTCCAGATAACCCCACTGCCCTTTTTGTTTTAAATTGAAAACCAATTTAGTTTTGTGAGTGCACTGGTGGTTTTATAGGAAGGATTATTCCCTCTGAATTTGGCTGAGTGTCCAAGAGGGAAAAGGATCAGGGGCAGATTTAGGATCCCTTCCTTTACAATCCCATGAGTGCAGCTCCTCCAGGCCCAGGAGCCTCATGTGCTGGCAGCTGTTGTGCTGGAATTGGGGATCACACCTCCCTCCCTCTCTCAGTTTTTCTCTCTCTGCCCATTTTACAGCTCTAGTTCATCTCCTTTTTCACCACAGGGATAATGTGGAATGGTCAGAAGAGCAGGAATCCAGTGCCAGGAGTAAAGTTCAAGAGAACAGCTCCCAGCTATTGCCACAGGATAAACAAGGTACTGTTGGAGAGTCTCCTCTGCCCGTCTTGACCTGTGCCCCAGGAGTGGAACAGTGGCCAGAGCCACCTCAGCAGCAGCATGAATCCTTCCCTGCCCCCTCCCCAGTCACTCAGAATGCTTTACCTGCTTGTTGGTAATGGGAAATGGAGGAGGAGGAACCTTCCTGTTCTTAAATTACCTCTCTGTGACTCCTCCACCTTCTCCAGAGGCTCATCCTGCTGGAACAGGCGGGGTCTTGGTTGGGAGGAGTCAGCTTGGGTTGAGCTTTGTGGTGTTGTGTGTGTTTAAATACTTGTTACTGTTCCTTGTCAACAAACCTCTTTGAGTGTAGAGTTATTGTGCTTTCTATTAACTTCCAACAGTCAGTCTCTCTTTGTTGTGGAGTGATTCTAATTCAAGCTCAGTTCTTCTCCTTAAGAGGGGCTGATAAAGTAGTGTCCAAATCTGTCTCTACAGAGTTAACAAGCAGCATGAGAATGATTAAATCATAGAGTCAGAAAAAAATTATTTTCTCCTGAAAGTGCTTATCATCAGATAGACAGCAAAGGGATTCCCAAATTTTTCTTTTACTTGGCTCAAGGGATATTTACACATCCAAAATGTGGAGCTTACCTGTGTCTGAATCAAGCTCAAGGTTCACAGCTCTGTCACTCTCCACTCTGTCAGAGACCACCCAGTCCCTCAAATGATGCTGAAATGGTTCTTTGGTGTGATAAGAAACTTATCTGATGATGATCTAGGATGGATCTGCTCCCTTTGTTGCCATCAAATGGAGTGTGTCACCCTTAAGATAAAGCTCAGCACTACTGGAGCTATTGAGACACTTCCATATAGCTCCCAGTTGTGCTCACAATAGCAAATCTAATTATCCCAAAGAACAACCCTCCTCATTTCTTGGACTCCCAGAAGTATCCAGCAGTTCCCATTGTGATGCCCATTGTGTTGGGTTCAGTTTCAAATCTGGTTAGCATTAAAGGGTGCTGTCTGTCATGCTTTGGGAACCTATATACAACCAGGAAACTGGGGAGCAATTTGCTGTTGGGGCACTTTGTCAGGGCTCCATGATGTATTTCCCAGCCTGAACAATGCAGGCCAGTCAAATGTTGATGGTTGCTATTCACTGGGAAGCGTGTGGAGACAATGGGATGGCTGAAAAGTAGGGAAGGCAGCCCAGGAAAATGTGCCTGAAGGGTCTGGGAGTTTGAGAATCAGAATGTCCAAGCAGGAGAACAAAGGCAGGCTATTGGTCATTAGGGCTGTATTATTCTGTGCACTTCTTGGGGCTGTCAGGATCTGTTCTGAAGGAGCAGAGGAGTTCTGTGGGCTGTGTGGAGGATGTGTCTCCTGGCTGGGAGCAAAGAAAGAAGTGGAAGAGTTCCTTGGTTTCTTTTTGAGGCTCCATCATTAGCCCCTGTGAAATTCAGGGGGGAGAACGGGTTCTCTTCCTGTCCTTTGTGAACAGTTCCTTTTGTTTGCCCTCCTTCTGCAGGGTGAAGGGCTTTACAAAGACAAGCAGGAAAGTCAGGAGCCCTTGTCAGGAAGGTCTTTGGAGGAATCTGGCTCCCACCCCAACGTCCCCATGAGATCATACCACAAAAAGGGGCTGAAACAAATGTGATGGGAACTCTTCTGGCTGAAAGTCAGCCTAAAAAATTAATATGGTCGTTTATTTGCTTTCAGCCTGTTCCTTGCATGATATTTGTCAGCCAGCCCTTGATTTCTTGCATTTAAATTGTTACTGATCCTTTATTCTGGTGCTTTGAAAACACCAGGCTCTGAATAAATGAGCTTTAAATAAAGCTTCCCCTCGTGTGGCTTGGGGTGTAGCAGCTGTTCAACAGCATCCAACAGAATTCCACAGTAATTTAACACAGAAAGAGCACAAAGTCTTGTGGCAAAAATGTGGGTAATCCAAACTGGGTAATCCAAACTGGCTGGGCTGGAATTTTGTCCCAGCACCTCAGATAAGCATCCCATTCCAGTCAGGCTGCCATGGGATTGTCAGGGACGGGCAGGGATCAGGACTTTGTGGTTTTGTGAGGTGAAAGAGCATTTCCAGCCCCAGCAGCCTCGTGTATCCCTACTAATACATGACAATTCAGGAAGGAGTGTGCCAGACTGTGGATCAATAACACTTCTTCCAGCATCAGCAGTCCTGGAGCTCTTCCATGAAAATACTGCACTGACCTGGCCCTGCCCACTGTGACCTACAGTGGGATCATGGCACAAACTCACTGCCCTGCTCTGATATCAGACATTAAAATTTCTTTTGGATTGGAGTTTGAGGACAGGGCTTCTTAAAAGGAGAAAATCCTTGTAGTTGAGGTAAAGAGATTATTTTTATATATAGCTCTTTGTGCTGCAGGGATAGATCCTACTAAAAATAGATATATGACTGACTTGTGCTTCTTTGTTAAAGCCATTTTTGTCTATATTTGGCTGAGGCTACATATTTTTCCAGGTGTTCTGGGTTCACTTGACTGTCTCCCTTCAGAGATCTTCTGAACAGTTTTATGCTTTTAAAAGTCTTAATAAATAAACTGCAGTTCAGGCAATGATACTGAAATACTGCTCTCCAATCAGCTTTTTTCAGTAATGGACTTGTTGCTGTGCAGAGATGGTTGAGGAATTTCATGTTATTGGAATGCAGTTGGGATTTCTGGCCATGGATGTTTCCAGGTGATTCCAAGCATAAAATGCTGTAATTAGGTCCTTAATTCCCAGGACAGAAGACTCATCACACTGAGGATTCAGAAAGCTACTTGGATTTTTAACTCCCCATGGAAGAAATAGTTCCCCTAGAACTGCACTCGGTCTGAAATCTGGGAAATGTGTGGAAATAATTCTGCAGGTGACTGGAATTTCATTAGGCCAGTGTTATTCCAGCTCCCTGTAATACTCATCCTGCTCCTGGAATGATCCACTTGGTGTGAAAATGCTGCTGCTGAAGTTCCTTCTGATCATCTTTAGCATGTCCACCTTAGCTCTCCACTGTTACTTCAGTGGTCACTTCTGTTGTTTTAATTCATAAAAGCACAGAACTATGGAAAACAAAGTGCCCCAGACTGGACTGCAGCAAAACTTGTGGAAAACATGCTGGAATCTGGGAGGAATGTGCAAATGCTAATTGAGCTTTCTGCCAGGCCTGTGGGGTTGGATAATTATTCTGCTCCTCCATCTGAAAAAAAGGGGCTCTCAGAATTCCTTAGGAGTTGTATGTGCTTCACACTCAGTGTCATGAGGCTCCAAATGAATTTTTCCAGTGAACTGACCAAGTCAGTGCTAGAAATGGAAGTAAAACCTGGATTTCTTCATTCCAGTGTCCTTCAAAGAGGCTTTTTCTGTTGCCAGCTTCCTTTAAATCCTACCAGCACACACAGAGTTTCCTCTTCTCTCTCTTTTCCCTTTTCATGTCCTAACAAAGTGACTGTGAGGAGGCAACCTGAGTGTTTGTGTGGGATGGCAAATTTAAATAAAGGTGATTTTCAGTGGATAATCTTCCTTATTAGAGCAGGTTGCTGCATAGGTGTCTGCAGTCATCCCTCACTGTCTGACCTGCTTCAACCCTGAGACCTGATGATGTTTTTGTTTGTGTTCCCAGAGGAATATGAGGTGAATGCTAAGAGATATTGGGATGACTTCTATAAAATCCACGAAAATGGCTTCTTCAAGGACAGGCACTGGCTGTTCACTGAATTTCCTGAGCTGGCACCCAACAGGACCTCAAGCCAAAATGGGGATTCTCTGCATGAATTCAGTACCAAAGAAGAATCCAACAGTGACGGGCTGGGAAGGTGTGAAAATGGACACTGTTCTTTGGAAACCAGGACAGAGGGTCAGTTCAACCTGCTCCAAAGCACAGCTGAGGTGTGCACAGAGGACTTGGCTGCACAGGAGCACAGGGAGCTGACCCAGAGGGCTGGAGATTACCCAGGATCAGCTGCATCTTACCGTGTGTTGGAGGTGAGAGCTGGAAAGCAGAGTCACACACCAAACTGTGCCTTGGGATCAGGGTTGTGTGACTGGGACATAAAAACATGGATCACTGGCAAACAGGGAGTGGTTGAGTGCCTTCAGTCAGCAGAATGCAGAAATCAGAGGGCAGCTTAGAACTGAACTAAATCTGCTGGGATACTTTTGGTTCAGACTCTTGAGTTGGCAGAGCACAAGGATGTAAGAAGTTTCAGAGTTTAAAAGCCAAACTACTGCTGTCAGATGTTCAAACAAGCATTTACAAGTCATCTTTGCAAGGAACTGATTCTTTTACTTGTCTGTATAAGGTTTTCCCTTGTCATTTATCTTTTGTGCTGACTCCTGTTTGCCTTGAGAGGTGTGAAACAAAGCAGTGAAGCCAAGACTGTAAAGATGCTCTTGGGTTTGTTCCTTATGGCCCATGTGATAACAGGGAATCCCAGACTGATACAGGCTTTGTCCCAGAGAGAAGTCTGTGGGAATTATAAATACTGGACTCCTGACAGCTGGTTGTGACCTTTTGCTCTGCCACCTCTCCATGTTCACTGTAGATACTGCTGGATTTGTTTAGTACTTTGTATTTAATGGAAGTCCTGCCCTTCCAGGGAGAGTCAGTTTGAACTGTCCTTTTGATATTTTAATTTAATCTGAGGTTTGGAGGCTTTTTCAGACTTTGATATTATCACTGTGGCTTTCCTGTCTCACCTGAGCACATCTGTCCCTGCAAACCCTCAGTGGTGTTCTCTGCTCAGTCCATTCCAATTTTACTGATTCCCTAAACACTCAGAGGCAAATTCCCCAAATCCAGTTGTGGGAGCCATCATCTTCTCTTCAAATGGGAACAAGTAGAAGGAATAATAAGGCAGAATCATTGTGGGCCTGGCTGTAACTTAAGGAAGAGCCATGTAGTGAAGGAAACTCTGCAACAGCAGGATGTAATTAGGGTAAAGCAAACTTCCCTTCTCCATTGCTCTGAATTTCTGTGGAAGCAAAGGTAACCCACCCCTGGCCTTTGCCAGTGTTTCAGTGACTCAGACTGGTTGTTATGCTTGGGCTTCCAGCAAAAACAGCTTTTAGAGAGTAACAATATGTAGTTTGTTAGTAAGATTTTGACAAGAACTTGCTTAGTGTTCTCCACAAGAGTCGTTCTGCTCCTCAGAGCTGAACACAGACTTTGCAGGGAGGGTTACAAATGGTCACTGCCATGCTCAGCTGGTACTGGGGAGGTTCTCTTTGTTGCCTGGCTGTAGAGAGAGGATTTGAAATTTTGGGATGTGCTGAAGGAATTATTCTCACTGTGTGCATCTGCTTTGTTTGTGCAGGTTGGCTGTGGGGCTGGGAATACAGTCTTCCCAATTTTACAAACCAACAAGTAAGTGGTGACAGGACAAGGGGAAATGGCTTCCCACTGCCAGAGGGCAGGGATAGATGGGATATTGGGAAGAAATTCTTCCCTGGGAGGGTGGGGAGGCCCTGGCACAGGTTGCCCAGGGAAGCTGTGGCTGCCCCTGGATCCCTGGAAGTGTCCAAGGCCAGGTTGGACAGGGCTTGGAGCAACCTGGGCTGGTGGAAGGTGTCCCTGCCCATGGCAGGGGGTGGCACTGGATGGGCTTTAAGGTCCCTTCCAACCCAAACCACTCTGGGATTCTACGAAGTAGGTTTTCACCTGCATGATCCAGCAGCCCCTAAAAACCAATTGGAAAAGTGTTCTCTGTGATCTTAGTTTAAACAATCTCAGAGAAAGGCCTTTGCCACCTGCAACTTCATATTATTGTGGTCTGAGCTTGGAAATCTTTGGTCTTTTAATGCAACCAACAAAGCCTGCTGTGAGTTTATGTCTCATTCTGAAAGCATTTTCCTGCAGGCCTTGGTGCCTCTCCTTTTCCAGTATTGATTTGCAGATGTTAACATGGGAGTGATTTCTGCTGGCAGTCACATTTCTATTTCTGTGATACCCTTGAGTCATTTTTCAATGTGTTTTCCAAAACGTTCCATCTCTCCAGGAATAATTTACATTAAACTTGCCACGTTTTTCACATGTCTCTCCTTTAATGCAAAGGAAAGTGTAATAATAATCTAAGGGTCTATTATTAAAGTAGATTCAGTGAAAAAAACGTGACTCACTGTAAATATACACCCGACATTCACATTTGCTGTCTCCCATTTGCTGTTTCCAGAAGGAAAAGGAAGCAGTTGCACAGTGGGCATAAAGGAACAATGGGATCCACCAAATTTTTACACAGAGACTAAAGCCCAGGCTCCCAGTTCTGCACCCTGTGCCTTTGAGACACTCCTTAATTGCTGGCTATAAATGATGAGTTTCTCTGCTTTCTTGCAGTGACCCAGGCCTGTTTGTTTATTGCTGTGATTTTTCTACAACAGCTGTGGATCTTGTCCAGGTAAACTCAGTGGTGATTTATAAAAAAGTGGGAAGTACCTGGGGCCAATTTCCCATTAACACAAATCTCTCCCAGTTTCCAGCAGCTCTCTGGCTGTGCTGGCAGCTTTCTGTTTTTAGCCAGCCCTGCTGCTGACCCTGAATCTGGAAAATGAGCCATCAAAGATTGTAGGAAGGAGAGAAGTTGAAGTTCTCAAAATGTCACATTGGCAGCAGACAAGTCAGGCAGATTTTCTTCCCCTGTGCTTGGCAGTACTTTTCTCAATCCAGTGCTCTTTTAGCTGAGTAACTGCTGAACCTTGAAAACATTCAGGCTATTTTTTAACAGGAACTGAAGCTGGTTTTGGTTTGTGTGTGCACTGCTGTCAGTTCTGGGAATGTGGTCTGATTGCTCCAGCACAGACTGCTGAGGAGGGAGCCTGTTTGTGGAGCAGGAGGCTGGGATTTAGTCAAAGGACAAAAGCTGCTAACAGATTTCAGGTCAGAGCAGAACTGAGAATCTAGGAAGTATCAAATGCCATCAGTTCACGAGATGAGAGAGCAGCAGAGGCAGCACCCATTTCATCCTCCTAAGGTGACACAACCACTTCTCAAAGCAGCAGCTTCAGGAAAGCACACAACTTCTTACAGAGGTCCAAATGGGATTTTTGAGAGTGCAGTTTTGGGGAGCCAGGTTTGATTTTTGGGGGATAAGGAATATCTGCTGGTAGGTGAAATGAATATTGATGTCAGTGATGCAGAGAGGGGCCCTGATGCTCACACTTACGTAAGGATTTCCAATTTAACAATATAAATCCCTCACTTCTTACCACTACTAGTGGAAAATCTGACCTTAAAATTGCAATAAAGCCTGAATCCAGTTTGGGGGTTTGGCAGTGCTGATTGTCTGACTGTAACAAAACTAACTTCTTGGTAAATCTCCTGTGTGTACTTATTTTTTTCCCGTGTCACCACTGTTCCTGCCTAACCCACCTGACCCCATCTGCCTTAGAGCAGTGAGGCTGACACAGATCTCTGGACACACCACTTGATGATGTGAAAGTTAAAATGCTCCATGTCCAGATAATACTGAGGTCAGGGTCTGCTACTGATGCTCTTGATTTCTCTCCCCTCAAATACAGAACAATGCAGAATATGATTCCTCTCGCTGCTTTGCCTTTGTCCATGACCTGTGCAACGACCAAAGTCCTTTCCCAATGCCAGAGGAGAGTCTTGACATTGTTATTCTTATCTTTGTCCTCTCAGCAATTCTCCCAGAGAAGTAAGTTTTAATCTTTGTGATTGCAGAAGGTAATTCTTCTACAACTGCAGCTCTTTAATAGTCTCATGTCAAGTAAAATTAAAGTTTGTTGTGTTTCTGGTCCAGTTTTCCATGAAGCCTCTGTAAATGAAGTTTACAGAGTTTACAAGCAGGTGCTTGATGCTGTAACAGGTTCTGGCAGAGGACAGGTGTGATTTTGAAGTGCTAAGTGGCTGCAGGGGGTGCCTTGCTGTGGTCACTGCCCTGAACCTCAGCCATGCTGAGCGCTCAGCACCTGTTTGGAAAATACTCTGCTGGATTTTCAGGCTCAAAGGGTGGATGAATTTCTCACATGGGAGGTGGCAAGAAGGGAGGGGACAGGTTGAGAAAACAGTTAAGACAAGTGCTGTGATCTTAGTGTGACACTGTGTTACAACCTATATTAGTCTCTCTTTTTGTTCCCTTCAGTTTTATTACACAGCATTTTTCTTCAAGTCCACTTACTACTTTTTTATACATAAACCAGGGGCGATCTTTTTGTGATCAGTAAAGGAGAGCAGTTAATCCCTGCCGTGGCAGACTTGTTATCCTTGTAGGAAAAAAAATACCCCAGAATCAGGGAGTGTCAGAAATAAAGAGGCCAAATCAAATCCACCCACTTGAGACTGGGAGAGCTCAGAACCGTGCTGGCTTCGGGGGCTCTTTACATCAAGTTGAAACATCTATACCCATATATCAAGTTGAAACTTCATCCCATCTTTTTGGAAGGGAACAAGCATGATTTTGCAGGATGTTGAGCACTCCTGGTTTGTTCCTCCCTCAGGATGCAGAGCGTTGTGAGCAGACTGAGCCGCCTCCTGAAGCCAGGGGGGATGATTTTGTTACGGGATTACGGACGCTACGACCTGGCCCAGCTTCGGTTTAAGAAAGGTATTTGCCCTCTTCCCTTGGCAAATCACTGGTAGATGATGCTTCTCTGGAGCTGTGTCTGCCCTGGGTGGAGGCAGCTCATTAATTCCCTGGAAGCACAGAGTGTGCCCGTTGTGGGATGGCGGTTGTTGATTTTTAAGTGATAGTTGGTAACTGTTTAAATCCCTCTTGCCCTCAGGTCAATGTCTGTCTGAAAACTTCTATGTGAGAGGTGATGGCACCAGAGTCTACTTCTTCACACAAGGTAGGAGGCTTGAAAACATCCCTTTGACTATCCAAAAACATCCCTCTGACTATCCAAAAACATCCCTCTGACAATCCAAAAACATCCCTCTGACTTTCCTCACCGCTTCTTGTCCCTCTGCCCTCAAGTTTGGCCACAAGCTCTTTCCAGTCTGTCTTTCTTGGAGCACTGTTAAGTGTCTCCTAACTGAACCTGGGTTTGTCAGTTCCTGGAGCAAGTATGGTGAATTCCTTAGTGGAAAATCCTTTTAGAGAAAAACTGGAGTGTTTGCTCCCCTGGGAGGGGTGGGATTGGAAGAGCTCTCCTTGAATCTTGCCTGCGGGTGATGGAGGGAGTTGGACACCGCCTGGAGGAACTTCCCTTAATATTTCTGTTCTCCTATGAGGAAATCAGAAGGGTGTGGCTCAGCATGGAGCTGAGGCACCCTTCAAGTTCTGCTGCTGCTTGGTGTTGGCAGGGCTGTGTTCTTCTCCCAGTTTATCACCAGTTGCACCTCCAGTCAGTGCCTGGTCAGCGTTCGAGCAGGGGCACAACTGCATCGAACTGTTCCCTTCCCCACTGCTCCAGTCTCGTTTGTCGCAACAAAATTAATGTTTAATGTGTGTTTGGCAAGCACCTCACGATGGAAAGCATCTGATAAAGGAGCACAAGCTGGGACCTGTCAGCCCTTTCCTACAGAAACTCCACACAAACCACGTGCTCCTGGGCTGCCGTGGAACGAGCTCTCTGCTGCTCAGCAGGACTGGGGCTGGCTCTGCCCACAGCCACTGTGCTGGGGCACTCTGAGACTTATTTGCTTGGTCAGGAATACCTGCCCGTGGAAGTGCTGAAGCCTCCAGGGCTGTTAATGCTTTGATTGGGCCCCAACAGGGTGTGGGTTTTAAGGATGTTTTTTTCCCCAAATTTAGCCTTAATGAATCCCATTCCCCTCCAGCCTATACAGATCTTACTGCCACCATTTAAAGGCGTAGGTCTGATCCTGTTCTTTGCTCTTGCAGACTCTGAAATTCCTCTGGAGGGGGGGGAAAGGGGAAGGAATGGATCTGTCCCTACTTGTCAGAAGATGCTCCTTAATCAGTCACTGGAGGCAGTGCCCATGTGGGAAACTGCTGCTGTTTTCTTTGTCAAGTTTCTATAACTCTAGCTGTTCTCCAAATTCTTCTTTCCTTCCTTGCTAGAAGGAAAACTTGACAAACTGTGATGTTAAACCCCCCTGGAACAGCAGTTAAGTCTCGTTCGATCATTTCCCTGCCAGGGTGAGGCCCTGAGTTTCTTCTGGCCCATCTTTCAGCACAGCCCAGCCCTCAGCGTGAGCAGCTGTCAGTTAAAGGAATTACGGCCTCCTCAGTGTCCTTCTCTCTGCTTCCAGATGAATTAAACCACCTCTTCACCACGGCTGGGCTGGAGAAGATCCAGAACGTGGTGGACCGGCGGCTGCAGGTGAACCGTGGGAAGCAGATGACGATGTACCGGGTGTGGATCCAGTGCAAGTACCGCAAACCCGGCACCCCCCGGGCCTGAGGCACGGCCTGGGCTGTGGGGCTGGAGCCTCTCCGTGCCCAGGGAGTGTCTCCTCCTGGTGAGACGTGGTTTGATGGAGTCCTGCACACCCAGGACACCTCAGTGCCTCGGACAGTGCCTGGCGTCACTGCGAGTGAGCTCTGCCAAGGATGAACGCCCTGAGAGTGGCCCGAGGGGTCTTTTAGGTGGCATCAAATATACTGAGTTGGAAGGGAGCCATCAAGATCATTGAGTCCAACTCCTGGCCCTGCACAAGACGCCCCAAGAATCCCACCACGTGCCTGAAAGTGTTGTCCAAATGCTCCTTGAACTCAGACAGCCCTGGTGCTGTGCCCACTGCCCTGGGGAGCCTGTTCAGTGCCAACCACCCTCTGGGGGAAGAAGCTTTCCCTGAGATCCAACCTGACCCTCCCCTGTACAGCTCCAGCCATTCTCTCAAGTCCTGTCACTGGTCACAGAGAGCAGAGATTGGTACCTGCCCCTCCACTGCCCCTCGTGAGGAAGCGCAGACCCCAGTGAGGTCTCCCCTCAGTCTCCTTTTCTCCAGGCTGAACAAACCAAGTGCCCTCAGCCTCCTCATAAGGCTTCCCCTCCAACCCTTCCCCATCCTCATGGCCTCCTTTGGACTCTCTAATGGCTTAATGTCTTTTTTTTATATTGTGTCCCCAAAAACTGCCCCAATGTTGAGGTGAGGCCACCCCAGGGCAGAGCAGAGCAGGACAATCCCCTCCCTGATTCCCCCAGGACAGGGATGGCCCTCCTGGCTGCCAGGGCACTGCTGACTCAGGGCCAACTGGCACCACCAGGACCCCCAGGGCCCTTTCCCAGCTCTGCTTTTCCAGCCTCTCATTCCCAGTCTGTCCATCCATCCTGGGTTGCCCCATCCCAAGGGCAGAATCCAGCACCTCCCCTTGTTGGAATTCCCATGGTTGGTGATTCCCAGCCCCACAATTCGTGGAGGTCTCTCTGCAAGGCCTCCCTGCCTTTGAGGGAATCAACTGCTCCTCCCAGTTTAGTATCATCAGCAAACTGAAGTGTTCCTTCAAAGTCCAGCATCCAAGTCATTAATGAAGATGTTGAAGAGAACTGGGCTGAGGATGGAGCCCTGGGTCTGAGTTTTTAAAATTATTTACGGTTTTAACAACTGAAGAAGTGGTCCTGGTGTCTTCCAGCAGCTGAGCAAGATGAGTAGCAAGTCACTCATACTCTGGATTTCCACATGAAACAGGAGAGCTGTGACCTCACCTCTGTCTTGTGTGCTCATGTCTCGTGAACAGAGAACATACAAAGGCACTAAATCTGCTCTTCTCTGCAGCTGGTCACTGCTCTGAATCCCTTGGCCAGCTTATCTCATGCAACTCTCTTCTGCTCATTCAGGTTTGTGCCAATCCACAAGTTCAAACACATTGATCTGAGGGCAGGAGCTGACACTGTGAGAGTTTCTCTGTGCCAGCTGCCCCTGGATGCCCCGAGGTGTGCAGATCACCTGTGGAGAAAGGAGATGCTGCTGCTTTGCCCTCACTGTCCACAGGGGTGTCCACCCAGGGAACCAGCACACCACAGCTCAGCTGCTGGAAATTCCTGTCAGGCAGGATTCAGGTTTTCAAAGATTTAGGGCTGATGCCAGTTTGGGGGCACCTTCAGAGTGCAGCATATCAGAAGCAGCCCATGGGACCAGGGTTTATAAATAATTACCTGCTTTTTCTGCTGGTCACAAACTGCCCTGTCATGGTGATGTGCCAAACCCAAGCAGACAAGACACTTGTCTTTGATCCAGAATCTGCAGAATATTTAATTTCTGCACTCTTGTTTAATTCCTTAGAGGAAGCCAACATTGTGGCTTTGTGGAGGTATTTCCCCACCTTTGACAGCAAATATCTTTTATCTCAGCCTGTTTTCTTTTGTTATTTTTAGGGTGTGGTACAACAGGTATTAGAATAAATTTTGTGGTCATGCTTTTCAGTGCTGGTTTGATTAATATAAATCAGGCTTGCACAGAGCACCTGATCTGAAGGATTAGGGCCACCAACAGGTAACTATAGTTTTCTTTACTGCTACCTTGAGTCTCACTAGTGCCTGCTCTCAGCTCTGAAGAAGAGAAAGCCTTGGCTGGTATCTCCTACCTTGTTTTAGTTCATGAAATAACAACGTGTTGGTTGTGCAGCACTGGCTGAAGAGCAGTTCCTGTGTGTTTTGTCAGCCAGACACTTGTGTTTGGAGCCTGCAGTTGCCTAAGAGTAACTGCCAGCTCTGGAGACATGGAGGTTATGAAATAACTGCTGTCTTGAACCAGAGGAGAAAGGGTAAAAAGCTGAGGAAATGTCATTTGTGCCTTTGGAGAGTCTGCAGGAGCACTGGAGAGATGGACCAGAACACCCTGCTTTGGGAAGCACTGGAAGGGGCTGGAGCAATGCTTCCTGCTGCATGATGAGTTCCTGACTCCTGTGTCACCCTGCAGGTATTGCTTTGTCTGCTACCTGAAGGCTTCTAGGTGGGACTTTTCAGCCCTTCCTGGGAAAGGTGACCCAGGGAATCCACTCACACCACGAAGGCTGCAGTGGGAATGCACCGTTGCTTTTTTATGTATCTAACTCTGTTCAATAGTGTTGAAAGGGAAGAGAATTCTTGGTCAGTCGGTTGTCCTGCATTTCCTAAAGGGCCAAGAGCCTTTCCAGCACCTGCAAATGAAAGAGGAGGAGATAAAGCTTTGCTCTTCCAAAGCTCCTTTGGCTTCTGCCGGGCACAAACCCGACCCAGCCCAGGAGCTGTGCAGTCACTGCTGTGTTTTCATGCTAAACTTCCCAAGTCTGGTTCCCTGGCAAGGCTGGCACCTCAGGCAAGGTCTAGGCAAAGCACAGCTCAAGGCCTCTGGCAGCAGCTGAGCAAGCTCAAGTCTCCTCAGCTTACCCAGGCTCAGAGTCAGGCTTAGCAAGAGTCCTGTGAGCGTTGGACGTGACGTGACTCATGTCCCAGCTCGGTGACAGACCTCCCATGTGTTCCTGGGGCCTCAGGCAGCTCCCTGGGGTCCTTTCCCTCTTGGTCTCTGGAGGGAGGTCTCGTCCCAGGATGGCTTTATCTCCCCGGAAGAAAAATTGACTGGGGTAAACAAGCAGCATAATTAGTGCGAATTAAAATAATGTGAAAAATGCCTTATTAATCATCCAAAGGCTTGTAAGCAGCGCAGGAAAATATGTTTTTAATTATAAACATGATTTATGTAAAGTTGATGGACCTCCCCTTTAAATTTAAACTCCAGAATGGGAGAAAATGAAGGCTAGTAATTTATTTGTTTCTACTTTCAAGGCTACCTCCCAGTTGCCTGCCTGGCTTTGACTTGGGCTTCATGCAAAAACTTGCAGTGCTGCGAGCCTGGAGCCACTGAAGTGGCTCTTTGCCTTTCTTAATGCTCTTCATTCTGCTGGAGTATTTAAGCAATCACTCAGCAGGGCCCTTGCTGGGCAGACGTGCTTTTGTTTCCAGTGCTCTTGGTGGTGTTCAGAAAGCAACAAGTTAATGGCCTTGAATTGAGCCAGGCCTCCTACAGACAGACACTGTCTGAGTTTCCCTCATTAATCCCGGCCTGCTCCCCTTCCCGCTGAAGCTGCTGCTCTCCTGTCGGGTACCTGAGTCCTGACTTGCAGCAGCTCCTGCCATTCCCACCTCGGCCCTGCTGAGCCAGCTGGGTTGCACAAACCCCTTCCAGCACGTTCAGAGGAAAGCTCCAAACTGACTTTTGCCGTGCTGAAAAGCCACGTGAAGCGCCTTTAGTTGGTTTCGGGGGTTTTTTTCCCCCCCCTCTTCCTTTTTAGCAGAGCAACATTAACTTTAAAAGCCTTTCTGAGCGTATCTGCCCTGGTTTTGTTCCCAGCATTCCAAGGCCTGTGGTCTGTGGCTCACAGGCAATGCCAGCGTGGCCTGTTGAACCTCCCAAGCAGAAGAGATGATTTCATAGCTCTTCACTGGCACTGCCCTGGTGAGTCTGGAGCCAGGCATTGTTACCCTTTGGAAAGTCTGGTCCTGGCTCTTGCCAGAGGATGGTGGATTTCCTTGGAGATTCCAAGATTGTTTTGGCTGGAAGGGAACTTTATCACCACCTATTCTGACCCTTCACATAACCCTTTCATGTAGGGATTAGGGCATCAAGCCTGGGATTTAGACTTGGACCTGGAACTAGTCCTTCAGAAAGGGTTTTGATCCAGCCATGATGCTGAGGGCTCCAGTCCATGGCAAAGAACCCTTTGCCTCCCCAGGTACCTCATTCCTCTCCCAGCATCCTGATTTCACAGATGGGCTAGAAATTGGAAGGCAGGAGGGAACAGGGGAGGTGAAGAGAACAAGGAGCTGGGGGGTATTTCTGATGCTGTCCCTTCCAAAATAAGTACATTGTAAAATCCACTGAAAATTGGAGCTTTCTCAGGATCTTCCTGACAGCACAGCAAAGTGGGAACAGCAGTTCTTTGTGGTGATTTCAGTGGTTACAACAGTAACCATCAAATTCTTCTGACCAGGGGCGTGTGAGACCAGACACAATTGTCTTCTCTCCTCCTTCTCAGGGAATGGCACCACCATTTGTGAGTTGTAGAGCTCAGGATAAATGAGACCTGAATGATTTCAATAGAACAGGGCTATGAGCAGAAGGAACCTCCATGTGCACACACCAGCAGCTTTTGGCACTGCATCCTAGTGGAAGCTGGAAGAGCTTCCCTCTGTCGTTGGCGTTGGGATGAGCCCCAGCTCGTCCCCACTGGATTCCCGATGGGAATCAAAGACCTGAACTGTTTTTCCTGAGCACAAATGAAAGATGCACAGGTTCAGTGCCCAGAAGTGAGGGTGAGGCTGCAGGGATCAGGCTGTTCAGGGATTTGGGGAGCATCCTTCCATCTCTAAACACAGATGGAGGGAAACCGAGTCAGGCAGTCTTTGTTCTCCTGGTCCATCAGCTGGATCTCATCTGTCAGTCAGAGCAGTGCCACCACTTCTGGTTTGGTGCCACATTGGGGGAAATTAGTCCAGGAGAGGATCCACAGTGAGGATCACTTTTGCTATTGTAGCTGTTCCTCTGCCTTGACAGGGGGTGGCTGGCACATGTCCTTGTGTGCAGTGTCCTTAGACACTGATTCCAACAGAACATTCTGATTTTAACTGTGTTGTCACATATGTTTTCAGGGCAAGATAAAAATTACTAGAAAACTGAGGACTAGGGAGGGATTTTTGGAGGACTCTCCTGCATAGTGAGGTGCTCTGGAGGAAAAGGAGTTGTCAGCTCTGTGCCTAATCAGCAAAGCTCTGGAGTTTGTGCTTTTAGCTCTTGCTGAAGGCAGTAAGTTCCTGTGTGGAAGTGCCTGGCTGAATGGGAGCTTGTGTTGCTGAGAAAGTGGGGCACAGTGCAGGAAATCACCTTTGTAGCAGCCCTGAGTGCTAATCTGAAGTGAATAGGATACTGCTACCTCTGTGAGGGAGAGCACAAGCACTGCCCACTCAGCTGGAGCACAGGCAGGGAAAGGCAAAGGAATCTGAGCCCTGTGTGCCTCTGCTTTTCCCTCCTGCCCAGAGGCTGCGTGGCATGGCAGGAGGTGTCCTCCCACCAAAGGCTTTTATTCTTGAATACATGGTCTTTGACCCACGGCGGGATGAGCAGGAGCTGGCTGTGGTTGGAAAGCAGGGATGGCAAAGCTCACTGGCAAGTCTGACGTGTCAGCACCTGCCTGCAGCTCCCAGCCTGTTGGTCCATGGCTGTTTCCAGGAAGGAGGAACATCCTGGTGAGGTTTGGACCCTGCTGCTCTAAGCTGTGCTCCCTGGTATTAAATAACCCCAAAGAGCCCTCACTTGCAGGCACCAACACAGCGTGGGAGCAGCAGCTTGGGTTTGGGGTGGGGTGTGAGTGTCACTGCTGTGTTCAGGTTGATTTTGCAGTCCAGAGGACCCTTTGTAGCTCTTGCAATTCCATGTTGGGAGGGGTTGGGGAGTTCTGGGGGATTGCAGCCACATCTTTGGAATATGAAACTGTCTTTCAGCTCGGGTGAAGTGGGAAGGTCTCGTTCGCAATCCCAGGTCGCAGATGCCGAGCTCACACCTCTGTGGTGTGAGGGGGGAACACTGGGGGATCTGCTGCACAGGGGGATCTTCTCCAGGGTCACTGGATGTGGCTTTCCTCATCTGGGGAGAAGAAAGATTGCCTGATCTCCCCTCAGGCTGCCTCCTCACCCCTGGGACCGAGCTGGAGGTGTGGTGCTGTCCCCCCCTCACCTGGGCAGGTCCGTGTCCCTGCAGTCTGTAATTAAACAGCCACACGGTTTTTTCCACATTTAGTGCCAAGGGTGGATGTGAAGAGGTCGCTCAAGGTTGCACAGAAAACTTGAGTCTGGCTTTTCCACAGCTTCGAGTGACTTCTTCCCTACTGAGAGGAGCCTCGTTAGGAAGGTTGGAATGTGTTTACAGACACTCACACAGAGGCTGAATGTACTTGGAGAAATGTGTGTGCAGTAACTCCAGCTTTACAATAGGATGTTGATTTAATTTCCCTCTCACACAAATCTCAGAGCAGTTTGTCTAATTAAGGCTTTCCAAAGCCCTGCAAGGTAGGGTGTTATTATGCAGGAGGAAGAGAAGCAGGGGGCAAACCCTGCTGAGAATAGAACCCTCTTGTATTCTAGGAAGCTGGGAGCGAGTGAGGGCAGGGAAGGACTTGCACATTCAGGAGAATCCCATCCTTTCAAGTGTGTGCAGAACTAAAACCAGTGGATGTTTCTAGCACCAGGCACACAGAGGTGTTTCTTTCCTACCTGTGAGGTTTGGTTCCCCTCAGCTGGGCCGTGGAGGCTGCACAATTCCAGGTGCCTGCACAATTCCAGGTGCCTGCACACAGCTCCCTTCCTCCTCCAGCGGCAGGACACGCTCTCCCTTTGGATCAGGGCACGGCTCTGAGGCTGCACTTGGCTGGCTGCAGTGTGGAGGCTGTGACCTGGATGCTTTCCTACTGGGTTTGGGTATCAAAGCCTCCCTAATGGGGCACCTGAAGGTGTAGACAGAGGGAGGGGCAGGAACAACCTCGGCGATAAACTCCATTGTGTGGGAGGGTGGAGCCTGTCCATGGCCTCGGGAAGGAGTCAGGTGATGGCATGTTATCTTTGAGGAGCTCAGATACCAATTTTCTCCCTAATGAAAATGAGAAATGAGGAACGACCCTTTTAACGTTCGTTCGGAGTGTGGCAGAAGCCCTGCCCTTACTAGACAAGAATCCACACTGGGGTGAGAGGTTTTGAATTCCCCCCAAGTCCAGAAAAATGGTCATTTGCAACTCGTGCCTTGTTAGAGCCAACAGAATCTGCTCTGCAGACAAGGGCTGGCCTCTTCAGGATGTGATGCCTGGAGGTGACAGCATCCCTTGGTGCTAAATCCTTAAAAAACCTGTTGAGTGCTGAACTCTTGTGGGTTTTGGTTGTTGTTGTTTTTTTCTCAGTGCTATAAAATGTTTGGATTTGAGACCACTTCTGCCAGCTTTTACATTTTAAAGGCTCAGACTGTTTATTGCTTTTCTCCAGTGTCCTGCTGTCACTGAGGAATCTCAGCTCTCTTGTGTATGTGTTACCTTGAATCAGTGGATTTCTAAATCTTGTGGCAGTACAGAAATGCTTGGAAAAAAATGCAGCCAGAGTATTCCACAAGCATGAAGAGCAGAGGCAAAGAAAAGTCACTGAAACCACATTAAAAAGCTGAGGAGTTTGACTTCTGTCATTTTATCTTTTCACAATTCAAGGCAGAAGGAACCTGTTACGTGCTCTGTTAAAATACCTATGAAAACCTTACCAAATTTTGGCCAGACCTCTCCTGGGTTAGCAGAGGAGCTGTGATGGGAGGGCAGGGCTTGCTGCAGTTTTGCTGAGCGTGCTGTGCCTGCTGGAGGGGAGCTCTGAGCTGCTCCAGCCGAATCCAGTGACAGAGAAAATGGCTGCGGCAGCCGAGTCGTTCTTCCAAACATGATACACCAGCAGCGTGCCAAGGATCTTGCTGACATCCAAGGGGCTGAGAGCTGCCACAGGGGATGGAATCAGCAGCATTAACACTGGCTGATGGCAGAGCTGGAGAGCAGGATGTGTCTGGGAGGGATCTGGCAGAGCCCATGGAGGAGGAGGGCTGGCTGGCCCCCATGGATGAGATAATATTTGGTCGGCCCTGTATGTGTTGCTCACAAGCAGCTCCTCTGAAAAGACCAGAGCTCAGGGGCTCTTACAGACTTAATCAAACAGAGGGATAACAGAATAGTTTTGTGTGTCACTCCTCCTGGAAGGAGGAGTTTTCTTGCATGAGAATTCTTGGAGATCCAAATAGTCCCTTCTCTTGCTGGGCCGGAAAGTGAAACGCACAAACTCTTCCCAAAAAAGATGGGGAAAATCAAGTCCACATCAACAGAATCTTGGTCTTCTAACCTTAAAATATTTGAGGTTTGATGCTTTATAGGCTTTTAGAAGTATCTTAAGAGTTGACATTAGAAATTTTAATTGAATCCAAAAATTTCCTGTGCGAAATGATGACCTATTCACATAGTCCAGCCACTTTGAAGTAGCAAACCTTGCCCTGTAAAAACAGAAACTCACAAACCGACCTTTTCTTGCCAGAAGCACATTCCAATAAGTTGGCTTTTCATATTTAGAAAACAGAATTAAAACCCCCAAACAATCCACCACTTCTCTGCTGAGTCCAAACCCAGGGGATCAGCTCCCATGGGAGGTGATGTCATAAAAAATAGTCCAAGTGTGCTGTGTTTTAACACTGATAATTATATTTTTTTACCTGAGAGACCTTTGCTGTTCCAGACACCCCAGTTTTGGATGTGCTGGCACAGCACAGTGAGAAGTGTTGTACCAGCCTGGCTGTGTCCTGATGGATTGTAGGAGGGAAAACCTCTGAGAGCCCTGATTTCCAGGCTTTGCCCTGGGAAATCTACCCAGTAACTTCCTTCCTACTGTCCAGTGAACTTGCCTAAAATCCCTTGTACCTACCTGGCACTCCTCTGACAGCAAGTGGGACCCTTAAAGGCTGCTCCAAAATTCCTGCTTGTGGCCAGAAATACGGTTACAACTTGTTGATTCCTTCTCCCTCCGTGCCAGAGAGGGACCAGCTGCCGTGGCTGGTGTGAGCTGCAATTCTGGCATCTTGGAAAGGAAACTGCAGCTGGAAGTGTTGCTCTGAGCTGCTCTTTGGAGGATGGAGGTGGAGACGACCATAGTTGAGTTTGCAGCAGAGAAATAGGGAAGAGTGTGAATGTAGGGCCGAGGATGAGAGGGAAGAGGTCCAGGAGCAGAGCAGAGCAGAGCCCCTGGACTGCAAATCAGGAGGGCTGTCTTCCCAAAATGTACTGAAGGGAAGGTGCCCTACCCCTGATTTACAAGTGAGAAGAGAAACCCCAGCCATTTCAGAGGAACATGGGGCAGGGAGAGGGGCGAGGCACAGCAGGAGGATGGTGCAACCTCAGCTTATCTGTTGTTATCAGATGTCACCACCCCCTGCTCCAGCCTGACCCAGAGCTCAGGGCTGTGGCCACGGGTCCTGTGTCAGGCCTGGAGCTCAGCAGAGGATTGCAGGATGTCTTGGAAAACATTCCTGGCTGCAGTGGATTCTCCAGGAGGCTGTTACCTCCCTGGGAATCTGGTCCTGCCAGAGGGAAGGAGAGCAAGGGGCGCTGATCTGTGAGTGGTGGAAGTGACAGTGAGCAAACAATCATTGGGAAATGACAGAGACTGAGGTTGTCCCCATCCCTGGAAGTGTTCAAGGCCAGGTTGGACGGGGCTTGGAGCAACCTGGAACAGTGGGAGGTGTCCCTGCCCATGGCAGGGGGTGGAATGAGATGGGCTTTGGGGTTCCTTCCCATCCAAACCATTCTGTGATTCTGTGACAGCCCATGGGCTTTTCTGGTGGCCTTAGGTGGAAATATTGATGGCAGTGTGATCCCTGGCAATATAATCCCTGGCAATGCATGGAGGAGGAGGAGGAGGAGGAGGAAGTGCCTCAACAAATGTTGACCAAAAAGGACAGGAAAAATTAGACCAAAGTAACCTCCATCACCCCTAAAACACAAGGATGGGGGACAGTGCCATAGATTTGGTGTTACTGGTGTGTGTCCAGTTCCTGCCTGGCACTCTGAGGGGCTGAGCTGGTCCTTTGGGAGTTGGAGGTGTTTCTGGGGGGGAGGGGGTGTTGGGAAATTGGTCTCTTTACTGGGTGTAACAGCTCCCAGATCTTCTCCTCCCTCCACCCAAAAATCAAACAGAAACGGCTCAAATGAAATTTATACCTCCTTGAACAACGTTCACTGCGAGTGGTCCTAATTAGCGCTCCCCTAAATGGCTGTGATTAGTTAGCAGCTGATGGAATATTTACTCCAGGACTTCTTCTTAAAAAAAAAAAATAAATCTGAACAAAACACAAAAAAACCACCCCCTGCAAA
>NW_016690393.1:527810-530111 GCF_001604755.1 Lepidothrix coronata
GGTGGGTGGGCGTGCGGGTGGGTGGGGGAGAGGCAGAACCGCGGGGGCCGGGTCAGGGCGGCAGGGCCGCGGCCTGAGCCCCGGGGCGGCGGCGGCGCGGCCTGGGCCCCTCGCCGGGCTCGCAGCAGCGCAGGCCCCGCGGCCCGGCCCGGCCCCGCGGGGGCGAGCAGGGTGGGCACGGCCTGCGGAGCCCCGGGCTGGGGGCCGAGGAGGAGGAGGAGGAGGAGGAGGAGGCCGAGGCGGTGCAGCAGCTGGCAGCGGGGCAAGGCTGCTCGCTCGGCTCTGCGCCTCGAGTAGGTGGGAGAGGGCTGCTGGAAATCCCCCCACCCGGAGGGAATAGCAGCCCTGCCCGCGGGGGTCCCGGGGTAGCCCCCTGGGCTGGGGGAGCTGGTGTCAGCCCCTTCCCCACGGCAGCATCCCGGCGTGGGGATGCGGTTCCCCACGGATGGTGGCCCCGCGGTGGGGGGAGAAGCCCTGGGAGCGTTTGAACATCTTTGGCGTTTTCGTGGCTTGTCTGTCATTTTCCTCGCTGCTGCTCAGATTTCCTGTTTTGAAAACTGGGCTGAGAGAGCTTTGTTGGGCTCTCAGCAGAAATAAGGTGGTCTGATAAGCACGTTTAGTATCCCATTAGTTTTTGAGGGTTGTGGCTGATTTGGGAGAGCAGCTGGGAATGCCCCCGGATGGATTCACTTTGCCCCTGTAACTTGGAGCCGCAGCGTTTGGAGGAAGCGGCGGGGACAAAATGGACAGTTCATAAAAGGAACAATTGTGCACTGCCTGTTCTAGAGGGCACTTGCTGCCCTTCAAGAACTTTCCTCATCGCATATGCTCTTTATACAGCAAATCTTTATCTTCTGTTTCTGGGCTTTGCCTTTTTTTTTTTTTTCTTGCTTTTGCTTTTTTTTTCCTTCCCTACCTTAGTCCAGAAAATGAAACTGGAACAGACATTTCTGGAAATGAACTTGATTGGTGCGGTTGGGAAGATGTGATTCACAGTTATAATGAACAGTGAAATTTGTCCCATTTTTTTAGCAGTTCGGGATTCGAATTGTGTATTTCCTGATTTTTAACCTGTTTACACAGTTTTGCTTGGGTGGGTTTTTAACCCTTCATATAAAGCATCCATAGTGTTGGATTGCCAAGGCACATCCAAGATGTAGAAGCAGCTGTTATTTTAGAGGCATCTGATGCTTTACCCTATAAATTAAAAGGTTTAAATGAGCATTATTTTCTTCTTATAATCTCTTTCTGTGCTTGGAAGAACCAGAGCTGTTGTCAATGAAATCTGGAGTTTGGGGAGATCGAGTATTTCCAGGATTGGCCAAAAATAAATTATGGGGTAAAGAATGTTGCTTTTTTTTTCTCCTAGTCATGCAGCACGGATGAAAAGCTCTGAATCTTTTAGTCATAACACTCTGGTCCCATGTTTTCCTTTCAATAAAGCATCCAGTGGGAGAATGTGACATAATTGGTTTCTTGGATTTAGAGATCTTGAAATGGCTGGTACAACAGAAGAGAGGAAACTCCAGCAGGGTTATGGTTTAAATACAATAATATGGTGGCAAAGTCATGTTGTTATTACGTGGTAATCTTGCATTTCTCTTTCAAGAAAATGCTCTCTACGTGGTTGTGCTGCAGAACAGGCACTTTTTAAGTCTCATCAGTGGCACAGAATATTAAATGTCTCTCCTTTTTCCCTTGCATTGCATAATCTGAGTGTTGTTCTCCCGTAGCAGCAGAAATGATGGAAGAATTGCACAGCCTGGACCCACGCAGGCAGGAGCTCCTGGAGGCCAGGTTCACCGGGGTCGGGGTTGCCAAGGTGAGTGGGAGTACCTGTGGTAGCAGGTGGGACTTCTCATCCACCCTCGCCTGCACTTTGTTTGGGTGTTTTTAGTTTCTACGCGGATAGTTTTGCTTTGCAAAAGAAGTTTTTGTGTCGCTAGTCGTGTTTTGACAACTGATTTGCGTGAAGTGTGTTCAGGAGGAATGAAAATGGGATCTCTACGAGCAGATGTTTCGCTACACGGAAGATTTGGGGCTCTAATGAAGTTCTTAGGAGTTGTTCCATCTTAAGGCACTTTGTGCACCCAAAAAACTCCAGGACAACTTTGTGGGAATCTCAGGTGGCCCTTCCTTTCTGCAGGAATGCCTTTGAGAGCTGATTTGGCCTCTGGTGAGATACAGTTTCCAGTGTAGAGTGTTGGATACAACATGTAACCAGAGCGAATACATTGAGTTGTTCAGTCCTCTGGGGGTGCAGGGCCTTCACATTTAACACACAAACTGTTTGCAGGGCAG
>NW_016690393.1:530178-542756 GCF_001604755.1 Lepidothrix coronata
CTGATCCACAACCTGCCAGTAAAATCCCATCTTTATCCTCGTGTACAACTTCTCCCTGGTCAGGAGTTGCTTTCCCTGAGCAAGGCACCTGAGTAACAACACCGTGTGGTTGCCTGGTGTCCTGGCATTAAGCTCCAAGTTCTCCAGGTGTTGGCAGTGTCAATGCCAGTCTCTCTGAGCAATGAAATGGTGGCAAAACTCATCTTAAAGTAGGTCAGGGATATGGAGGTAATTTTTGAGGGAGATACCAAGTTTTGGACAGCATCAAGGTAGAGGGTGAAGCAACATATCATTGGTAGAAAAGTGTCAGAAATCTCCTAGAACTATGTTGAGGAGAAACGTTGTAGATGCTGCTTTTCTTAGAAAAATGCAAAGTGAGTCAGAACTTGAAAGAGTTTAGTTTGAGTTCATGCTTTTCTCTGCTCTTCAGACAAGGTTAAGTCTTGGGAAGGGAGTGTGAGGAAGCCAAATTCTCAGCTGTAAGACAGTGTAGTAAGGAGGATTAACACTAGAAGTTGTTAAGAGGTAACAATTCTGGTTACTGAAGTAAAAGTGTGGGGATTTTTTCATCTTTGCCCCCTATTCTTAAGACTTTTTAAATCTGAAGTCTTTTACTGCCATAAAACCTTATAGTACTTTAATGTATTGTGATCTTGAAAGACTTGTTTTATACAACATTACAACTTTTCATGTACTTTATCACCTGTTTCTTGCCTTTTTACCCCATTTTGTCACTTTAGCATCTTTAGCTGTACCACTATAGATAAAGCCAAACAACTTTCTGGAATAGCTAAAACTTAAAAGCATAAACACTGTTGAAGCTTTAAAGCAGTGCCAACATGTTCAGTACTTGCAAAGAATGTTAGGAACTATTCCTTTTAAAGGAATAACCTTTAAAAGATACAGGAAAGCAAGTCTTAATTATGTTTCCAATATGTTTGGAGCAGAAAGTACATGCCCTTTCCTGTAGGGGTGAATATTGAGAACTCATTTTTGTTTCTAAAGCATATCCAAGTAAAAAAGCCTCATATCTTAGAGGCCTTACTTTGAGCAAAGCTGTTCTGTTGCTGAGTTTTATTTTTACCTGTTGTTGTGCAGTTTTTACCTTGTACCAGTCAGTAAACTGTTAAAGTGCATTACACTTATTGCAAACAATATTTATTTATTCATTCATTTATTTATTTATTTACTTGCATTCTTGCTGATTTGCACTAGATCAGCCAGCCGTTGATATGAATTAGCATGACTCTGCTATGTTGCAGCGAATCTCGGTTGCAATATTAATTTCAGCTACTACATTCCCTCCCAGGTTGGTGCTTCAAATTCCCTCCCCACCCCCCCAAGCCTCCGTCCGTCATGCTCCGCCCTGGCTTTGGTAGGTCACCACTGTCTTAAAGGGAATATGTTGGGAAAGCTGTGGGATTCAACTAAGATTTTTATTATTATTATTATTATTATTATTATTATTATTTTTTAAATTTTTTTTTATTTTTTGCTGGCTCCAATGAAATGTTTGAAGGAAAGAACCAGTGAGTGCCATCTAGTGGGACGGGGCCTGGCCCATCCCCCTGGGATGGAAGGTGTCTGGTGCTGTTTGTTGCATAAAAGGAAGAAATGTCATCTCAGATGCTCCACCATTGGGTGAAGGCAGCAGGCACTTGTGCTGAGCTTCCTGCCTTCCTCCCACTGGGTGTATCTCTCCGTGTGTTTGCTTTGCTTTCTTGAATGTTTAAAAACCCAGGGTATGTTTTTGGACCTGCTGAAGCATTTACTTTACATCTTAACACTTCCACTGTCCCTCCGTGCTAAAGAACAACCACCTCTTGGGAGAAATGGATGAGACTGAGCTGATCTAGAATAAATTTTCAGGCTGGAAACTAGGAAAAAAAAAAAAGCTTCTAGCCATCAGTCATGGGATTCTGGAAGAGCTTTCCAGTAACAGTAGTAGAGGACAGAAATCCTAAACTGTTTTGGAAACAGCTGTGTGCTGTCACCTCCTGTGGTAGCTGAAGGCACAACCCAATGACCGAGGTCATTTTTAGTCCCAAATGCCTCAAAATTCTGTTGCAAGTCTGTGATGAATTTTCTTACTTAGTAGCTGGAGAGTATATTTCCCTAGAAGCTTGGAGTTAATACATGGAATCAAATTTATGAGCAAGGAATGTTTCCAGGCAACTGTTATACTCCTGTGGTTCATCCAGGTCACTAAATAGCTTCAAAAAGCCACTGATGCTTTGGATGTCTATTCTTGCCATATGGTGAAGTGCCATTCTTCCCCAAATTTGCAGAGCAAGTCCCTGAATGAACACATGACTATCTGACACCGACTGTTCCTGCTTATTTAGCTCCTGCTTATATTTACTGACTGGGAAAACCTAAGGCATTATCCTGACTGGTCACCTGGGGCATCTTCCTTGGGTCAGGAGGTACAGGAGACAAAACATGGGATGTTTCTCTAGATAATGTTGTTTAATTTTGTCTGTTCTCAGATAAAATCTGCTCTGTTTCTCTTTTGCCTCCCTTTCCCCTATTTGGGTGCTGCCTTTAGGATATCAAGGGAGTAAACCCCAAAGGGTTTGTGTCATTTCCACAGACTTTTCCTGGATAGGAACTGGAATAAGGAATTGTGATGGGTGAATGTGTATTTGCACACGGGTTTGACCAGGGCAGATCCTCACAGCAGCACATGCATCTTCTACAGGTCTGGTCTTTAAAAAGACCTTCAAACCAAATTGTGTGTGTCACTTAATTATAGTTAAACTAAAAATGCTGAAGTTACCTGTAGGGAGAGAAACAGGGATCTTGTAGATCCAGCTAACTGTGAATTGAAGAAGTTTGGGTCTTAGTAGCTGGTGCTCCCTTTCCTCCCTCTTTGAGGTAATGCTGCAGAACATCTGCATCCAAAAAGAGAAGTGCTCATAAAAAAACCAGCATTTCCTTGCATTAGTTGGGTTTTTACCCTTTCTCTGTCACTTTTTCAGTCTTGGTCTCTTCAGGAACTTACAGTTCTGTGATTTACTTAGCAACAGTTTTAGCAGCAGAGTTACTGAGTTGAGAATTCCTGTTTGAGGATAATCATGTCTCTTTGGAGGGAGGTGGTGCTGCCCAGTGATGGTCCTGAGCAGGTGTCACATGCCACCAGAAGAACCTGTTAATAAGAGTTTTAAAACTTAGAGTTTCATTTATCAGCTGCCACAGAATGTGCCAGGACTTTATGCCAGATACTTGAAAATTGTTTGGATGCTTCCCTGTGCAACATTACTTACTTCAAATGTGTTGTCTGGCTCCGAGAGCCCAGAAATAGTTTGTCAGATCTCAGTTCTATTTCTGCCCCCGAGCTGAGGGTTAGGATGAGTTGTGTGACCCTTCTGTCCAGTTTGCCACCAGTAAAATAAAAAATACTGTATTCCCAACCAGAGAGAACTCTTGAGGCAGAATGGGAGCCAGGCAAATCCTGCTGCAAATCTGCTTACCCATCTTGATAGAGTGGGGGTTACCTGTGAACATCTGAGAGTAGATTAACTTCTCGTGGCAAAAAGACCTCAGTGATTCAGGGATTTCATTATCGGCCATAATACTGAGCTTTTCTAAAAGTCCAATTAAGAAGCAGGTTGTAATTCTCATACTTATGTGATGCTTGAAATAAGATAAGAATATGTTAATTAAACCTGTCTGACACAGTAGCACTGGAGCAGAATAACTGTAAAACCACTCAACCATCTCGCTTTGGTGTGAACCTGTGTGGAGTCAGCACTAACTTTTAGTGGAACTAAGGATTGACTTTTTCCCTTTGAAATCTCCTGATTTGCTACAGAATTCAGAGGAGCTCAAGTTAGCTTGGCTTGAGGTAACAGCATCTCTCCATGTCTCCTCCATTTAAACAGCCAGAGAATTTTGCACTGCACACTCTGGCCAGGCAGCTGGAATTCCTAGAGATTCCTTCTGGACAGCACAAAATGGAGACTACCCAAGTGGAGTTGTGGAGTGATGGATCGTTTCTGGGAGCTTGGAGAGGCTGTGGAAATGCACAGGTCATGGGAGGCAGGAGATGGGTGAGGGGGGGAGCCAGGCTGGTGTTGCAGACGGGTCTGGTGGGAGCTCTCAGCAGGGTGAGCTGTTTGTATTGAAGCCTCGGCCATTGTGCCTCCCTTGTGGCCTTCCCAGGGGCTCTTGCAAAGGGAGAAATGACTAACCAGCACCTGTGAGTGGCCAGATTGTAAATTCTTGCTTTTGAGTAGGAGTCTCGAAAGCTGCTGCTGCTGCTGTTGCATCCAGCTCTCAACATGGAGGCTTTGTTGTGCATAGGTAGGTCACGGGCTGAGGCAGCACTTGATAGGTGAATCACAAGGGAAAAGAGCCTGCCAGCTTATCTCAGGGAGAAATTCCTTGTGGAGGAGGAAGTGTGTGCTGTTCTTGTGCTTGTCATTTAGGTAAACACTATAGGAACCATTAGCTTGGTTCAGATGACCCACGTATTTTGAATTTTTGCTGAGCCCCATCAGCGATTCCCTTGACAGGGCGCAGGGGATGAGTGGGCTGGGAGTGATAGCACAGAAGTGCAGTATTATCCCAAAGTGGTCTATGCTAGGAAAGCCAGATGACTTCTGCAACAAAATTCATAAGCCCTTCCTGTGTAAACTATTCCATGTTTATTATTCCCCACTGCTACTTCCCCGGCAATATTCTGGTGTTAGTGTTCTTTGCTAACTTGGCTTTGTTGGGGTTTTTTGTTGTTTGGGTTTTTTTGTTTTTCTTTCCAAAATTCAGGTTCATTCCTTTAATTCCTTTTGTGTCATGACCACTTAAAAATGGTATGCTAAATTAAGTACTGAACATTTACCCAGTGTCAGTTGCTGAGTTAAATATAAACAGTCAGGAATGATAAAATATAAATTTGAAGGGGTTTTTATACACATACTCACTGACTGTTGGTTGAGGGGAGATACTCAGATGTATAGTGTTTCACATCCATGTCTAAACCTGTTGCTATAAGCAGCTGATAATGTGAGGTTAGGTGTGAAATGAGGTATCTGGATGATCAGGAAAACTTATTTTCCCTTTCTCTTGTGAGAAGAGGTGCAGCTGAGCACTGGGCCCTGTTCCTGAAACATCCTGGGTATTGCATCTTTATTGCTTCCAGTACAGCACGTTCTAGTGAACAATTTGTGTTTCCATTGCCAGAATGCCTCAAAACAACTTTGCCAGGTTCAGCTCTTGCCTGTAAAGGTCTAATCCTTTCCAGTAAGAAAGTGGAAGGTCCTCTGGAAGGTAATGGAGGGAGAGGGAGGCTCTTGCAGTGAAAATGGGTCAAAACATGTCTACAAAGAATTAATTGTGCATTTGTTCACAATATTGATCCGTGTGACAGTGAAGTTGCTGGATACCTGTAGACAAGGACAAGCTGTTCTGCTTCCATAGCCAAATACTTGGTTCCTTCTCACCCTTTCCCCTACTGCACTGAGTTCAGTTCTACCACATTGTCACTTTAGATTCTACAGGAAGGTTTAAAATAAAGGGAAAAAGGGGGTTTTTTTTGCTCTTCAAGAATCTGATCTAGTTCAAGGACTGAACTACTCTTTTGTTGATTCCAAAAGTGGGTTTGATTCCAGCTGCTAGAGCTGAAAATTTCCCACACAGAGGAGTCAGTACAGGTAGTTGTAGTACTGGAAGTGTGAAAAACGTAGTGGATTTTGTATCAGGCATTTTTCCAGCTCTTTGCATCCCAGAACTTTACATTCAGGGGCAAACTGAGTGGATTTCTTGTATTGGAGAGGATAAATTTGTATTTCTGGAAAAAAATCTTAGCATCATTTCTGACTCTAGACAACCTCAGCAGTTTGTTGGCCAGGTGACCCCAGAACGTGGTGCATTGTCCTGTGTGAGCCCTGACCTTCCCCTTCAGCCACAGTGTTCCTGAAAAGCTCCAGTGGGGCATTTTGGGAGCAGCTGCTCCCACCACTCGCTGTCCACGTGCAAAACAGAGGCAGAGAGATTGAAGCAAAGGTGGAAACAACTTTCACTTTCATCTTCCTCATGTCAGAACCCCGACCTGCCCCTCTGAAACCAGGAAATGCTCCCCGGGAGAGATGCTCCTGCCCTTCCCAAACCTCAGCTGGCACAGGAGGTGCTGCAGGGTTTGGGAAGGATTTTGGAGGGCAGCATTTGGGCAGGTTATAAACAAGCTTTCTCATGGGTGTAAGGGTTCACCTTCTGCTGCCACTTCCTATGAGATATTACAATTTTTTTAACAGTGAGGCCTTCACGTGGATGTAGCTGAGGTTAGTGTTGGCACTTCTGTTAAATCCTGCTGGCCAAGGAGTAAAATCCCTGAAATAACCAAGAATTGCACCTGTAACATTTGTGAGCTGTCACACTGGGTGGTGGGGAACTTGCTTTGCTTAAAAAGCAACTATTGCTGAAGAGATGGAACATATTTCTGGTCCTGAGCTATTTGTGTGATGGCTTGAAGGGATAATGGTGTGGCTTAAAGAGTATAAACCTGCAATTTTTCTTAAAGTAACTTACTTTTAAAAGGGAATCATAGATGTTTAGCTTCTTGAGCTATTCAGGTGTTTGATTTTCTTATTTTTTTTGTGTTGAAGGAACTGAGCATTTTAGGAGGAACAGGTTTGGTATTTAACACTCAGTGTAACACAGAAAGTAAATAGAACTTCTACTTTCTGCACATGCCTGCTTGGAAATTGGGGTTAGTAACAACTAGGTTATATCACAGATTTAATTTGATGGTGGTGTTTGTGTCAGAAATAGGAGAGGGAGAACTGGTCCCCTCAAAAATTACCTACTGTGGGGTTTCTCTGTGGTGCTAAGGCTTCTCCCCCAGCCCACCATTGAGTCTTCTGCTCAAAAATATAATAAGAAGTGGCTTTGCCACAAGGAAAGATTGATTGGTGGGAAATGGTTACTGCAAAATTACGAATGCTAAAATAGAATGAATCTTGGGGAAAAGATGCTCCCAAGTTATTAATGGAGAGCTGGCTTTATCATGTCATTCTTCCTGTTAATACATTCCATCATTAATTGTGAATCTTGTTTTTCTATCTTTGTCAAATTTGTCTCGATTTTTTATTTTTTTTTTTAAAGTTACATCTGTAGGAGGATACTTTTGTGTCAGGCTAAAACATGGTGACTTTGCATGATTCACTTTTTCCTTTTAAAACCGGTTTTGATACAGATCTTAAATCATTTTCAAACTGCTTGGATATGTAAAAATGCAGATGTGCATCCAGCAGAGCCTGCAAAGATGCAGCAGGCTCTTGAGGTACCTGGTTACTATTTTGATAAATCTGTTCCAGCCTCTGGAGTTTGTGCTGTGGCCTGGTGGGAGCAGCTGCTCTGTGGGCAGGTCAGCCTTGGGTCCATAAAACAGCCAAGTGGGAAAGATGGTATTGTGGGCACCAGTTGTACTGCTGGGAACACAACTCTCACTTGTGCACTCTCCCAGTGTTAAAAAAAGCATAAAATGACACATTTAAAGAAAAATCAGTGGTACAGCCAGCATCTGATAACAGTAATAGCTGCCTTGCCAGATGGAAGATGCCTCTGAATGCTTAGCCCAGGGTCAAGCAGATGCTTGTCTGAAGAGCTGAGCTTGGAGCTCCTGCTACTCAACGAATCAGGAGGTTTTTTTCCCCTCAAACCTTAGGCTGTTATAAATACCACCTTGGCTGTTTTGTGGGTGGGGTTACATGGAGCAGTGAGTATGTAAATTGATACAGAAATATCATTCCAGAGGCTGGAGGAGCATTATCCCGAGAAAAGACTGTCCACTGACCATCCAACTGTCCTGCTGCAAAGGCCCTGGGAAGTTTAGTGCCCCATCCTGTGTGGGGGTGTTGGAGCTGCTGTACCCACAGGACTTAGGCCAGCCCAGAGGTGCAGTGTTTGATAGGACGGGTCTGCCTCGTTTGGAGGTTGTTTCTAACAGTCTTTGCTTGTTTTTCACCAGGGTCCATTAAATAGTGAGTCTTCCAACCAGAGCTTGTGCAGCGTGGGCTCTCTGAGCGATAAGGAATTGGAGGTAAGAGGCTCAACCCCTGGGCTTTTGGGGCTTAACTCATGTTAAGTTCATGACTGAACTCAAAATGTACAAGAAATTGTGTGAGAGTGAGCAACAGTTGTCTTAGTTTGGGGTGTGAGTGGGACTAGTGCAAGTATTTAGTCTTTGGACCACGCTGGGAAGCTTCCCACTGCTCCAGGCAGGATTTACCCAACCCCAAACACAGCGTTTGTAAAGCTCAGCTTAGGGAATTGGTTTTGGCTGCACTAGGATTTGTTTGCTGGTTTTGGTGTACTTTTGAACCAATAAAAGCCAGAGAGCACCGATGGAAAAGTTTGCCTTTTCTATCAAATATGGGAGTTTGCCTAAGTCTGTACAAGGCAGAGTTTTCATGGATCACTCTGTGCAAGTGTGGGGAGGAGAAAATTGATGCTTTGTCCCTAATTAATCTCAGTGCTTTAGGATTAACTATTTAAAAACTCTTGCTAAAGCAGCAAAATTAAGTGTAGAGTTAGATTTTTACTTTAAAATTCCATGTTAATAAAGCTAAATCTCAAGTTTAAGTGCATTTTCTTATGCATTTAAAGAACTTCCCACATGGTGATCAGGTAAGTTTTGGATCACACTTCCCTCTGTTATATGGCAGTGCTGATATGAGGGTGAAGCTCAGTCTTTTGAGAATACAATATCTAAAACTCCAGAAGTGCAGTTAATAGTGAAAAACTGAGTATTCATTCTTATTTTAATTGGGTTGGGTTTTTTTTTTGAACTTCTGTGGAGAGATTTAAATTGACCAAGCTGACATACTCTAATCTCTCCCATTCCTTGCTTTTTCAGTCTGTAGCAGCTAATGTTGTGTGTCATTTTTGTTATGTAAGTACTTGAATGGAAAAACAACTTCAAGTGAATCTCATTAATATGCTCCCAGCTCCATGGAGGCTGTAATGGAGCCCGTGGTGTTACAGTCACGCCAACGCTGCTCAGGAGTTGCTCTTCACTCTGCAGTGAGGAGGCAATGTCACTGACTTCTCCACACACAGCAGCTGGAGCAGCAAGTCTCTGCACAGTTATGGAGTTTTCAGTCCCCTCATTCTAAAAAAGGACCTTGCAGACACAATAACCACCTTTGTCTTAACATCCCCTCCATCCTCTTAGACAACGTGGCAGTGGGTGCCCAGCTGATGTCCATGTCCACCACCCACTGTGGGGACACAGCCAGGTTTAGGCTCAGCTTTATCCCTTTTTATCCTGCTAAAGGAGGGAGATTGATTTCTGTGCTGACTCTGTGCAAGTCTTTTGGCAGAGCTCTTCAAACAGGGGCCTTGAGACTTGGGTTTGCGGAGAGCATGAAACTTGGGTTTCCCACAGACTCCCTGGCCGTGGCTCTCCCTCCCCCAGAGCTGTGTTTTGCACTCCTGTGGTTTTCTCCCTGGCCCCAGGGTGTGGTTTAGTGGTGGCTGCAGTGACTGGAGAGCAGGGAGCTTGGGAATTCTTTGGGACCCTTTGGGATAAGAGATGTTTTTAAAATGACGTTTGCTGATGGAAATGATAAGACCTCTCTCTTTCCAGCAACCTCAGTGAGCTGCTTCCAGCAGGGCTTCCTTATGTTTTCAGCAGGTTTGGCCACAGATGTGACCCTGGTGATGGGGAAAGCACCATGCCAGGGTCTCCTCCACTCCCACGTGTTTGGGCCTGTCAGCCTTGTACAAACAGATGGGCCTGGCACTCTGAAGCCTTTGGGCCTCAGGGATGACACTTCTGGAGCCCTCAGACCTCAGGCATGATGCTCTGGAGCCTCCAGCCCTCAGGGGTGATACTTCTGGAGCCCTCAGGCCTGTCAGCTATGCTCTGTATTGTGCCTGTGCATAAATAACACTGATTATACAGCAATCCACTGGTCAGCTGCCCTTCAGGTCTCTGGCTGCTCACAGAAATGGCAGAAGCAACTAACCCTTGACTTTAGTAACAGCAGCTGAGGAGCAAACCAAAGTCCAGCACCTGTGGCAGGTCTCTCCTGGCTGCTGTCCTGGGGGGCTCTTCCTTGCCTTGTGCAAGGTTGTAATTTTGAACCAGTGGACAGGATAGTTCTTGTCCCCATCTCCAATGAGCTTTGGGAGGAAGCATTACCTGCAGGCAAGGTGAATTGTCCTGGTAGACTGTGATTGGACTGCAAATTTGGATGTCAGTACTCAGACTTCTCATTGTTATTCCCCTTGTACCAGTGCTGTGATCACCTTGAAACAGTTTACACAGATTTTCATAAATGTTTGAGCTTGCTCTGCTCACCCTGAGAGGTCACTGGGTAGTAGAGGCTGGATTGCTGCAGCTGAAATAGAAAAAATTCATTATTCTCCTTGTTAACCGTGTTCTCTCCCTTCTGCAGCACATCAGAAAGTAGCAGCTATTTGAGAGCAGTTGTTTCTTTAAGTACCAGCAGGAGAAACAAATGCACCAGAGAAACGAACTGGCCACTGGGGATATGGAACAGATTATTGTGTATTGGCATTTTCTTTAACTCTTGGAATAACTGCAGAAATGTTAATTTTGAAGTATTGTTTAACAGACTCCTGAGAAAAAACAGAATGACCAGCGGAATAGGAAGAGGAAAGCTGAACCCTACGAGACCAGTCAAGGTAATTCCTGCTCCCACCCTGCTGCAGGGTTGGTAACTCCTTGTGTCCTAGGAAACTAATGGCTCTTCTCCAGGGTGTGTCGGGCAGCTTGTTATAAACCACTCCATGATGGTGTATTCTCCTCTGGGAGCCTTGTTATCCTCGCTGGCAGAAAAATTCAGTTTATTCCCACAAACTCTTGCATTTCCATGGGACAGGCTGCCCAGAGGCTTCCTATGGCTCGGCTGCAGGGTTGTTTTGGTCCTGCATCACCACACACACAGCAGCCAGACTGGAGGACAGAGCCTGTGCTCCCTTCCCTGCTTTCTGAGCCTTGTCAGAGTAAGCTGTGCCCCAACAAATTGAGAACAAGCTGTGCCCAAGCACAGAGCAGGCCCTGCTGTCCGGAGAGCTCAGGAGAACCTGGTGTGTTCAAGCCCAAGTTCACATTTTCCAGCAGATTTCTTTTGTTCCTCGACAAGAAAGTAGTGAAAATTGTGTTGACAGAACTGCTTTGATAATATTATAATAAGAGAAAAGGGCTGAGTTTTAATGAGCTGGTGTTAAGCCACCACTAATTATCTCTCGAACTCTTATAGGAATGCTTGGGAGAGATCTAATACAAAGTAAGAGAGATCTAATACAAAGTAATTTACCTGAAGGCAGAGGACTAAAATACCCTTTGCTCTCTCCTTATCTTGAAGGAAATTTTGGAGAACCTGTGCAACAGTCAAAACCTTTAGTGTTTTCTAAGTACTTCAGCAAGTGCAAATGCTGTTTGATTGGATCTGAAATGTTTGGAATTGAGAGTTAATTGAATTGTCGACTGTAGATCCTCCCAACAGCAGCACAGGAGCTGTAACCCTGGGGCAGGCTTTTGTTGTGCAGCAGCTTTGTTGTGATAGGTGTTGCACTGAGCAGGGAAAGGAGTGTCAAAATGGAGGAGGAGGTTTTAGAATGGCATTGGAACTTCTGTTCTTGCAAACACAACTCTTATTTCAATCCTTTGCTTTCCTTTTTAGGAAAAGGCACTCCTAGAGGACATAAAATTAGTGATTATTTTGAGGTAAGTGTCTTTATGTTGTCTGAGAAATCTACCTGAATTCACATCCTGCACAATCTGTAGATGGAAATTTGTGATGTGACTTGTGTTATGATCCCTTGCTGGGGTCACTGGCTGATGATGTCAGCCTGATATGCTCAGATCTGATTAGGCACAGGATATGAGGAAGTTGATTTTTAAATTAACATTTATTTGAACAGTTGCTAAAGCATTTTTTCACTTAAGTCTAGTTTGAGGTTCATTGGAACCTGGATCTCAGATGAGGATATCTGAGTATGCAAACAATTTTGATAAGAGCCCATGCTGCAGAAGAACCTCCCTGCACAGTCCTCCCTGATTGGAGTAGGAAGTTGTTTACAGGGTTCCCTCTGCAGAAAAACCTCCCCTGGGAGGCTGGCACCACGGGGGAGATGGAAACCCCTCCCCACAACAGTGATGGACATTCCAGAAGTCAATATTCTTTTTTTCACTGCATAGTTTCTGAAGTTTTTCCAGCTCTGCTCAATCCAGGGCTGTAGCTTTTCTCTTAAGTCATTTATTTTACTGACCAACTCGGAGTCAGAAATTAAGTGCTTATAAGTGTTTTAATTTTTTCCTGGCTGAAGTTTTTTTATGAGTGGTTCACTGTGTGGTGTAGGGATTTCTGTGCCAACCAGAGCAGTTTGCCAGCTCCTCACCTGTCCTGTCTCCTACCAGTGACTGGCACAGGTGCCTCAGTGGAGCTGTGCCTTCCTTACCACTCCTGTGGTGCAGAGTAGACACATCTCACAGGGAAGGGGCTTCCTAATTCTATTCTAGTAAATAATTCTATTCTAGTAAATAATTCTATTCTAGTAAATAATTCTATTCTAGTAAATAATTCTATTCTAGTAAATAATTCTATTCT
>NW_016690393.1:543024-545868 GCF_001604755.1 Lepidothrix coronata
TAAATAATTCTAGTAAATAATTCTAGTAAATAATTCTAGTAAATAATTCGAGTAAATCAGTGGTTTACTAGAATAGGATATATAAGCCAAGGTTTGTACATGCAGGTTTATATCTCTTTTGTGTTAAAAAGGAAAATGTACTCAGTGCAAATACCAGGGTTTGTCTGAGGAACTTCTGCTGTTACTTTTGAGAACACCACATGAAACGTTAAGGTTTTCCTCTGAAAAAAATGAGTCTGTGAAGCCTGTAAGGCTTCGTTTTTAAGATTAATTTCTCTTGCCTGTGTTAAACTTGGTGAAATGTGGTGCCTGTGTGGGATTCCTGCTGATCCTGTTGTGTCTCCATGCCCAGTTTGCTGGGGGAAGTGGCCCAGGCACCAGTCCCGGTCGGAGCGTGCCGCCCGTCGCCAGGTCCTCGCCGCAGCATTCCCTGTCCAACCCCTTGCCGGTGAGTGTTCCTGGGGACACAGCTGCTGGCCTGGCACTGCTGCTGGCCTGGCACTGCTGCTGGCCTGGCATTGCTTGGCTCGGTGGCTGTGCTTAAGACACAGGTAACACAAGGCTCTGAGCAGGGAGGTGGCTCGTGGTGAGTGATTTGGCTTGTTCTCCGTTTTCAGCCTGGCACTGGGCTCTGGGAGTGAAGCCGTGTCTAAGACCCTGGGACAGTGGCTGTTCCAGCTGTGTGTGACATGGATACCCGAGCTTAAAGCATGCAGGATGACTGTTTTTATTAGCTGTGTGCTTACAGAGGTCCCTGTCCTTAGTGAAAGGTGGCACTGACCTGTTAGTTATCCTGTATTCCATTGTAGCACATGAACTTCTCCATCCAGCTGGGAGAATGTCGTGTGTTTGTGCAGCTCTAGTCAGGGATATTCTGATCTTGATTGGACCCTTTGGGTATCCTGAACATGGTGCACACCATAATTTTTACTGGGAAGGTCTTTTACTTCTTACCATGTGCATGTGATTTGCAAGGGGCATCAGCCAAAGCTTGCAGAGGAATGTGTGTACATGCACAGCTGGTGCTATTGTTTGTTACATAATTCCATTTTGCTGTCACAGCATTTCTGCAAGATCTGGATGTGAAGAAGTAACCAGTATTTTTAAGCCATTTTAGCACAGAGCAGCCAAAGAAATCTGCTTCATTAGCAAAACAATATTCAAAGCTGAGCTCTAGTTTTGACCACTGCCTGGGCTCCCTCTTTAAAAATGTTCAGCTTCTGTTGAGTGTCACAAAAGTCTGGAGCATTGTGGGAAAGGCTGGAATTCCCAAAACCAAAGTCTTTAGGGATTACATTATTCTGCAGACCTCTACACAGTTCCTGAATGTACTGAACTAAACCCCAGCACTGAACACTCTGCTCAGAATTCCACGTGTGAGTGTTAGATTTCAGAAGCCTTGCATTGCTGCTTGAGGGGGGAGCTTCACACGTGCTTCTAGATCCTTTTTAATGTTTCTAAAAATTAAACTACAGCTTGTCAGTTGAATGGCCCTTCCTCCTGTCTTGTATTAATTCACTAATACATCTCTTTAAGAGAGGATAGTGAAAGAAATAGCATCTCTGAATGTTGCAGATGTGTGAGGGACTAGAGACAATTCTTTATTCCAGCAGATGAGATACCCCACAGGTGTTTGTAGTGGGAAAAGTGGATTCTTCCTTTGGTTTTCTTCTGCATTTGTGTGTGTTGAGTAGGTAGAAGTTTGAATGGAGTATTTCTGGTGAATATTGATGTTAGAGTTAGTTTCAGAGAGGCCAGTTTGTGTTCCTCCTTACACAGGTGCTCTTTGTGTTTCTTCTCTTCTTTACTCTTGCAGCTAAACCTGTGGTGTTTGCTTATTCATAACAATTCTGGGCCTTTGCAAGATCTGTCCTCTTCTTCCAAACTGAATGTCAGTGGTTTGAGCTGAGGCCCAAAAAATGGGGATGAGTGGAGAAGGTTGAGTATCTTACCCACTGCAGGTGTCAGTGTGGTCTAGGAAGGGAACAGAGTGTTGAAATGTCTTTCACATGAGACAAAGCTCCTCCAAACCCGAGTTAATCTGTACTGCACTGGAAATTTTCTGCAGTCAGAACTTGCAGAGGAATTGTAGTGGCTTCAGGACGTCACTTCTTGTCTTCAGATCTCTTGACTGCTTTGAATTGCCTCATTCCTCCTTTGATCAGAACAGTGATCTGCAGGTCTTGAGGCTCTTGTGATGCCACTCTCAGGCATGAGCTCTCTTTTGGGGAAGGAAGCACACTCTTGACACTGGTAATGTTAGCCAGGAAATATGCTTCAGGTTGCAATTTAGGCTATTAAGAAAAACTGAAGCCTGACCTGACTGTTTACTTCCCCTGAGGCATTTGCCTGGCCCAGAGTTAGGGCTTGGAAGGACTTGGATGATTATTACCCAGACTGCCAAGTTTTAGCAGCTATGGGCTGGCTTGGAAAGTCAGGACAGGGAGATGCTGAGTGCTGTAATCAGTGCAGCTCAGATGATTCTTGTTCTTATTAAACCCAGTTCCTGGATCACAGTTGGAAAACGAGTCTACTGCAGGAGAAAGGAGCTGACCCTTCAAAGATGTAACAGGTCTTTAAAAGATTTGGGGAATGCATTAGTACCTTGTTTACCTTGTAGGAGATGGGCCCCAGCTGTAATGACAGAAATGAGCTTGCCCTGATGTCTGGGTCCTAGACATGGTTAGGTTGCTGCCATTTAGCAGTTCTGACCCAGTTTACTTCCCCAGAATGACACTGTATGGTGACACTGGCTGTTTTAAAGTGAACCTTTCAAAACATCAGGTAGTCCAATTGTGAACGCATCGACTGAAAACCTCAGTGTAGATTTTTGGATCCTCAGCC
>NW_016690393.1:545918-631029 GCF_001604755.1 Lepidothrix coronata
TTGCGAGGGAAGGGGGTTTTGTTCAGCGACGAGGAATTCTGCCCTGTGTGTTCTTTTGTTAGGTTGGTGGGGTTGGTTTTTAATTGTTCCCTCCGTTTCCCCTTTGCTGTCTGCCCTCGGAGCAATCCCCGCAGGACCGGGGTTATCACATCCTCACCACGCCGCCTGCTCATTCCTGAGCTGCTGCTTCGCTGACAACAGTTTTTGGCGAGAGTCAGAAGGAACTGCTTTTTTTTTTTTTTCCTTTTTCAATTTAAAACAACCCCCCCTCCCCCCTCCAAAGCCCCAAAAGTGGTTGACTGTGTGTTTTGTGCCTGTGTTGCAGCGGCGGGTGGAGCAGCCGCTGTACGGGGCAGACGGCAGCGCAGCCAAGGAGCCGCAGGAGGAGCACTCAGCGCTGCCCACGCTGATGTCGGTGATGCTGGCGAAGCAGCGGCTTGAGAATGAGCAGCTGGCACAGAGGGGAGGTGGCCTCTGCTTTACTTTTGTCTCGGTGAGCAGCTCCCAAGAGATTCGGAGTCCTTAAAGGGATGTCTAGTTGAGGGATGGGGAGTTCAGAGCTGTTCTGCAGCCTGGGTTTTGCTGACCCAGTCTGTCGTCTTCTGGTAAGTTCATCTTCCTTGTGAAGAGTTGTAGGTGCCAGGCTCTGCTCGTTTAATAGAAGTGTGAGTTTCTAGTTAACAACTCAAAAAATCTTAGATCAGAATGATACCATCTGAGAGGTTAATCTGATAGATGCACAAAAGCAAAAGAATGAAGTATAGTCTTGCTGTGAGAAATGTTTGGTTTGGCCTCGCTTAATCTCAGCTGACATGAATTATATCAGGCTTTTAAAAGCTTTGTCTTCAGCAGGTTGGGCCAGGCTTCTTGAAGCAAACTGACACTCTTGTTTTACTGAACTGAATCTCTAGAGCCTTCTTAAACCTGAACATGAGAGTGTGGTGCAGGCCAGGCTGCAGCCCTGTGTGTGTGCACGGGCTCTGTGGTCGTGCTGAGGGACATATAACGATGCACAACTTTCTTTTACAGGCCCAGCAAGGCAGCCCATCTTCTACCGGATCAGGGAACACTGAGCATTCCTGCACTTCCCAAAAACAGATTTCCATCCAGCACAAACAGTCACAGGTATAGCTCACTAGATGATACAGCTCTTGGGTGTGAGGTTGAAGCTTGATGCAGTTTGTCTGCCGTGCCACTGGTAGTGGACGTGATGTTTCCAGTGGAAGAGCCAGTATTCCCAACTCAGTCTGTACCTACTGAGTGAAGTAAATCACTCTGAACTTTGTTCCTCATCTTGTAAAGGATGTTTTCAGTTGCTGCTGCTGGAGTTTGTCCAATCTACTGCTGAGGCTTTTCTGTGTCAATGCTGTGGGCAGTTCTTCAGCTGTGTGTGACTGTGCTTGGGAGAGGAGCATCTCAGCCCTGTCTGTGTCAGCTCTGTGCTATCCTCAATGTTCTCTCTGGAAGTGAAGGTGTGAAGGAGACCTGAGTGGTGGTTGGGAGTGCCTCTGTTCAGGGTCCTGGGTGCATCTGCATGGCTTACAGTACAAATAGCCACAGTCTGGCTGGAAGATCTTTGGCCTCTGCAGAATTCACCCCTGGAATAGTTTGTCCTGTCAAGGTGGAACATGATGTGTTCCTGACAGTGCTTCCCAGCAACTTCACTGACCTGGAGTCAGGAAGAGGAGTAGCTCTTCTGACTGTACTGGTGTCTTTTTGGTGCCTTTTACATTAAGATTCTTTTATCTGTGTCATCTTCTTCTGTTGCTTACCAGGATGTTCAGCTTTATCTGCGATGCACCTGGCTTATTTCTTCTCCAAGCCTGCTTTTAATCTTCTTTGGATTTTCATCTCTGATCTCTCTGTGTCTGACCCTTCCCTTGAGCAGTTTTTAAGCAATCATTTCCTCACACTGGTCTGTGTCAGAGATGATTTGGTTGCCGGGGAAGGTCCGGTCTCCATTCCCCCAGCAGGTGGTACAAGTTCTTTGTGCACCAAGGACAGCAATTCCACCTCTGGGAGTACTCACTTGCTCAGGCCTAAGCTCTGTTGTGTCACTAGGGTCACATTTGTTGTCTGTGTTGTTAAAAGGCTGGTCTGGGAAGATCCATGTTTGCTGCTGTTTTCCCTGGGGAATTCTTGTGTGAGAACGATGCCATAACTCAGGAACCTGCCAGAGAAACCTTTCAATCTTTGCTGTCCCAACACCCACGCTTCAAATAGTGGGTTTTATTCCATTAACATCTATTTTATTCAACTAGATGTTTTTACTCTCTCCTCTGCTTAACATGCCCACAAGGTCCATCTTCTTTGCAAGACATTTTCTGAGCAAGCTTTTTGCAGCTGTCCAACTTCATTATATTCTCCAGAGGTCTGGATGTAGGATACACTTATGGGAAAGAATCCAGGAGGATGCTTGGCTGCACGATGAGGACATGTACACATTCGTGGGTTTTCCCTTCCAAACCTGTTTGGAGTTGATAGAATTTTGAGAGGGGGAAAAAAAAGATAATCTTCAGTGATTCCCAGCTTGAATCCCTGGTGGCAGTGACAGGAGCAGGATGTGATTCCCTGTGGGTTGGGATGTGGCCATGTGGGTTGGGATGGAGTCACATGGAAGAGTGTGGATGCTCAAACAGCCTTCATCTGCCCCAGGGCAAGCGTGTCTGTGCCCTTGGCAGAACGAAATAACAGCTACCAAAGAACCTTTCTGCTGCTTGGCCTCCAGCTGCAGCCCAGGTTCTCCACACACCCCCTGCCTGCTGCCCTCCCTGACAAAAGCTTTTGTCACACGTGCCTCCTGCAGGCAGGAAGCATAAACCAAGTTAGGGCAGGGGTGAGGTGACCTTCCCAGGCCTCCTCTTTGTCTTTTGGGATTTAGGCCCATCTTGCTCGATGGGCAGTGCTGGCAGGTGTTCTGTTTGAGCTTTCCCCTACTGGGCATGTGTAGAGAGGCAACAGGCAGCCAAGTTTGTCTCTTGCTCCATGGTGTGAGCTTCCAGGCAAGCCTGGAATTTGGAGAACAGTTATGTAACAATTCCACAGGTTAAGTCTCTGCTGACTCTTCTCAGAACCAGGATAGGTGCCTGCTAGCCATAAGTGTGAAATGTGTGTGGGCAGTCAGGGAGAGAGTTTCCTCTGTGTTCACTTGGCTATTTTAGATGCTGTGTTCATGTACATACCAACTCCTTCCCCTTTCCTTCCCCACCCTTTCATCAGAGTGCTGAGTTTGGAACACTAAAAGAATATAGTGTATGTCTTCTGTTGCTGGGTTTAAGTCTCATTTCACTGGTGAAGGTATTTGAGATGTGCTGCACCCCATAAAACTTTCCAAATAGGTTTCGCTCGAGAACTGTAAAGCTCCTGTCCCCAGTGGGCACTAATACAACAATTTGTCAGAAACAAAAGCTTGTGCTCAATATTCCTGCTGTCCATCTGTGTTTTAAAATGAAGACTTGTGTTTTCTGTCAAGACCACTTTAGAACCCACAGGTGCTGTCTCTGTCTGCAGGTGGTTGTCTGTGCCCATCAGAGATCTCATAAACGTCATATTCCACCTGAGGGCTGGGATTTGGTGGGGTTTCTCTTAGGCCTTTTCCCTATACAAGCTCTCCTGCACAGAGACCACCAAGGAGTGGGCAGAGCTCAACTGTAAAGCTAAAATTTGCAGGACACAGGATATTGTAGCCTGTGCAGAGTTCCCAGTTTGTGTCCTCCAGAGCAGCTCTGTGCTGGCTGTGCTGGAGGAGCCCCCCATGCAAAAACAAAGTGAATAATGGAGAAAATTCTTCCCCTGACTGCAAGGATACAGGGAATCAGTCCTTCTTAGACCCAGCTGTTCAGACCAGAGGGGGTTCCACTGGGATGTTATGTGCAGACTGTCTGAAACATTCCCTGTTTGTCTTAAACGTGGTTTATGGTGATTTTTCCCTACAGTCCGACCTCACAATGGAAAAAATATCTGCACTAGAAAACAGTAAGAACTCTGACTTGGAGAAGAAGGAGGGGAGGATAGATGACTTATTAAGAGTAAGTATTTAAAGTGGGACAACTCTTCTAAAAAAGCTGCTATTTAAAGTTACCTGGAATGCTTGTGCCAGCCAGGCTGCAGAGCAGGATTTTGTACACCAGCTGTAGAACCAACACACTTGCAAGGTAAAACAAATCCAAGTGCAGGATAATTGTCTGGCTTGTGTAGACACTGTGTTTGGGCCTGCTTGAATCCACAAGCAGTGACTGTGGCTTTTGTTCAGCAGCATGTGCAGCAGCCTCTCAGTACCTGGGGAGTTGTGTTCTGAAATGAGAGTCAGTGATGTGTGGAGAGATGAGGAGAACATCTTTTGGTCAAACCAAAAGAGTAAAACTCTTAACCCATTGGTATTCTTCAGTAAAAGATAAATACCTTTGAATCAAGGATCTTGTCTTAATGGAGAAGTTCTAATTGATGTGCCTTTCATCAGCTGGAGAGGCAGCTCTTGTGAAGTGTCAAAAAGCAGTAGAAAGCACATTAAAGGGAGTAGAGGGAAGGCTCTGTGTGTGTGTCTGGTCTCAGCATCTGAAAGAAAATAATCTGTGAAGCAGGAAATAGATTTTATTTTTTAAAATCATTATTATTATTATTTTTACCATTTACTGTTTATCAGAAGCCAGACAATTGGTTGGAAGGGAGATGGTCAAATTTAAGTTTCTCTCGATGCAAATGGCTGCAGATCCAACTGTGCTCTGTGCTGTTACACAGCAGCTGCTGCTGGCAGCAGTCTGTGTAGAGGGGCTCATGGATAGTGATTTAAACAAGAATTTCACTGAAAGTGCAAAGGGAGTTCCCCCATCCTTTTCCTCTGCCAGTATTGTGGCTAAAGAGGAAGGATAGTCCAGGAATGACTAAGCTATTTTGAGACTTGGTAGCTGGGGCAAGGTCTTAAATGTTTAAAAAAATTTTTTTAAAAAATCCCTTTCCTTGTGTTGGTCTGTTTGTACCTTAGTTCCTTACCTGTAAAGCAGGATGATAGAACTTACCTGTTCTAGAGGGGTGTTCAGATGTGAGTGAGTTAAAAATTTAAGTTTGTCTTGGATGTTTTGCCAAGAGGAACCTGTTCCTTTTTTCCTTATCCTGCTGGTTTGCTGACTTTAATCTGCTCCCTAGAGCTAACTGGAGAAACTTCTGCCTAGGTGATGCTTGGTTTGGCTCTTCTCAGTGGTTTAAAGTCACAGGCTTTGTTCTCTGTTCACTTTTAGTCCAACTGTGATTTGAGGAGGCAGATTGATGAGCAGCAGAAGATGCTGGAGAAGTACAAGGAGCGGTTGAATCGATGTGTAACGATGAGCAAGAAGCTTCTTATAGAAAAGGTGAGCAGGGGACATCTCTGCAGGCACACTTCACATCCTTGGAAACATCTGAACAGTAAAAACCTCCTCCTCTCGCTGTAGTGATAAAAGACAACTGGAATTCTGCCTTGAATTATTTCTCTGCAAATAAGAACATAATCCAAAGACCAAAATGTTTCAGAATGTTGGGATTTGGTTACCTTTCACAGTCGCAGTGATCTCTTGCTTGAGTGCAATAGAGCTCTAAATGCAGCAGGCATTGCTTGATTTGGAGACTCATGCACTTTAAAAGCAACCCTGTGCAGCCCTGGCAGTGCCAGAGCAGTGTCCCCTTGTGCAGTGGGACTGCAGATCTGCTCTGGGACATGGGCAGGTGATTTAGACCTTCCCTTCTTCCACGGGGCGAAGCTGGAGATCGTTGCTTTGTGTAACACTGAAAACAACACATTAAAGACACTGGGGCCAGTGCCAGGCTGCTGTTTACCAGTGTCCAGCCTGCTCAGTGTTGAAAGGTTTCCAGCTTTCCTGATGGCTAAACAGTGGGGGGGTTTGATTGCTCTTTCACCTGTTGGCCAATTACACCTATTGTTTGTGGGCACTGGATGGGCAAAACCACCCGGGTGCTGGCTGGTACGTGCAGTCTGTTTGAGTTGCTTTTGTCACAGAGCTGATTGTTCTTGGCTGACTGAGACTCCCCTCTCTGGGAGGATTTGTGACTCTGGGCGAGGTGTTAAGTAGGCCTGGCTTTCAGAGAGGTACTTGGGGCTCCAGTGGGGAGCTTCCCAGGCTCATCTTTAATCCTGTCTCGCTGAAACTTTGCTGTTCTTGTCTCAGGCCTTGGAAATTTGTTCTCACTTCCCAGAAACACTCTGTACAGAAACCACCAAAACCCTCTGTGACAGACACCACCACCAGTGTTTATGCATGTTGGTGACCTAACTGAGGTTGTGTCATGTCTGGGCATGGTACAAGTCTAGGACTGAGCTGGCTGATCACTGTATCATACTCTTAAGTGATCCAAGGTGTATTTTCTTTCTCCATCACCTGACTGAGTCAATAAGGGCCTGATCAGAGCCAGGCCTGTGGTCTAGCTAAGCTACTGGCACAAAGGGGCAGCTTTAATCCTGCTGCCAGACTGATTTCAACTGATCCTAGCATGGGTGAGCTGCCCAGGGAGTAATCAGGAGGGAAAAGTGAGGCTGAAATACCAGGAAGGAGGTGAACAAATACTTGTCAAACCCCTGTGAAGCACCAGCAGTAACCTGCTCGATGATCAGCTGCATTTCAGATAAGCAGAACCGAAACAATAGAAAGCGCTAAGAACTGGTGGTGATTTAGAACAGGGCACAGCTCTTTAGCTGCTAATTTATGGCTTGTATTTTCACATGTGCTGGGTTTTGTTTGCAGTCCAAGCAGGAGAAGATGGCCTGCAGGGATAAGAGCATGCAGGACAGGCTGAGGCTGGGGCACTTCACCACGGTGCGGCACGGCGCGTCCTTCACCGAGCAGTGGACAGACGGCTACGCCTTCCAGAACCTCATCAAGTGAGGACAAACAGGACTTTCTTTAACTTGACAGGCAGAAATGTCAAAAGCAAGCAGTTGTGTGTGATGCCTTGCCATGTCAGTGTGAGAATGGTGTGAGTGATGCATGGAAGGATCAGACAGGAGCTGCTGACAATGGGGAACGATTTCACCCTGAAGGGGGAAATACGTTTCCACTGAAAGCTCCAGAGACTTGAACTGGACTGAAATGGTTGGAGTGGGTTGGAAAGCCCTGTTGGGAATCCTCAGTGCACCCACTCTCTACAACTCCCTGACAGGAGGGTGTAGCCAGGTGGGGGTCAGTCTCTTCTCCCAGGAACCAGCAGCAGGACAAGAGGGCACAGTCTTAAGCTGCACCAGGGAAGGTTTAGGTTGGACACTGGGAAGAAGGTCTTTACAGAGAGAGTGATTGGCATTGGAATGGGAGGTGGTGGAGTCACCATCCCTGGAGGTGTTTAAGAAGAGACTGGATGTGGCATCAGTGCCATGCCCTGGGTGACAAGGTGATGTTGTGGGTCAAAGGTTGGACTGGATGATCTCAGAGGTCTTTTCCAACCTCGTTGATTCTGTGACTGCTGTGCTTAGGGTGGACCAAAATCTCACATATATTATGAGTCAATCAGTTTGATTTGCATACTTGCATACATTAGTCAGGGAAGGCTAATTAGCTTGCTTTTTTTTTTTTTCCTTGAAAGTAGAAAGTAGAGAAGCTTAAAAGAGAAAATCCATACTATTTAACTTTTTCTGCCTTCTGGTAACAGTGATCAAAGGGGCTGCAGAAACCTGGAAATGAAGATCAGAGACCCTTTTATGCAGGATGTTAATGGAAATATCCAGTCAATTCCCACCTGGCCTAGACCTTTAAGTAGGACTTGGCAAATTAATTGCATTAGAGAGAGCTGTGTGTGATCCTTTAAAATCACATCTCTTCTCTGTAGTCTGATAGGGAGGTGCAGCTCTTGTTAGGTACAGATTAAGGACTTTATAATTCTTGCTTAGTTTGTGCTGTAAGACATGGAGGAAATACTTTTGGAATACTTACCTGCAGTGTCTTCTTAAAAGGGAATTAAGTATGTAAATGCTTAAGTCATTTAGACTTGAATTTCAAGAGTGCTTTTATCACTTCAAAATGTTTCCAGATAGTCTTTTTATCTCGGAGGAGAGGCTGTTTCTTAGTGAAATCGGGAATGGTGTTGGTTATATTTTACAGAACTTAGGGTAGTTTAACTGTACCTTTGAAGTATAAAGATACTTTGTCAGGCAGTACCAGCCTTCAGGAACAGTTTTAACAGGAAAATCTTGAGATTTAGAACAGAGCCTTCTAGGAAAAAGTATGTGGAAAGTTAGTGACTTACCATGGATCCTGGGTTTCCGTGAGGGTAGCGACTCCTTGGTTTTGGATATCCTCTGCATGAATAAAACCTTTCACTCTCACTGCAGGGTTGCTGTGAGCCAGGAGAAGAATCCCCTTTTATGTAAAAATACCTTTTAAAAATCTGACTCATCACGTTTGGCACATCCCCCTTTTTCTGTGCGAAAATATTTCGTTTCTAATCTCCCGGGTCCAACCCGTTTGGGATTCCTCGCTCCGATCTGGGGAGAGCAGATGCTGAAGACAACCAAGTGCACACCCTTCATGCTTGTTTTTTGGTTTGTTTTTTTTCTGCTCTCTGCTTTCCAGGCAACAGGAAAGGATAAATTCCCAGCGGGAAGAAATAGAAAGGCAACGAAAAATGTTGGCAAAGAGGAAGCCCCCGGCCATGGGACAGACCCCCCCTGCCAGCAACGAGCAGAAGCAGCGCAAGAACAAGACCAACGGGGCAGAAAATGAAACGTAGGTTCCATCCAGGGCCTTCTTGGGGGCACTGCAAAGCCACAGGCTTTGGTTGGAGAGCATGGAGTATCTCCTGGGAAATGGAATCTTGCCCTTGCCTCCAGGCTTCGCTCCATGCACAAATGAGTATTGTGGAATTAGCCTGGCACTCAGCAACATCTGGCTGCAGTTCTGAATAGTTTTCACTGGAGTAAAACAAGGATCATTGCTGACTCCAGACTTTGTATATGAGCTTAACTTTATTTCTTTTGAATGCAGTAACTTTTTCAGTATTTGGAAAGTGGGGTCTGACTGAAGTGTTGCAAGTTCACAATTGATATCAGTATCAGGGTAGGACACGTGGTGCACTTTTTGTAAGGAAAACAAATTTATACACCTTGAAAAGCCTTGATTTCTATGGACTTTCTGGGGAGAATTGTGAGTTGGAATTTTCAAACAATGAATTTGGGATGCTGAAGAAATCAGGTGCTCTCTGTAGAGACAGAGCACTGAGCACTGGCCTGTGTCCCCAGAGCAGTCTTTCACACATACCTGAGTTGGGGAAGTGGAAAGGTAGTGGAAGTGCTACTCTTTCTTCTTACAGACTTTTTTTCCCCTACCTCTTTTGAAGTTACTGATGTTCCAAGAGTCTTTATATTCTTAGAGAGTAAAGCTGGGTCTCACAAGAAATTGAAACCATTATTTTTTGGAAGTTTTTATGAGTTGGAAATACATTAGTCAGAGACTTACCCCTGCATTCTATCAGTCCCCTTTACAGACCCCATTTCCTTGCTGTGGGCAATACCATAGCTCTCAGTGACACTTTTCATTTTGCACTATTAAATCCTCCTGGGCTTGATTTGACCTCCAAGTGCCTGAAGCCCTTTGAATTCTTGGCCTGGATCTTTAAAAGGGCACGTGAAGCAACAGCTCCCACTGCCTTGTGCAGTCACAGCAGAGATGGCACTGGGTGAATCCTCGTGTTCAGGGTGCCCTCAGCAACCAGGGCAGTGCCCCCAGATGGCATCCAGGTGCCTGCAGATGAGGTGGGTTGTATTGGAGGGCAAAGAAATAACTTGATTGGAGCCATTTACCCCTCATTCTGGCCAAGTGAGCTCGAAAAGAACTAAATAAAACTCTCAGGCTGAGGTGGGAGCAGCCAGTGGAATGGCAGTGCAGGGATATTTTGAAGTGTTGCTGTTCACTGTGGTAAACTTTGACTTCTGAGGGGTGGGATGAGCTTTCCCCACGTTTGTGGGGATGTTTTTCCCCAGCAGACTGGTGCACCTGTGGTGTGGATTATTCTGGAGATGTGGCAGGTCAGGTCTTGATGGGAATGGTCGTGTCTGTGATACTGAGTAAACTTCTGCCTGTGCTGAGGTTGTGACCTCACCCAGCTTTGCCAGACTCTGCTGGGAAGCCTTTTGTGCTACCAGGTCTTTTTCTCTGGTTCTTGCTGGTTTATCATTCTTCACTTTGGGGTTTTATCATTTTAGGGTTTTATACTTGTGGCTTAGAAGAGCTTCTTGTGGTGTGCTTGATAAAAACTGCTTGCCAGGGTATGGATGTGGTTCTTGTGGAGAGTTGTAGCTTCTGAAAACATCGTTTTTGCAAGTCAGCTGTAGCAACTGGACTGACTGACTACTTGCTTAATCATTAATTACCCTGTGAGTGCATTTGTTGGACCATTGTGTATCAGAAATAACATTTTCTGACTTTTGGAGGGAGGCTTTTTCTGTGTAACTCTTAGACAGAGGCTGACTTTTGGGCAGTTTAAATATAAATATTCCTAAAAGTTGAATGAGAAGCAGACAGCCAAATTCCTTTTTGATTTCTGGCTCCTCTTTGGTTCGTGGCTGTTGCTGTGTCTTAAAAAGGAGAGGAAGGTCCCGGGATGCAAATTTAAACATGTGCTGTCCCAAAATGAGTTTCTGGCTGTGAATGAGAAAAGGATTTTCATTCAGGAAGAATAATCTGCTGGGCTTGTCTGACATTCATTAGGGCAGCTTGGGCAGCCTAAAGCTCTACTAGAGGTGGTGTATTTTCAGCATGTTTGTGTGAAATAGGGCAGTGTTTGTCTCAGACCCCCGTGATTTTTGTAATGGTTGCTCTAACAGGCAGCTATTTTGGGCAGTGTTGGCCTGGTGGTGCTCGTTACATCTGGTGGTACTAATTACATCTCTGCCTTAATGAGGAGACTGGTGCTGTTTAGCATTTGGGCACAAGAATATGTGCAAAGCCTGTTGCTGGTTTATTCAATTGTCTTTTTATTCCCTTGTACAGCAACAGCAAGCAAAGGATCACAGAAAGACCTAAACTTTTGGGATGGTCTTTTTAGATTGGCTGAATCTGATTAAAATCCAGGCTGTCAGGGGGAGGGTGTGGTGTGTGAATTAGAATCACAGAATATCCTCAGTTGGAAGGGACCCACAAGAATCATCAAATCCAACTCCTTGGCCCTCAGCACACTTTTATAAGAAATGGGACAACATGTGAACATTTATGGTACTGGCTGTTTTATACATATCTTTAATTTGTAATAAGCAGCTCCTTATGGTCGAGATTCCTTCAAAGGGAACTTGGCTCGTGAGTTTTGCATTAAATTTATCAGCTAACGATGCTTTTCCACATGCTTTCAACTATGTGGACCCTCTGCATCATCAACAGAGGAGGGAAGTTGGGGCATTTCAAGATGGTTGATCAGCTGAATATTCTCTCCTCTCAAGGTCCCCCAGCCTGCACAGAGGAAGAACTTGGTCCCCTCTTGAAATTAGTTGTGGCATTGATGAGAGACCTCGTGGAGCTTTGTGTGAAGTACTGTGCAGAGCACAACTGCTATTGCAGGAACCCTCCTGGGATATCCTCTGAACTCAGTTTAGGTTCAAAAAAAGATATTTATACACTGTCACATGCAGATCTTGTTTACAGAATAAATAGATGCAGTTGATATGGGCTTCATAGCCCATAGCCCATGTGATGCTTTTACCAAACTCCTTGTTGGTAGTAATGAGACAATTAATGTACTGGTTCACTTTCTAACCTTGAAGAGCTCAGCATGGCACTGAACTTCACAAGTGATGGGGTCTGTCACTAGTTCAGTGTAAGGCTGAGCTTTGCCTCTGTCCTACATGGGCTACAGAATAGAATCATGGAATGGGTTGGGCTGAAAGGGACCTTAAAGCTCATCCAGTGCCACCCCCTGCCATGGGCAGGGACACCTTCCACTAGCCCAGGTTGCTCCAAGCCCTTTGCATAAAAGATGTTGAAAGCATAAAACTTTCTTGACCAACCATCTGGGGTGGAAATTTTGCACATCATTTACCATCCATAAAATGGGGATTATTCTTCTTATCCCATTGCTTCTCCCAACTACATGTGAGGTCCAAGATACAGTAAATTTCCCAGGATTTCCCTGGAAGCCACCTGGCAGGACCTGCAACAGGAAAAAGCTCTGAATCCCAGGTCATTGCCCTGTTTGCAGTGGCTCTGTGGCCAGGTGTGCTGCTGGTCCCAGAGGGAGTAGCTGGATTGAATTATCCAGCTTTTATTACAAAGGAAACTTTGAAAAATGAGTCAGTAAATGAAACTTTACATGGAAAAATAGGCTGTGGAATACTTGTGCTTCAGTGTGCCATATTTAAATTCTGGTTTAGCCATCTTTGTTAAAAGTCAGTCCCTAGCCTAGACAGGTGTTGCTGGGGACTTGGATTTGAAATTAATGTGTTGAGATTTTAAGCTTTAGTTCTCCTGTAGATTGAGTATTAAAAAAATATGGATTGCAGAGTTTATCTACAAAATTTTGTGCTGGCTGTTGATGTCCTCTGGGTATTTGTCACTCCCACTGGTGATGTGTGTTCACTTTGTTGAACCCTAACGTGTTGGATCTTTCTCCTTTGTGCAGGTTAACATTAGCAGAGTATCATGAACAGGAAGAAATCTTCAAACTCAGACTAGGTCATCTTAAAAAGGTAAGAACTGACTGCAGCAAAGGCTTTTTGATGCAGTGTTCTGTGAACAAGAGCATTTCTCTGTAGAGGTCACCACTCTTTGTTTGATGAGATGTTTTTGTTGCTTGAAAGGGACAGCCAGGATTTTGTAATAATTTTTTTCCAGGGCAGTGGCATTCAGGAAAGGTGTTCTTTGCTTCAATAAATAGATTTCTGTGTCCTTACAGTTAGGATTTCATGCAGAGAGTTCCACTCTTTTGATACATCTGTCACTGTGACCTGCCTGGGGCTGGGCTCTGAACGTGTCCAGCGTGGGGGAACAGGAAGGAATGGACCAAGGGAAGAAAATCAGGAGAACACAACAACAAAATGCAGCTTTTCCAATTCTTTGCAATATTGAGTAACCAGCATTATCAGTCCAATAAAATCTCCTGGGCTGTTGCAAACCAGTCCTGTTTAGGCAGCTGCAATGCCCATTTGTTCTCAAATACCTTGGCTTCAGTAGGAACTGTACCTGCAGCTGAGGTTATATTTAGATAAGCTGTTGGTTACCTTGAAAGTGATTGCAGTGACCTATAAATAAGTTTTCTGGGACACTGCAACAGATGAAATTCTGAAGGAAAAAAGATAGATGTCTTCTGCCATTTCCTGGTTAGGTGTGATCTCTGCTAAGGCCAAGGAGTTTTCTTTTCCAAAGGAAACAAAGAGGAAGTGGACAAATGTGCCCCTTCTTTTCTCAGGTGGTGCCTGAGCTCTACATTTATTTTTTTTTCCTGTAACCTTGACACACAGGTTGCATTCAAAGCCTCATTAATGCCTCTGTACTCCTTGGTATTTTCAGTGGAAGGGAAAGTTACTGCACACATGGAATCTGCTGGCACTGTGCCCATTGTGCTTTATTGACCTGTGAACAAAGAGAAGGGATCTGGGCAGGGCTCCACAGCTTCCACATGGCTCCAGGGGATTGACTGCAGGTCCATCTCCGCTGGCATGTGGCACTGCCACCCTGGAATGGAGGAATCCATTGGGAAATGGACCTTAATGGCACATGAAGTAATGTGCTGGGATCGTGGCATTGTCTGAAGCTGAGCTTATCCTTCTCCACTTTTGGAAACTGGCTCATTCTTTATGTCTAAAAATAGAACAAGTTGGAAAGGGAAGGAGCAGAGTCACAAGACCGATGGGTAACGATGTCCCTTGAGTCACACACCCAAACCATTCTGCTCAAGGGACACGTTTTCCTTCAGGTTTGCAGCCCTGGCCACAGGGGTGGCAATTCTCCTGTCGTGTTTGAGGGCACCTGAGCTTCCCACTGGATAAACAGTTGTCAGAACTTCCCCATGGCACTGAGGAACGTTCTGACCTGTTCTGGCACTGCCACTACTAATAGGGACACAATGTTGTTCTCTCACATTTCCAATCCTGTCTGGATACTGCCCCATCCCCACGTGGCATCATGACATCCCTGCCCTTACTTCTGAGCGCTGTCATCTTTCTCTTGCCCCAGCAGAACTGAAATTCCTACAAAAACAGCTGCTTAGGGAAGGAGCAGGATCAGAGAACAAGGCTTCTTAATTACAGAAAATGTTACAATGTGAAAAATAAGGAGGTGTAAAGAGATGTGAGCTCCTGTCTGTGTAGGTGTGAACAGAACTGCCCAGTCAGTTTTCATTCCCGTCACCTTCCACCTGACTCTTAACTGACTCTGACCATCTCTCTGATCTCCCAGACAAGTTTTTTTGGCAGTAACCTCTTGGGAAGTGGAATTACATTTGTGTTTCCAAGTGCTGCCTGCAGTATCTCACCCAGTGTCGTGTTTCCCTTTTGGTTTTCCCTTGAGCAGGAAGAAGCAGAGATCCAGGCGGAGCTGGAACGGCTAGAGAGGGTTAGGAATCTACACATCAGGGAATTGAAAAGGATACACAATGAAGATAATTCACAGTAAGAACTTCAAGCTCTTAAGCTCAAATTTTTATTTGCTCTCTTGACAGTCTTTTTTAATTTGATGTTACAACTCAACAGTCACTTGGCTGGGGGGTGGCACAGTGATATAACTTGAGGGCTTCCAAGTACATCAAGGTACCATTATATAGTCTTTCATCAGTGCAGAGTGATAAAATAGTATCAAATCTGTCAGTCATTAATAGTTTTCTGTCTGAGAGTAAGAATGTTTTTTTCTCAGCTGTGCAGTAGCTGTGATTTATCTCTGTCAGTGTTCTCAAACCATGTCTTTCTCACCAGATTTAAAGATCATCCAACGCTAAATGATAGATATTTGTTGCTACATCTTCTGGGTAGAGGTGGCTTCAGTGAAGTATATAAGGTAAATTTGAAATGGCAATCTGTGGGGGAATCTGAATGTGCAGGGGAAATACTGTAGGAAGCAGAATTTCTCCACTTGTTTTCTCAATTCTGTGCCTGGTTGTGGCGGGAAGAAGGGAGGACAAAGCTCCTGGTGCATCTGGCTTGCATTAGGCAGCAGAGTTGAGATTTTTGAGTGCTGCCCTTGTCCTCAGAAGGCCAAATTTCCTGCAAACACGTGTCAAGAAAATGTGGCACCAAGTCTTCAAGTTTTGTCAGGACAGAGAAGCAAAGCACTCGTTTCTCCAGGTGCTGCACACAAACATCTGCAGTGGCTCAGCCTTCCTGAGATGGCACAGCAAGTCTGAACATCTCTGCAAAGAAGAGAAAATAGCTGCAGTAATAAGAGCAAAGCCTGCATTTCCTGGGGGTAGAAGGCTTTGTTTCTTGTGCCTTCATTTTACACTCTGAAGTAGCAGACTGGGTGTGTGTGTGTGTGTAGTTTTGGGACTTCCTTAGAACTGAGGATTCCTTGTGTGTCAGCACTCCTGACAGCCAAGACCTGTGATACTTTAAGTGCTTGCTCTTTGACTGTTGTGCTTAGAGCCATTCCAGTCCTCAGTACTCCCCATCTGCTCTCAGTAGTCTTGAATTCATGTTGAATTTGGCTGGGATGAAAATAATTATGCCAATGCAAATATTGGAAACTTCACAGTGCTTTATTATTTTGATGGAGGGCAGCAATAGGTACCTAAACTAAGGTACCAGACTGCTCGGGGGGGAAGAAGGGAGTGTGAGCTGAGTGTAAGTTCTCTGAGCTGTTCTTTGGAGGCTTTGCTGACTAAGCAGAAAGTTTTGGCACCACAGATGAAAGCAGGAGGGTATGAATGCTTCATACCTGACTGCTCTTAAGAGTTGTAACTCTGTTATTAAAACAAAGACATGCTTGGCCCTTCTTCTCCAGGGTCTTGGCCAATCCATTAAGCATTAGGAATTAAGTAGTCAACTTTTGAGATGAACACAGAGTATCCTTGTTTGCTTACAATAGCATTTTGCCCTGTCCTGTGAATTATTAGCTGTTGCTGCTCTCAGACAGGGTAAAAGATTTCTGCTTTTTTCCAAGAGCACAATTCCAGAGGCCCATTCTTTAAGGACTGTTGAAATAGTAAAAAAAGTGGAGGGGAAAATGCAGCACAAAATCACACAGTTCTGTCATTAAATTCTCCAGCTTCTAAATATGCTGAAACATTATGCTCCAAGTTGGAGAGCTGAGCTACCAGTGTGAAACAAAGTATTGAAAAATCCTCTGTATTTTGGGGTTTGTTGTTTGTTTTTTTTTTTAACCATGTGTAGAAAATGAGTTGGGGACTTGAGGGGATAATGGCAGGGTCTTTCCCAATATAATAACTGTCTATATTTTGCTAATTTGGCCTTTCTGGTCCCTTTGTAGCTCTGGTGGTAAAATGTCAGAATAAATGCAGCATGAGTTAGATTCCATGGGGAAGGTCAGATCAAAGCCCAGAATATTCAATTGTTTTCAGAGTTGCTTGGTTTCATTAGTGAAACTAATTACCTCAAAATGTGGGTTTGCTTTTCCCTCACTATGTTGTAATGCTGATTTCCTGGGTGGGGATATTGGGTTGTTAGAGCTTGTCTGCTTTTGCAGTGTTAACTTGAAGCTGGGATTCCCACTGATTCTCAGCTCTTCTCTCTGCAGGCATTTGATTTAACAGAACAGAGATACGTAGCTGTGAAAATACACCAGTTAAATAAAAACTGGAGAGACGAGAAGAAAGAAAACTATCACAAGTAAGTGGGGCTGTAAAGCAGCCAGCCATGGTTCCAAACTCCTCCTGCATTCGGTTATCCAGTGTCTGCCAATTTTTTCCTGTGTTTGCCACATTTCAAAAGCCCAGTAGCTGCTTGCAGAAGTTATGGTCAGATTAGAAATGTTTTAAATGTGCCCACAAACACACACAGAGTTTTGTATCGGCCCTCTGGCACCAGGTTTCAAAGCACCAGTGCTCTGTGAGGGAAGTGTTAAAGTGGCTTCTCCTCTCTGAAATGTTGAAGCTGTTTTGTGGGACACAGTTGTTCCTGCCCATCTTCCAGGTACGCACCTCCATGGTTCTCCCTGAAAGCCTCCCCCTTCCCTTTGCTTCCCAGAATGATGGATCCTTTCACAGATGGTGAGGATGTAGAATCATGGAATGATTAGGGTTGGCAGGGGCCTTAAAGACCATCTCATTCCACTCCCTGCCATGGGCAGGGACACCTTCCACCAGCCCAGGTTGCTTCAAGCCCCATCCAACCTGGCCTTGGACACTTCCAGGGATCCAGGGGCAGCCACAGCTTCTCTGGGCAACCAAAACAGTGTGGGCAGCAAATCAAGGAGAGAATTCTGCCTCTCTCAGAGCTGCCTCCAGCCCTGGGGTCCCAGCACAGGAAGGACATGGAGCTGTTGGAGCGATGGTTTGAGGGATGGAGCAGCTCTGCTGGGAGGAAAGGCTCAGAGTTGGGACTGTTCAGCCTGCAGAGAAGGCTCCAGAGTGACCCCCTTCCAGTGCCTGAAGGGGCTACAAGACAGATGGAGAGAGACTATTTACAGGGCCTGGAGTGAAGGACAAGGGGGAATGGCCTCCCACTGGAGGAGAGAAGGTTTAGATGGGTTATTAGGAAGAAATTCTTTACTGGAAGGCTTTTGCTGTTGGTAGCTCTTGCTCCCTAATGCCATGGGTTAGATAAGCTCTCCAGAGTGGCAGCCAAGCCTTTCTCCTTAGAGCTTCCCAGACAAAGCTGTGATCTTAAATCCCTAACAAGTCACTGGTGACAAACTAAGCTGAATTTGAAGCCTGGAAGTTGGGCTGTTGAGCATCATGGAATTTTTCTAGAACTTGCTGATTTTTGCATTCAGCCATCTTGGACCCCTTAAGGATTTATGAGGTTATTCTATTTTGGCAAGCAGTCCCATTAATCAAGATGAGTTATTTTGTAGCACTGCCAGCCCTGGAGCTGCACTGGGGTTCTGTGGTTCCCAAGAGCTGTTGTGTGCAGCTCCTCCTTCCCCTGCCTTTTCCGAGGCTGAGCAGCCTGATGAGTTCCACTGAAGCTGATGCTGGGGGGTGTGTCTGGGTTCACTATCTGCAGAACTAAGAATTAAGTCACTTGTATGACTAATGCTCAGACTTTGCTGCTTTCAGACATGCGTGTAGAGAGTACAGAATCCACAAAGAACTGGATCACCCTCGAATAGTTAAACTCTACGACTACTTCTCGCTGGATACTGACTCGTGAGTCGTGTTGTCCTTGCCCTTGCTTTGGCCTCTTCACTACAGACAGAGTATTTAAAACTTCCCAGAAAGCTCCAGAGAATGCCCCCACCAATGTTAGAGATATCTGAGGTGTACTTTCAACATACACTGGTTTTCTAGAGACTCCAGCCCCCAAACCAGCCTGTTGTGTTATGTCAGATGTGGTGCTTTACTGGTAAATCCTATTCTTTGGCCTGAGCAAACACCCCAGCTCATACAGCTTTTACCCTCTGGGTCTTTAATGGGGGATCTCTGACCTTTGTACTGTTGAGCATCGAGGCCTGTGCTCCTGGGAGCTTATTTTTAGAAAAGAATTAATAGGCTGGCAGACTCTTAATTTAATATATTGACCAAATTGGTGAGTTACAGACAAGCAATAACCAAGTGTTCTGGTTTCTCTCAGGTGCCTTAATTACAACAACTGCTGTTTTGCTTGCAGGTTTTGTACAGTGTTAGAATACTGTGAGGGGAATGATCTGGACTTCTACCTGAAGCAGCACAAGCTCATGTCAGAGAAAGAGGCACGATCCATTATCATGCAGATTGTGAATGCTTTAAAATACTTAAATGAAATCAAACCTCCCATCATACACTATGACCTTAAACCAGGTATGCTGTGCTGAGGTGCCTAAGGAGGTAACAAAAGGTAATGGGTTGCAGGTAACGTGGGGGAGCTTCCTTTGGTCAGACAGCAAATGGAGACAGGGCTGTCTGGGAAAACTAGCTGGCAACAAGAAAAAAAAAAACCCAAATGCATAGGACATGCTGTGGAAAGGGTATTGTCTCCCAGAATTGCAACATAAAACAAGGAAGTGTAACATTCCAGAAAAAGGAGCTTCCTTGTTCAGAACGAGCCCTTGAACCACCAAGTGTCTGTGTTTGTTTTCTTAATGTCCTGCTTGTATTCTGCTGTTGAGAGCTTCTGTTATTGCTTCATAAAGGTTCCCACAATTACTAGTGTGCTTCATGTTCCCATTCTTCTGGCTTCTTCTTTCTGGAATCATCTGGCTGAAAATTTTGATGGCAGGAGTTGATATGGAAATATTCAGGTTTTTGTATCGTGGGGCAGCTCCCAAAGCTGAGGACGCACAGTGAGACTGCTCAGGTCTGCCTTAGAATTCACTCAGTTACATCTGCCAGGGAGAAGATCCTCCCCAAATATTTGTTGCAGATTTTCCTTTACCACTGGGCAGAATCACGGGAGGGAAATGGAAATGCTCTGTTTGGAGTGGTGCGTGTTGGTGACACGACTTTTTTGCTAGTCCAGTAAATTCATCCATCTCTTTGGGCAGTTATCCCTGGCTCGTCTCCCTGTCCTGGTGGCACTTCATCAGCATTGTGTAACTGCTGAGTGATGTGGTTTGTTGCCTCAGCCCGAGGAATGTGTACAGGAGGTGGTGCTGTTGCACTGGTTCTCCTGACCCCGCTCCCTCCCCGCCTCTTCCCGGGTGTCTGAGCTGTGCCTGCAGCTGTGCAAAGCTGTGATTCATCCACTGCCACCACGCACACTTCTGCTGCTTTATTGTAGGCTTGGAGAAGAACACTGATGATCTGACTCCTTGATCCTTGATGGATTTGTGAAAGACTCTTGCCTAAGCAGTAATTGTCCTTTTTGAGCTTAGAAAGTCACTGGGGAGCGCTGCCAAGGAGGAGAGTTTCTGGCTTGTTGAGAGGCCAAGGCAAGTCAGAACTTCTGGGCAGGATGAGTCAGAACTGTGTGTGCACTTCTCTCCTTAATCCTCCTTTTTGACCTGCCCTTCCAACAGGACCTTTGGGAAGGGTCAGACAGCCTGGGCATCAAGCCCGCTTGTTAACAGGGCTCAGGATCTGGAGGCTCCAAGGAATATCAGGCCACTGGGTCATTCAAGGATGGGCAGATCAGTTCTGGTGCTTGATGGGAGCAGACTTGTCTCTGGACTTGGGGTTCTGAGAGTTAAAACATCACCCCAGGCTGCTGCAGCTCACAGTGTAGGCCCTTTGTCCTCGTGCAGAGCCAGAACTCAGCGCGATTTCATTCTTCTTGTTTCCTTGCTAGATGTGTAACCTAAAGGCTGTTTGTGTCCCCTCTCTAGGTAACATTCTTCTAGTCAATGGTACTGCATGTGGAGAGATAAAAATCACAGATTTTGGACTTTCCAAGATCATGGATGATGACAGCTACAACTCTGTGGATGGCATGGAACTGACGTCGCAGGGGGCTGGTACTTACTGGTAAGTGTCGCCCGGGGCTCTCGCAAGTTAAGATCAAGAACAGTTTATAAACAGCTTTGGATCTGTGTCAGCTCTGTGTGTGCTGCCATTGGCTGTGACAGCTTGAGACACTGGAGGTTTGAGACCCTGGAAACTGCTCTTGTTGTCACACAGCTCCTTTTGAGGCTGGCAGCTTTTCGCTGTTCAGTGGGTTAGTGTTCAAAAACCAGCTTGGATCCAAAGGGCTGGTGAAAAGCTGCATATGCTGCTGAGATTGAGAGCTCTGGAGTGGGGCTTGGCTGCTCTTTCACAGTCCAGAGTGGCACTGCCTCTCAGCTTAAACAAGGCTGAGGAGAATACTCCACCTGTTTGGAAACTGAGGTACATCAGGGAGATGGAAAGAGTTATTCCCCTGAAACAAGGAGGTGAAAAGCCATAGTTAGCTCTCAAAAAAAAAAATGTAAATCTCACAGTGCTGTCTATAGCCAGGGCTTCATTTCAGTGTCATGTGAAAGATGTTTTCAGCACTCCTTTATCCTCAGTGCCAAGTGTCAGTGGCTGAGAGCAGCCCCTCTGTGAGTGCCACTGAGGGTGACTCTCAGATGTCCCCCGAGCTGCCGACTGTCACCACGGGCAACGGCTGAACAGAACATTTGCTGAGGCATCTCGTGTTGTACAGTTTTGTTCTGTTCCTAAAAATGACACTGACTGTACCCTGAGTGTCTCTTAACTGGGACGTGGCATCTGGGCTTGTATTTCTAGAAATATGTATTTTGGCTGCGTGCTTCCATTGTGGGATTGTTGGCCAAGGCCTTTCAACAACAAATACCACTTCTGCAGATAAAGGAAAATGGAGTTGTTTTACGTGCTCTGCTGAAAAGAAACTGAGTGTGCTGCTAGCTCAGAACACCAGTGTCTGGAGGGTCCTTGGGATCACTGTTCCCAGGAGGAGAGTAGGCATTGGTGATCTTGGCCCAGAGATCCACAGGAATGAAATGGGGTCCCTTGAATCCCAAACCAGTATCTCATCACAGAAGCTTGTTCCTTCCTTTCTGAAAAAAAAATTATCAAAAGTACTTGGAGCTGCTTCTCATAACCTGTTGTCACTTGCTTCTAATCAGGTATTTGCCACCAGAATGTTTTGTGGTTGGGAAGGAACCTCCAAAGATTTCAAATAAAGTTGATGTCTGGTCAGTGGGAGTCATCTTCTATCAGTGTCTCTATGGCAGAAAGGTAAGAAGGCATTTAACTCCTTTCTTAGTGGTGTTTCCCAAACCTTTTGGGAGCAGCCCTGGCTTCTGCTTCCTTCTCCCCAGACTTAGGTGCTTCCACCTTGTCTCCTTGCCATCAGTTCCAAGGCAGAGTCCATGCTAATGGAGAGAAGGCACTAGGCTGTGTTTTGCTGTGTGGCACTTCCCTCAGAAAAGACATTCTGCACAACATCTCTTTCCACTGGGCATGTTCCCACTGAGACCATTGTGGGTGGGCACTGTGGCCTGGTCTTGTTTTGTAACATTTTCAATGCCCTGAGTCTTTGTTGGCCTTGATGGCTGCAAGTCTTTAGGAGGGAAAAATAAGTACAAAGACCCATTCTGAAAGTTTTTGGGAGGGAAGAGTGTGGGTCAGGAAAAGATGATTTTTCACGAGAAGAGGTAATTTGGTTTGTGACAACAGCAGAGATTGGCTGCAGAAGGAAAAGGATTCCATGGGCTCTTGTTTCCAGGAGTCCTTGGTAACCAAGTGTTGTGAAAGCCAGGGCTGACACAGTCTGTGCTGCTCAGAGCTGTCAGTCAGACACAGGAACCAGCCCAGCAGAGGCTGGAGTGGGTGGATCTGCATCAGCTCAGATGGATGACACATGCTATAACAGACCTGCAAGGTCTGCAAGCAGGTGGAGATCCCTCCAGGCCGAGCCAGAGACACTCCAGACACATTCCAGCTTGATCCCTCATGTTCAGTGAAGTGTGGGAGCAGCAGGTCCTGCTCCTCTGGCTGGAATCTGCAGCACCTTCTCAGCAGTTGTGGGCTGCTTGCCTGGAAAATACTGATGTCAGGTGATGATGAACAGTGGTGTTAGGGGCTTTTAAGGCCTGTCACCAACCTTTAACAACTGTTTTGTTTTGTTTTGGTAGCCCTTCGGTCACAACCAGTCACAACAAGATATTCTGCAGGAGAACACAATCCTGAAAGCTACCGAGGTGCAGTTCCCTCCAAAGCCAGTAGTCACACCAGAAGCAAAGGTAAATCTGCTGGTGGGTCAGTCAGTGATTGGGACAGGCAGTTCCATCCTCTTGATTTCCCTACAGTCAGCTGGAATTCTGTGTTTAAGGCTCACCTCTTGCACAAGGATCAGTGGCTTTGCATGCCCCATCCCTGGAAGTGTCCAAGGCCAGGTTGGAGGGGGCTTGGAGCAACCTGGGCTAGTGGAAGGTGCTCATGGCAGGAATGAGATGGGCTTTAAGGTCCCTTCCAGCCCAAACCATCCTGGGATTCCATGGCAGGGGGTTGCAACCACATGATCTTTCCAACCCTTCCAACCCAAAGCATTCCACGATTGCTGTAGTTTCAGGCTGAGGGTTGAACCCCGTGGCCTCTGCTCACCCTTTGCCCCGGCAGGGGCTGAGCTTTGGTGGTGCAGGAGCTGGGCCGTGTCCGGGGCCGGAATTTCGGCGCTGGGGTGTCCCTCTGGCCCTGCTCCCAAAGAGCCCAAAGCTTCCTGTTTGCGTCCCAAAACACTAATCCTTGCCTTGCCCTGGGGTGCTGCAGGCGTTCATCAGGCGGTGTCTGGCCTACCGGAAGGAGGATCGGATAGATGTCCAGCAGCTGGCCTGTGATCCCTACTTGCTGCCTCACATCCGCAAATCCGTCTCCACGAGCAGCCCAGCTGGAGCTGCCATCGCGTCCACCTCCGGCTCGTCCAACAACAGCTCTTCAAACTGAGCCAGAGCAATAGGCCAAAAACTGCTCGAGAAACCGGCAAAAAAAAAAAAAAAATAAAAACCAAGACTTTCAGAAACAGCTTTGGAACAGAGGAATCCGCAAGGGTCTCAAGAAACCTGTACCAGGTGCTTTTTTTCTCTTGCTTTTTTCCATCCATAGAGCATGACGACATCAACTCTCATCAAGGAAAACCTTTGGCATCTTAGGCCAAGCCACGTGGATAGGAGATGGCTTGAGGTTTATGCAGTCAGTGACCACAAAAGGGTGGCTGCTCTGAGCAAGGAGAGGAAACTCAAGAAAAAAAAAACAAACAAAATACAAAAAGACATGGTTCCATGTACTGTGAACTTCTGAACATGCAGCCTTGGGGAATCCAGGACGCCGTGTGTGCTTCATATGAAGAATGTGGACTTTGGAAAAAAAGACTGGGCTAGTCCAGTGTTGATATTTAAACATTGTTCTTTTTCTTTTAATAAAGTTTAGGTAACATCTCCTGAAAAGCTCGAAGCACCAAGGTTCAGCTGGGGATGGTATATGACTCTTTGCCCTTTGGAGGGGAAAAAAGTTGATCCTGCCTGTTCATGGCACTAGAGTTAGTGTTTTACCCCTAATTAATTTCAATTTTTTAAAAATAACAATTTTTTGGAAGAAAACAGTTTTCTGGTCTCCAAGTGAAACCCGTATTAACAGGTTGGTGCAGCTCCCCTGCTCCCTCGGGGCGGCCTCTTAGGAATAATTCACCTTCTCAGGAGGGCGGTGAAGCCCTGGGAGAACAGGCCTGCGTGGATCTGTGCTGGGAGTGGATCACAGCTCAGGCTGCCACAAGGTTTCAGCTGCTGCCTCATCGCTCTCCTCGTTAATTTATTTCTGGTTTTGGACACCCCCCGGCTGCTCCCCGAGCCCTGAGCCTGATGGGACGGGATGGGAGCACTCAGGTGTCACAGGTGTGAGCTGTGCTCGCACAGCTCTGTGCTGACCTGGGTCCTGTTAGAACATTCCCAAGCTGAAGGCTTGTCTGCCCCTCTCTGTTGGTGACTTGGCAGCCAAGCTTCCTCCCTCCCTTAACACTTTCCTTTTCAAACTCGCCGCACTCGCTGCCGTCGCTGCATCCGATTCCAGATGGGAAGGGAAGAGATAATGCTCTTGAAGGGAGCAAACACCCTAATTATTATTTTTCTCTCCCTCCTGTAATCTGCCTGGAGGGGTCTGGCACCTTCAGCTGGATCTGCCTGCTGTGACACGGGAGCCTCCCATCCCCACTCTGCTCCCTTTTCCCCCCGCGTTGAAGGAAAACCGAAAACCCGAGAAGCGCAGCACTCCCAACATGTGGCAGCCAGGTTGGAGCGCTCCTGACATGTGGCAGGAGCTCTTGGCCAGGGCTATTTAAAGATGCAGTGTTGGGGAGCAGGGTTTGCCTCAGGAGGGAGCTGAGCACTGCACTGCTGTGACTCAGGGTCTGGTTAAAAACCAAACCCCCCTGTGTGACTCCCCGACCCCCAGACCTCCGTGGGGTGGGGGAGCCTCTGTGGGGCACCTCCAGGGTGGTACCCACAGCTCTGGCAGCACATGGGCTGTTTGGGGGGGCTCTGTGCCCCAGTGGCATCTCCTGGCAAGTGCTGTTCTCTGTCACAGACTTTGAGAGAGAGCTGCCACTTGTCTGCCTTACCGTGGGGCATCAGCTGCAGGTGCTGGGCTTAAACCTGATCAGGAACTGGAACATGGAGCAGTCTGTTGGAATTAAACAACAGGCCAGGGAAGTGGAGAACTCTGCCACTTTGGTTTTTCTTACTGCATTTGTAGTGACTCTGGGGCTTTTAAGTGGATTTATTCCCTCACAGCTGCATTAAGGTGGTCTCCAAACTGTAGTGTTTTAAACAAAAGAACAGAAATACTGCATCTTTAAATCTTCAGCCCTCCTTTCTTAGCCCTTTCCATCCCTGCTGCTCTAAGCCAGGAGTTAACTGTTCAGCAAGCAGCTTTGACATGTTTATTCAGCCTCTGTCAGGAGAAATCAGGGTTGGTGCTTCATCCCATTTGCCAAAACCGATGGTTTGGTGTCTGTCCACATCGGGGAGAATTCTAGGAGGGTTTTTTTCTATCCTGGTCCCGTTGTTTCTTGGCCATACAGTGTGTGCATCTCTGTGGGTGTGATTAGTTTTGTGTCAGAAGCATTTATCCTGCTGTGTGACACCATCCAGGGGCCTGGGGACAGCGCAGTGAAGAACCCTGGTAGAATTCTGGCTGCGACACCTCCCTTGTTAATATGGGTTTCACTTCCAATAACAGACCCTATTGCCACACTGTTCATTTACTTAAAGTGTATGAAGAATTTGTAACTTAAACCAGGCCAGACTGTTTTGGCTCTACCCAACAGATGAGACATGGATATTAAAATAAGTTTTAAGAAACTCATTTGCTTGGCTTTTACTGTGTTGCTGCTCTTGGTGTTGGCACGAGCTCTCTTGCAGTGGCTGTGAGGAGGTGACAGGGGACAGGATGAGAAGGATGGAGGAAAGGTGAATCCAGCCACTCACAGCAGTGAGATCTCTGCATCAGAGGGGGAATGGCTGAAAATTACCAAGTCAGTTAATTCCTGGCATTAATTTTGTCCTGGAACATCAAGATTGAAATCTGAGGTGGGTTTTCCCTCATTTTCTGTAGGGCAGCAGCTGCCTTGAGAAGCCATATATGTTGAGCACACAAAAAACACCTTTTTTGTGTCTGTTGATGAAATTCTGTGGCTCACAACCCTCTGGCCACTCCCCAGCCCACAGGCACCCAAATCTCCCCTCAGTCACCCACAGTAACCATGCTGAGCAGTGATGAAACTTGGCCCTGAATTTCTCAGGGCTGAGCCTTGTCAGCTTTACAAAAACACACAATAGAAAATGAAAAAGGACCTTGGCAGCTGAAGATGTTGAGTCTGCTCGTATCTGGGCTGATCAGGGGGGAGCACCAGACCAGTTTGTACATCCAGCTCCTCTGCAGCCGTGTGGGGCTGCTGTTCAGGGTTATCCCTTGGCATCCCCCAGGCTGTACCTGCCCCAGAGCTGGTCCCTTTAGTGAGCAGCTTCTCCACAAACCCGATGTCACCCTGACTGTGCCTGAAGTCAAACTCTTTGAGTGCCATGAAACCCAACACCCAGCGAGTTCAGCCCCCTCCCTGCTGCTGCAGTTGATTATTTTTCAGCCCCCTGTGCCAGTTCTGATGATGCGACACAGATTTGGGCCAGGGGAGGTTTGGGCAGCGCCTGGAGCAGCAGCAGCAGCATCCTGTGGTGGTCAGGCCAGGTGCCCACCCGTGTGTGGGGTGTACCTGGAGCAGGGACCCTCTCAGGTGGACCCCAGCAGGAGCAGGACTCGCCCAGGGGCTGCCTTTGCCTCGCTGGATGCTTTGCCTCTGATATTCATGGCTGGGAGTCGCAGCATAAATGGGTTTCCCTCTGCCAGATGGGCCAGTCCCAGTTTATTTTGTGACCTGGCAAACCCTCAACCTGAGGTTTGCTACCGCTGCCAGGGTCTCCCTGGGGTTTGCTGCTGGAGGATGTTGTTTTCTGGGTGCTACACGAGCTTGGCTCAGGCAGCCTCTGACTTAAACCTTCCCAGCAGGGGAGGGGGAAAGAAGTCTTTGGAGTATGTGGGAGCAGGACCCAGCACAGCCCTGACTCCCAGCCCGGAGCTGCCTTTCCTACCAAATGCAGACGAATCTTTGCACGGAGACACCGATTTTCCATGGCTGTGCCCATGGTCTCTGCTCCTCCCTGCCCTGGAGGGCAGCCGGGTGCCCCCGGCCACGGATCACCCTGGGTGGGGATGAGAGGCCAAGCAAACACGGGGCAGCTCAGCCTCCCCTCGCCACGTTCACACCCGGGAACGGGCTCTGGGCCACAAGGGCTCTATTGTGTGTGCTGGGAGCGGGGCTGAGCCACGCTCCCGTTCCATGGAATGGCTGGGGGGGGGTGTGAAGCCGGGAGGAGCTGCCGGCGCGTGCTGTCGGTGCGGAGCTGCCAGCTCCGGGTGCTCCTCCCTGCTCCTCCCTGCTCCTCCCTGCTCCTCCCTGCTCCTCTGTGCTCCCGGCCCGCAGCTCACCCTGCGATGGGTCCCTGCAGCCCTTCTCCTCCTCCATCCTTCTCCTCGTGTTTCAATCGCTCCACTGCTCACCACCAGCGCAGGGGAGGCTCAGTGCTTTGAGCTGATCCGGGAAAGCCTGGAAATAGAGGTTATCCACCATGTGCGCCGCCAGTGTGGGATGAGCCTCACCAGCCCCCAGGCAGGGCTAGCAGGGAGCTGCTCTCACATCCATCCTCTGCTGCTTGGGCTGCAGGGATGGGGCAGATGGGTGCCATGGTCCTCATGGAGTTAAAAACATAGGGATGGAGCTAAAAACGCAGGAAGGGAGCTGAAAGTGCAGGGAGGAAGCTAAAAATGCAGGAATGAAGCTAAAAATGCAGGGATGCTTCGGGGACCAGTAGAGTCAAGACAAGGAGATTTGGCCTCATGTGCAGTCCAGATCTCCCATTCCCACTTGGGCAGCCCCGGGGAACTCCAGTAGCAAGGTTAGAAGGTGCTTGGCTCTGGTTTGAATTCACGGGAAGAATAAACCCAGAGCTGTGCTCGGCCCTGTCCTCTCTCGACCGAAGGCTCTGCTGTGTGGGAGCCACGAGTGGGTGCTGGCTGGGGCTGTGGGACAGCCCTTGGTCTGGCCCAGCTCTGCACCAGGAGCAGGGCTCAAAACCTGCTGTGTTCAGCACTGGCTCATCCCAGCTCCTGCTAATCCTAAAAATCCACCCGCTCCCACCCAAACCCAGGAGAGCAGCTGGGCTTGGTGCCAAAGCCCCTCCAGGCTGAAGGAACTGGTGAGGGATGGAGGTGGAAGGGCCGTGCCCGTGGCTATGAGGTAAGGCAGTGGCAGAGGTGGAAATGAAGCACCACTCTGCTCCTGCTGGAAAGGGCCAGGGAGCAGGGTGAGATCTCTGCTCCCTGGTCCCATCCCAGCTTCCAGCAGGAGGAAGATGCCGTTCGGGATGTGCTGTCCTCCGCCGCTCTCCAGCTGCCTTCCCTCCCCGCTCTGCAGCCCCGGCTCTGCTGATTTGCTCTTGAGTCATGCAGAGAAAGTGTTTTTCTAAAAGGCAAATTTCTCGTAAATGGCTGGAATTCCTCACTGCCCCTTTCCAGGAGCCCTGGGGAGGCCGGGCAGGAAGGAGAGGCAGCGGGCTGGGAGGGCAGCGCTGCTCCCCGGGCAGCCCCCGGCCCCGTCTCGCCCCCGCGGCGGAAGGGCAGGATCTCGGCGCTGGCCCTCCCAGCGCTGGAGCGCCCTGAAATTCCTCATGGCAGCTCTGAGCGAGCACATCTGGTTTTAATAAATTATTTTGCAGCTTGAACTTGCCTGACTTTTCAGGGCTGCAGAAGAGGGAGCAGCGAAGAGCTCCGAGAGCTGCAGCGTGGGGCGCCCGCAAAGGGACCCCCTTCCCGGTGCTGGGAGCCAGTGGAGCTGGGGAGGGAGCCGGGGGGGGCTGGGGCTGACCGACCCCGGCAAAGCCCTGTCTGCTCCTTGCAACAGCTGAGGGGACGGTTGGGTTGGAGGCAGGGAAACAGCCCTTCATTTTGGCCGGGATCCCTCTACCCGCAGCTGAGTGTCGAGCAGAGCCGGGGCTGATCCTAAACCCCGTCAGCTCTCAGGCGAGGAGCTCTCCCTGACACCCCCTGCTCGGTGGAGCCCCGGCCGCCAGCACCGAGACCCCTCTCCCGGCACTGAACCCTCCTGGGAAAACCGAACCCTCGGGAGCCTCGGCGTCACCCCATGGCCACCAACACCCTGAGGCTGTGGAGCTGCTGAGCCCCCGCCCGGTGTGCCCAGGCTCGGCCTCAGAGGGAAGGGTGCGAATGCAAACTCTGGGGATGAGTCCTTTGCCCCCAGGGGGGTTCCCCACCAAGCCCAGCCGGGGGCTGCTGACCACCCTGTGCCCTCGATGCAGAGCCTGGCACAGGCCTGGGGGGGAAGCTGGGCTGTTCCTGCCTGTCTGGGAGAGCGACGTGGCCGTTCCCTGCTGCCGCTGCCGGCGCGGGGGAGAAGGAGGCAGCGGACGCCAAGTCGGCCTCTTTCCCCAAGCAGTGACCTCAGCGCACGGCGCCTGCCAGGTGGGTGTTGATCTTGGCCCAGCCCGGCCCGTTTGGGGCCAGGATGAGGCCGAGGCACTGCAGACACTGGGCTGAGCTCGGGGCTGAGCTCGGGGCTGAGCTCAAGGCACAGCCTGGCAGGTGCTGCCAGCTGTAACTGGCACAGCAAAGCCAAGCCCTTGGCACCACCAGAGCCCCTCTGCCCACAGAGCTTTGCTCTCCTGGAGCCCCCAGTCCCATGGAGAGCCGTGGGATGGAGGGAATACCCTTGGAAGAGCACAGCTGAGCAGGACATGCAGCCTCTCTGGTCATACAATGTACCCCCATGCCCTCCCCAGGCTCTAAAATAGACCCTTTGGACCTGCCAGTCCTCAGAGGTGGCTGGTAGGGTGGTCAGACCCTTCCTTTGGAGCATCTGGCAGCTACAGACACTGCTCTTGTGGTCCACAGGTCCCCAAATGCTGTCCTCTAATGCCTCTGGCACAAGCAAACACCAAATGTGCCCCGTGTCAGCCCCAAACTCAATAACTCCCAGGGGCCTCGCTGCCACTGAGCAGCCCAGCTCCAGATCTGGGGGTCCTTCCCCACCCCCATGGCTGGGTCCCACAGCGTGTTGGTGACACATTTTCCAGCCTGCTGAGCATCCAGACTGACCCTGGTTCCTCCCAGTGCTCCTGACCAGGCCAGACCTCCAGCCAAAGTTGGGCAAGTGGCACAGATCCATGTCTGGAAACATTTTCCAAGTCCTTCTGCAGGGTGACTCTCACCGGAGCCGGTGCTGTTTCACCCTGTCCCACCGCAGCCCCTCCACTGTGACCCCTCCCCATGCTGTGTTTTGCTTTGGCCAAAAACCAGCTTTTTATTTTTCCAACTAAGAGGCAGATACAGATGGTCCGACTGCAGGAATCAGCCACTGCCAGCGAGTGTCCCAAATTCTGGGTAATCCTGGGATGAGCCTGTCCCTGCCATCCATCTCTCAGTGCGAGGAGCTCTCCCGAGAGCGTTGGCCCTCCCCTGCACGGGCCACGTCCCCTCCTCTGGCAGCAACTCCTCAGGGCCAGAGGGGTCAGACAGCTTGGAAACGTCCCAGGGGAAGGGAAAAATGCATTTCCTCCCGCTCCACTCCGACGAGTAGCAACTCAACTGGCACTAAACCGGATTAGGAGGAGAGCGGGTGAGGAGCCTTTGGCCTGCGCTGAAGGAATTAATTATTAAGAAGTGCTAATTATCTTCTAATCACACGCAGCATAGGGGCCTCCAAGACACGGGATAAACCAGGCCAGGAAGCTGTGATGCTCCGTGGGACACACAGCCTTTTGACTCTGCTGTGTCCCCTCCTTTGGATGGGATTCAACTCCTGGGAAAGGTTTGTCCGGGATGAACAGACGGTCCCACTCGTGAGACATCACAGCTCCATCATGTCCTGATGGCACCCCTGGTGGCACCCCCGGAGTGGTCTCCAAGGTTTAGGGATGGGAGTGAGGATCTGGGTGATTCCCTCCTCTCCTCCAGGCCGTGTTTGCTCCCCGTGGCAGTTCCCGGTGCGTATCCAGCCCTGGAGGCCAGCGGGGCCCTTCTCCCAGCACTGCCACAATTAAAAAATAATCCCTTGCCTTAAAAAAAAACCCAACAGCCCAGATGCTGATGTGCTTAATTGGCCCCCCCCCCGAGGATTTACATCCCCAAAGCCCATCCTGGCACCGGCCTGCGGGTCCTTCCTGCCTTGCTGGGAAACAACGGATTCATTTATTTTCCTAAGAACGGCCAAACAACCGGTGCCCGGCTCACACGTGTTCCCTGTGTTGTGCACCCTCAGGGCCAGATCCTGCTCCCTGCTCATTAAAAGCACCATCTCCCCTGGACTTGGATGGCAGAGCCTGTGTGCTGAGGTCTGACATCCCCTTCCCTGCACTGCTTAAAGCCCGGGACACTCGAGGAGGTGGTGAGGCTCCTGCACGCTCAGGGGTGCTCCCACAAGGATGGGCACTGTGAACAACACCCAAATGAAGCCAAACCTTTGTGTTGTGCCACGAGTGTTCCCACCTCTCCCCTCAAAGCTTTCTTGGTGGCTCCAGAAATGGAGGAGATCCGGCTCCCTGGCAGCTGGGCAGGGGGATACCCAGCTGAGCAGTGCCTGGCTGCCCCATGGGAATCCTCTCCTGGCAGCTTTCAGGGATTTGGGGCTTTTATTTGATTCAAGCAAGCTGCAATGTTGAACCTCCTGCAGGTGCCTCGGGGTGACCTGTTACCTCCAGCCAGACCTGGGGAAGGTGTGAGCAGCTGTGCTGGTCTGTGCTGATGGTTTCAAGGTGCAAATGGGTTTTAGCAGCAAAGAAACCCCACAGCAGGAATCTGTGGTGCCCACACGGCTCCCGTTGGAGCGGGGTGCCTTGCATGAAAATGTGCAGCCCTGTGGATGTAGAAAGCCAGGAATACACCATTTTCCAGTGTTTTCCACGTATACTGCCTTCCTTGGGTGGCTTTTGGGGGCCTGGGCAGCCCTGCTGAAGTGGAGGTGTGAAAATAAAAGTTTTAAAAAAGTTATTAAAAACTTTTTTTAAAAAAGCCTTTTATACTCAGCCCCTGGATGTGGGATATATCTGCGTTGGATCCCGCGGTTGCACTTCATCCCGTGCCCTCAGCAGAGGGAAGCATGGGAAGCTGGAGCCCTGCACCCCACGGCTGGAGGGCCGGGCCGGGTGGTGGGAGGTGCAATGAGCTGTGTCCGGCCTCAGCGTCCTCATCCCCGGCTGAGCCGGGAGCTGCCCAGCTCTGTGCCACGGGGATGGAGGGAGGAGGATCCGGCTGGGCTTGGGATGAGATAACTCTGCCGGGCACCCAGTGGTGCAAGGGAGGGCGTGTGGTGGGAGCTCACAGCAGCCCTTGGCTGTTTTTCCCGGCGGAGGTGGGGTCCCACACTGCGGGGCTGGAGGCACCGCGGGGATCTCCCACACCCCCTCTCACTTGTCCCGGGGCATCGGGACCACCTGGGATGCGGAGGGAGCCGCGTGGGCGCCCTACGGAGGGAGCCAGCCCATCCCCGAGGGGCTGCAGGGATGCCCCGGCCAGGCTGGGCACCGCTCCTGCCACTCCCACACTTCATGCCCGGGTCCCCCTCCATCCCCAAACCCTCTCGCCCTCCCCAGGGGTCTGCAGGGACGCACCGGCCAGTCTGGGCTCTGCTTTTGCCACCCCCCGCGTTTCACCCTCGAACGCTCCCGCCCTCCTCGGGGGCCTGCAGGGATGCCCTGGCCAGGCTGGGCAACCCCCCGGCTTCACCCCCGGACCCCACCTTCAGCCCCGGACCCCACCACCCTTCCCGCGGGTCTGCAGGGATGCCCTGGCCAGGCTGGGCACCGCTTTTCCCACTCCCGCAGCTTCACCCCCGGACCCCCCGCCCTCCGGACGCGCTGCCGCGGGCGGAGCCCCCCCTGTCCCGGCACCCCCCGGCCACCGCCCCCCGGTCCCGCCGTGGGCCGGGCCCCGCTGACGCAGTGTCTGAGCCCGGCCGCGCACGCTTATTTTATTTTTTTTAACTTTTCCCCCCCCCTCCATCCTCCCCTCCCTCTCCCGCTCGCGTCCCTCCTCCTCCTCCTCCTCCTCCTCCTCCCCCATCCCCCGGTCCCCTCCCCGCCCCCGGCCCGGCAGGAGCGGCGCGGCCCGAGCGGAGCGGGCAGGGATGGGGATGGGGCGCGGCTCGGCGGGACCGCGGCCCCTCTGCCCCCCCCCGCGCCCCCCCCTCCGCGCCCCCCTCTGCTGCCTCCTCGGCCTCCAGCTGGTGCTCGGCGCTGCGCACCCAGGTGGGACCGCGCTCCCCTCCCTCCGCACCCCCCGAGCTCCGTTCCCGGGGGGAAAAAGGGTGGGGAGGGCTGGGGGGACCCCCCCGGCCGGGCGGGGGGCGGCGGGACCCCGGCGGGGGCGCGCAGGGCGGGGATGGGGTGTGGGGGGGTTCGCCTCGCTCCATCGCCGGTGGAATCGCTCCGGTTTGTTTCCTCGCGGGATGTTTTATCTGCTCCTGCCACGGTTGGTTTTGCTCCATCCCCCTCCGCTCGCCGTTCGTTCCGCCGCGTTTTGTTTTCTCCGCTCCGGCCGCGCCGCTTTTGTTTTCTCCCCGCCGTATTTCGCTGGCTTTTTATCGCTCCGGGCGTGTAAAACTCCCCGCGCTCGGCGCCCGCCGAGCCCCGCGGAAACGCTTCCGCGGCCGCGGGAGGGGTCCGGGGAGGGCTCCGCCGACCCCCAGCCCCGCTCCGGCCCTTTGTCTCCCCGGGGAGGGCTGTTCGCGGAGCGGGAGGTCGGGAAGGGGCCGAAGGGGTTTGTTGGAGGTCTCCTCCCTCTCCCATCCTGACCCCCTCTCCCGACGTGTTAATCCTATGGAAAAGTGCCCCCCCGGGGCCCGAGTGCGTTTTTCCAAACTTTTCTTTTTGTAACTTCTCACGCTAAGGTCAGCGGATTGTATTTTATTTTTTTTTAACCTTCTGAAGACACCGTGAACCAGACACCGGAGGCTCCTTGGGACTGCCCCTGGAATTGCCATTTGAGACACTTTTTATCCCGGGATAGCCCTGAAGCAAGGAGCTGCTTTTGGGGCTTCCTTGAATTATTTCGGCCCTGCTGAGAAAACTTTTAAAAATGCAAAAAAAGGCAGCAGAATTGGCTACTTCTGCCTGAGAATAACCACAGTAAACCCTTGGCCTATTTTATTAGAGCACATTTAGCAAATCCAAAGCAGATTTGGAAGCGGCAGCACAGGAGGGCACTGCTCCTCTCCTCCCCCCTTGCCCTCCCTTTCCCCTCTCCCCCCAGTCCCACAGCGCCTGGGGCTGGAGCATCCCGAGGGGAAAACGAGGGGTCATGGACACAGTTCCGGTGGGCAGCAATCCCATGCCAGGCAAGGGATCTGTCCTGGGATCAGAGGAGAAACTGCTGCTCTGGGAGGTGGAGAAAGGAGGAGGTGATGAGGAGACCCCCATCCCCCGAGGTGCTTGGAGGAGCCGTCGACTTCCCGCAGCTGAATTCCTGTTAAACCTCCCCATAATTTACTTGAGGGCCGTGAATTCCTCCTTCTGTGGGTTTTAAGGGGGCTGCTTGATTTCAGCAGGGCTTTGCTACCTCTAAGGGGCGGTTCTGGCTGTTTCGTCCTAAAAAATGTCGGTGGGATCCAGGTCTGGCGATCCCGAGGACAGAGGCACCTCTGTCCTGGAGGTGAGACGGGAGCGGGGTGGGAACCGACCCCGTGCAGGGGCTGGGAGAGGAACAAGGCGGCTTTCAGAGGCCTCCAGCCACGGGGCCAAGTCACTCGTGCCTCGCTGGTGCTGAGCACCCTCAGCTCGTCCCCCTCCCCATCCCCATCCCCGCTTTTGGCTGCTCCCCCCCCCACCAGCCCTGGCTTGGCCCCAGTGAGTGAAAGGGTCGGGGATGGCACCAATGGAAGTGCCACATCCAGTGCACCAGGCTGGGTTTGCAGCTCGGGAAGGATCCTCACGGGGATTTTGGGATGGGGATGGAGTAGTCCCAAGAGTCCCTTGTTTGCGAGGACACCGCCGGCAGTGTCCGGCCCGGCCGGGCAGCGCTGCTTCCCCTGGGGAGCTCTTGCTTCCTCCAGGGGTTTGTGCCAAACTCCTGCCTCTGGGAGAAAAACTCCTCCACCAGGAAAGCTGGAGTGGTTCTTTTGGCAGGAGGTTTGGGGCTCCTTGCTGGGATATCACCTCCCACTGCCCCTTCTCTGCAGCATCGCGTGGGCACCGCGGGCCCATCCCGGGGAAACCGAGGCAGCAGCTTCTGTTCCGACGTGGCCGCAGGCAGGACAAGGTCCCTGTGTGGATGCTGGGATTTAGTGCTGGATCATCTTCCCACCTGTCCAGTGCCCAGTGTGGGACCTGCTGTGTGGGCTTTGCATCGAGGGAGGGGACAAAAGGGACCGGGAAGAATTTACAACAGACAGAGCAGCCCCTGCGGGAATTTCCCCCCTCCCCGTTTTCCCCCTTTCTGATGGAAATAGATTGTTGCACGGCAAATGCAGCCCCAAGAAATTATAACTCGGTCTTCTTTGGATTATTTGGGAGCAGGAAAGGGGAACAGAGGTGGTGGCTTTGCTGCTCAGAGCCTGGCAGGGGGCAGGGGACAGCGGGGACCTCGCAGGCGCCTGCAGCAGCAGCCGGGAAGCGGCAGCGGGGCCAGGGATGGTTCTTGCGCAACAGTGACAAGAGTGAAAAGCAAAAGAGATTTATTTTAACCTTCAGAGCAAAGCTGTCCCCTTCCCCCAAAGCCACCCTGCTGGTGTGGGGGCCCTGGGAGGTTTCCCATGGGAAGGTGCTCCATTCGGGCACGTGCAGAGGCGTTTTCGGGCGTGAGGTCCCGGTGACGGTTAAAGCCACGTTGCAGGTTTTTCTCTCCCTGGCTTTATTCCTGGCTGGATTTTGCACCTTTCCCTGCAGGGCAGAGGCACTCTGCTGCATTCCCTCTGCTGCATTCCCTCTTCCTTAAGTGTTTTCCAGGGAAACTTTTTGCCCCCAGATCAAAGCAAATGTCTGCTGAGGGGTATAATTCCTGTCTGCTAAAGCATCTTTTCCAGCTGATAAATCCATCACGGGAGACTCTGATCCCGGTGCCTCGGTGGGTGCTCGGAGCAGGAAGGGAAGGGTTTTGCCCAGCTCTGCTGGAGGTCCCAGCATTGCCCAGGGGATCACTGTGCCCTGCTCAGCTCCACCAGTGTGGATGGATCTCTGGTGGGAGTGGAAGCAACGCCCACCCACCCACTCCAGCCCATCCCGACCCAGCCTTTCTCCAAGGTTGTTTAAGCAATTTGTAGGATTTGGTTCCTCACGTGCAGCCAGAGGAGCAGGATTTTAATTAATTTGAACCGTGCGGAGCCCGCGGAGCATCGACATTTTTGTCATTCCTAAGATTGCTCGGAGCCCAAAAGAGCCACACAGATGCTCTTGTTCTTAAAGGACCCATCTTTAGTTAATTAAGGATTAGAAAATGATTAGTGGATTGCCTTGCAGATTCCTGGGAGCACTGCTTAGCCCAGGGGTGCAGGGTTGGCTCTTTGCAGGGGGCACAGGGTATTTTCCAGCACCATCCCCATCCCACTGCTCAGTCCTGCACTGCTCCTCGTGATGCCACAGCTGGGATGGAAATGGGACTTTCCATGTTTGCTGATGGTGCTGATGGGGAGATTGAGCCTTTCCCTTTCCTCCCCCCAAATCCAGACGTGGGTTCTGCAGTAACAGCCCCATTTCCCCCACTAATGCCTGGTCTGGGAGTGCTGGGCATGAGGCAAAGGACACCCAGGGGGGATTTTCATGGGAAATATCATTTCAATTAACAAACAAAGCTGTGGGACACCAAGGGCTGCCCCCTGTGGTGTGGCTGTGCTTGGGTTTGGTGAAATTTGGGATCCCGCTCCAGAGCAATGGCACTGCTTGGGGAAGTAATACTGGGAATGGTGCTGGAGAAACAAGAGAAGAGAAATCTGTGGATCTTTTATCTGTTTTTTGCAGGGAGTTTCTTTAGCAGTTGTGAAAAATTTGGTGAGTCTTCAGCCAACTGTGCTGGAAGCAGCATGTGTATGGGGACATGTCAGGGGTGTCCTGCACCTCACCTCACACCCCTGGAGGTGGCCACCACACCAGTTTGCTGGCCAGGGGGTCTGTGGTTCTGGTGGACGAGCAGATGGGGGTGGTCAGAGGAGCCAGGGCCAGAGCAGTGCCCGGTCATGGCACTGCCAGGGGTGGGTGTTTGGCCACTGTGTCCTGGGAGGGGGCCTTCACTCCTCCCCCTGTGCCCTCAGTGGGTCTGTCACACTCCTCCCTCCCGCCTGGAGCCTGTTGGATGCTGCTGCCTTCCTCTGCATTCCTGGGAAGTCAGCACCTCTGGATGCGTGCAGCCACCACGGGGCTGGAGCCTGGGCCAAGTCTGGGGAGAAGTGGGAGAAAGTTTCCATCCTTCCCCTCTTTGCTGAGTATCAGAGGGATGCTGAGCCTCCCATCTCCCTTGTCCCTGGGTGAGTCCCTTGAGCTGCCCTGGCTGAGCCATCCCTCATGGAATGCATTTCTCTGTGTGTGTCCCGGGCAGGGGGCAGGGAGAATGGGCTTCTCAGTGTCTGCAGAGAGGCTGAAGTGAAGGCTGTGGCCCTCATCCAAGCCCTTCCCGAGGCAGAGGGTGGTAGGTAGCCGGCGGTGGCGCAGCCAAGTAAGGAGCTCGTCTCGTCCAGCTCCCACCATATAAACAGCAGCTCCTCTCCTCGAGCCAAGAGGAGTTCCTCAGCTCCAAGTGCACATCCTGCTGCTCCATACCCCCAACCAGGCCATCAGGAGCTTCGCTTTCTTCCACCCTAACAAGAGATCTGCTCCTTATTCCTGGAGGTTTATTTTTAAAAAACAAAAAAAACCAACTAATAACCACCCTCCTTTATTCTGGAGCTTGGCCTGGAGCACCCAGAGCTGCCTCTGGAGGAGTCTGGCCCCAGCTGAGCCCCGGGGATGTGCTGGGCTGGGTGAATCTGTGGGATGTCAGGCAGCATCTGGTGCAAAATTCTAATTTAGGAGTGTTGGAGGTGGGAGGTTGTGTCTGCCCCGGGCTCTGGAGCAGACGGGAGCGTGGCCGGTGCCCTTCCTGAGCCAGAGGCTGCCAGCATGTCTGGGGCTGCTGGTACAGCTGTATTTCCTTCCCTTTTATTTTTTATTCAGTCTGAAGTTCCTCTTTAAGCAGTTCCATGGAGATACTGATGCCAGAAGCAGCTCAGGAGGGAGGTAGAGCCGTGACACCCTTCCCACGGGTGGGGATGCTCTCGTGTCCTGTGGTCGATGGGAGCAGGGGATGCTCCAGCTCTGCTGTTGGGAGCTCCCACGAGCACAGCTGCTGCTTTTGTCACTTCCCAGCCCTCAGGGGGATGCACAGGCTCCTTCCTGGGGCCAAAACTTGCTGCCCTTCATGGCAATGGCCGTGCTTTTGCTCTTCTCCACAAGGGGATGGTGTCAGCTGGACTGACGGCTGGGGGTGACACCAGGGCTTTGCTGGGAACCTCTTTCCAGAACAGGGGTTTTCATCTAGAGGAGTGTTTCATCCAGTAATATGGAATTGAAGATGGAGCTGGGGCCTGGTCTCTCCCCATCCCAGCAGTTCTCTCCCCTCCTCAGGGCTGTGCAGGCTGGGCCTGGCAGGGGCTCTCTCAGGCAAAACCCTCCTGTGTTCAAAGAGCAACAATTATTGGTTCTTCACAGAATCCCAGAGTGGTTTGGGTTGGAAGGGACCTTAAAGATGATCCAGTCCCACCCCCTGCCATGGGCAGGGACACCTTCCACTAGCCCAGGTTGCTTCCAAGCCCGGTCCAACCTGGCCTTGGACACTTCCAGGGATCCAGGGGCAGCCACAGCTTCTCTGGGCAACCTGTGCCAGGGCCTCCCCACCCTCCCAGGGAACAATTTCTTCCCAATATTTTTTCTAAACCTGCCCTCTGTCAGGAGAAAGGAGGAAGCCATTCCCCCTTTTCTTGTCACTCCATGCCCTTGTCCCAAGTCCCTCTCCAGCTCTCTTGGAGCCCCTTTAGGCACTGAAGGGGCTCGGAGGTTTTCCTGAAGCCTTTTCTGATCCAGGCTGAACAACCCCAGCTCTCTCAGCCTGTCTGTGGGGGTTTTTTTTGTCTTCATTTTCTGTTGTTTTTTTATTCCAGGGGGGTTTTGCTTCTCTGTTGCTGATCATCCCCCACACTTGGTCCATCCCCATCTTGTTTATTGTGTAATGAGCTCTCACTTCCCACAACTTTTCTTCCATCAGTGCCATGTGGGTTTTGGAGCCCTTCCTTACCCTTGGGTAGCAATAATGGGCTGAAAAGCTGGTGTTTTGGAGCAGGTGACGTGGGGCTGAGGTGCCCTGTTTTCTGGTGGGTGAGAGCACGTGGCATGAGGAGGTTTGGGCTGAACAGGGCTTTGTTTCTGCACCACGTGAGTGAAGGCACCTGATGGGTACAAGTTTTACCTGGGCTCCCAAGTCTTTGTGGAGGTGTTTGTTAGCTCAGGGGTCTGCAGGCCCTGAGGGAGCTCCTGGAGGAGGGAGCTCCTGGGTCTTGGAGCCCTGATGGAGCTGGGGCACCACGTGGGCTTTGAGGCTTTGCTGCCTGTGCTGGGTGGTTTGGAGCAAACCACATCCATGGTGTGTCTGCAGCACAGGGACCTCCAAGGAGGGGACCAGCCCCGAGGAGGGGATCACACCCCTGGCTCTGGGTGTGCTCAACCTCCTGCACAAGTGCCACGAGCTCCCCAAATAAAGGGGAGCCCTGAGTGGAACAAGGGCAGGGAGCACCTTCTCTAGGGTGGGTGCAGGAGGGGGCTGAGCCCCAGAGCTGCTCGAGGGGCTCTGCCATCACTTGGGAGCCCAGGGGCTGGCAGGGGTGTGGGCACAGAGCCTCACAACACTGCTGTGCTGGAACCAGCATTCCCCTTGGGCTGCCATGAGCCAGAGCCCTGGAGCTGCTCCAGCCTGGGATAACCAGGGCTGGGGGCCAGTCCTCTCTTAAATTTGCTGCCTGCATTTGTTGCTGGTGATGGGAGGGTGACAGATGCCCTGGGTGTCCTGGTGTGGGTGGCCAGGCTGGGAGGTGCTGGTGCTGAGGGTGCCCATCCCTGTTGTGCTGCAGGGCTTTCTATGTTTACCACCACCTCTGCCCCCTGGAGCCTCCCCAGCCCCGTGGCCTCTCTCATCTGGTGCTGCCCACATTCCCCAAAATTGCAGGTTGTGAAGCTTTCCTTGTTTGCTGGGGACTGTTGTGGGGAGGGTTGAGCTGAGTTCCCTCAGTTCAGGCTTCCTGCTGGCTGAGAACTTGCTTTTTTTTGATTCAGAAAAAGGACCCGCAGCCAGGTGTGGGGGGTAAAAGCTGCCTTGAGGGCTGCCCCAAAGGGTGGCAGCTTCTTCAGCCCTGCAGCCTTCAGCCAGCAGTGCCAAGGCCAGTTTCTCCTGCTGATTTCCCACATGGAGAGTGTTCCTGCAGGCAGAGCTGGTGTCCAGCTCTTACCTCAGCCCCTCCCTGTCCCCACCATCACTCTGCCTTGTAGCACTGACTGGTTTCCATGGTCCCACCAGTCAGCCAGAAGCAGCATCCCAGTGGCTGCATGGCTGGGACAAGACCCTGTCCTTGCTGGAAGCATGTGGGTTTTCCCTTTGTTTACATCGTTCCTCCCCAGAGGAGGAAAAGGAGGAGGAGGAGGAGGAGCAGGATGTGATGGAGCAGAGCTGCTCTGAGCAGGCCCTGCTGGAAAGATGAAGGATGTAGGAGAGAGAGGCACAGGATCCACAGGGTGCCCACCCCAGCCCTGGGGGTGATTCCAGGCACAGCATCCAGCAGGATTGCATTTTCCAGTGCTCTTTGTCCCATTCCAGAGGGCAGCTCCTATTTGGGAAGGATCTGGGGTTGCTGTGGGTGGGTTTCTGTGACTGGAGGGTGGTTGGGAAGCTCTGCCTGTGGGATTTCAGCTCTGCTGGTGGGTGCCAAAACCTGAGGAGCTGTACCATGGCAGTGGAGGGCAGGCCCTAGAAGGGATGGGGACATTCCCAGCCCCTTTGGGATGCTCCTCTGGAGCTGCCTCCTGCAAGGGTTGGGTTTGCTCTGCGGGATACCAGGTTGGACAAAGGGATTCATAAAGGGATTTACTTTATAGTAAAAGCATTTTACATTAATTGTAGCACATTTTTTAGTTATACATAGAAGGGAGATGTGTATAAAAAAAAAAAACAACAAAAAAAGCCTGCCAAACATGCTTCTATTATTTGTACAGCAAGAAATGGACAATTTATATCCATGCTGTATGGCATTATTATTTTTTTTCAGCCATATGTCCATCTATTTAAAAATTGCTGACAATGATTTTTGTCTATTTATGAAAAATTAGAGAGCATAATTACAGTTATAAACTCATCCCATCCCCCCCAACTCCACATCCATCCCGGGGGTCAGGGAGGCTGAACACTCCTCTCAGTGCATCAGGGACCTGTCCAAGCACCCCTGCCAATGTCGTGGACAACAGTGGGGGTCAATCAGCCCCAAATTCCCTACGAGTAAGGAAAAGGGAAGTGTGTTTTGGGTGAAGCCCAGCTTTGCTGCCGGGTGCTGAGCTCGTGCTGGTCACCCCCCAGCTCCCCCCTGGCAGTGCACGGTGGTTTTGCAGGGGGAGAAGCTGGAAGTGCTGAGGGGGTGGATCTTTCCCATCCCTCCGTGGCCCAGGGGAGGTTGGGGACACGCTGGGTGGCCTCTGCTGCCTTCTTTGAGCCGGGGGGGCCTCGTGCTGAGCTGTGCTGAGCTGCCTGCAGCGGGCGGGGGCAGCCCGGAACCCTCACCCTGTAATTTCCTACCTCCAGCTCTTCTCTTTTTAGAGTAAAATGATATTTTGTGCCTTTCTGGCCCCGGGCCTGCCCCCTCCAGTCTGGACAGCTTCCTCTGAGCAGTGTGAGCATGGCCCTTGCCCTTGCCCTTGCCCGGTGCTGCCAGCCCTGACATGGCACTGGGCACCCCAGCACCATTCCTGGGTTGGCTCCAGGGCTTTTCCAAGCTGATGTTAATTTTTCTTGCAAAGCCAGGCTCACAGATAACAGAGGAGGATGTCCCATAGCTGACCCTGGCCGTGGTGATGGTCACAGTGGAGCAGCTTTTTCTATTCCAAGGACCAAAGTGCTGCTGTTTGGCTCCTTGCAGAGCTCTGTGGCATCAACCTGTGCCCCAGGGAGGCCTCATCCTGCCCCAGTGCTGCTACTTGGGTCCAGTGGGTCATGGCAGTGATGCTGCATCACCCAAAACTGCTTAAAGACACCCCCCCCATGCCCCCAGTGCTGGGGGGAGCTGCACCCCCCTTGCTGCAGGTGGGAAGGGGAGTAAGCTGGGCTGGGAATGCCATGGATGGTGCTGGGGAGGGGATGAGCTGCTCTCCTGCTGTCCAAGTCAGGATCAGACCAGTTCCAGCTGGGAAAACACCAGCACCAGTTTAAGGGACCTGAGCTTCTGCCAGCCAGAACCAGCCCTGCCTGCATTTTTGCTTGTTTTCCCACTTGTCCTGGTTTGAAAAATATTTTCAGTGAAATTAAATGTTTCCCTTGAATTAAATGAAGCCCTGCAAAGGGGCTTCATTGTTTGTTTATTTGACATCATCACCAATATCATCTGGGCTGGGGAAGGAGCCTTTGACATCATTTCTGTCCTGGAGCCAGGTGGGTGCTGGAGCTCCCAACTGCAATGGGGGTGTCTGTTTTCCTCCATTTATTTTTCCCTTTCAGACAAGGCAAGGAAGTTCTCTGAGCTGAGATGTTTGTCGCTCGAATGTGCAGGAGCCTCCTGTAACAACAGAGCTGGGGCAGGGTGAGGCTGGGGTGGGAAGTAGGAAATGAAAACCTTTTCAGCCCAAAAAATTCCTACAATGGCAGAAAACCAAAGCAAACCAGAGCTAAATATAGTGGGGCCCGTGAGCTCGCTTGGACTTCTGGTGAACGCTTGTGGTGGAAAAAAATGGGTCGTTTTAAAAGAAAAAAAGGAACAACAGAAGTGGTGGTGTTGATGTGGTGCTTTGGGCAGCTTCTTGCTGGGGCACTGGGGGAGGTCGAGGTGGTGAGGAGCCCTGGGGCAGCTTTTTACCTTAGGAACATTCACTGGAATAAATAAAGTGTCCCTTAAAAATGGCAGGTCAGCTGGAGCAGCGAGTCCCAGTGTGATGTCCAGGATTTACTGGTTTATACAGGTTTTTGGATGGGGCCTCGTGGTGGGGTGGGACCAAGGTGATGCTGGGATCAGGGAATTGCTGTGGGGATGCAGGGTTGGCCCGTGGCAGGGCCGTGGGATGTGTGTGGAGCTGGGGTTGAGCTCAGCCTGTCTCCCCTGAGTGGCTGTGTTTTATCTGCTGGCAGTGATTCCCCTCGCTCAGCTCCCGCCTCCCAACACCTGGGCTGGGATTCCAGAGGGTCCTGATGCCACGTTCTGTATGGGCTGGGGCTGTACAGGCATTTTCCATCACAGCAAGGGAGACCTTCTCCCAGCATTGCTGTCTACTCTGCAGCTTTCAGCAGGTCCCCAGACACCCCCGGCACTGACGGATGCGCTCCCCGTGTCCCTGCTCTGTTTTCCTCAGCCTGGAGCAGATGGCTGGTGCTGAAGCCCTTGGCTCCTCCAGCACTGGCACAGGCTCGTTGCAATGCCTGGGAATGCTGTGGCCAAGTGCTGCCCGTGGCAGCTCAGTTTTGAACCACTCCAGTGACGTGGTGAGCGCGGGTGAGTTCTCTGCTCCGGCTCCGAGGCCCGAAAGCCACACCTGGTGATGCCACCCTGGGTGCAGACACCCACCCGTGTCACCCTGCTTGGAGTCCCTCACCCAGGGACAGGCGTCAGGACAAACTCTGTGTCAGTGCTGCAGGAAGCAGGTCCCAGGGATGCACCCAAACCTCGCTGTGCGTGGAGCCAGGATGTCCTGTCGGGGCTGGAGGTGATGCGTGGCACGTGCTGAGTCCCCGACGATGCTTCATCCCTTCCCATTTCTTTCTTCCCCAGACTCCAAGGTCTTCCTCATCTACAACACGGGCTCCCAGGGCTGCCTGGAGACCAAGGACTCGCTGGTGCGACTGGCCAAGGGCTGCAACGGCAGCGCCCCGGCCCAGCAGTGGAAATGGGTCTCCCGAAACCGCCTCTTCAACGTGGGGGCCATGCAGTGCCTGGGGGTGTCGTGGCACGGGGGGAACAGCACGGCGGGGCTGCACCCCTTGGCCACCTACGAGTGCGACCGCGAGTCGGTGAACATGCGCTGGAGCTGCCGCGGGCTCGGCGAGCAGCTCTCGCAGCACCTCGGCGCCCGCCCCGCCAACGCCTCCCTGGACAGGGGGGACCAGGCACGTGGCTCGCAGTGGAGGACGTACGGCACCGAGGAGGACCTGTGCTCCGTGCCCTACTCTGGTAACGCCCCCTTGGGCGCCGTGTTGTGCCGTAACCCAACCCCAAACGTGAGCGGAGGCCGCGGGGCTGCGGCGGGCGGGTCCAGCTCGGTCCCGGCTCGCTGGGGCTGCAGAACCGGGCAGGGTTGGGCTGGTGGGAGTGGGGCAGCCCCCTCGGGCACCCCCTGCCCCCCACACCACAAACCTCCCTCCAGCCCTGTAGACAGGGCCTCAAGCAAGGGCTGCTCTTCTCCCCCCAGAGATTTACACCATCCAGGGCAACTCCCACGGGAAGCCCTGCACCATCCCCTTCAAGTACGACAACCAGTGGTTCCACGAGTGCACCAGCACGGGGAGGGAGGACGGGCACCTCTGGTGTGCCACCACCCAGGACTACGGCAAGGACGAGCGGTGGGGCTTCTGCCCCATAAAGAGTGAGTAGGGGGACACATTCCATGGGGAAAAGCTGCACCGTGCCCATCCCTCCTGGGGGTTTTTCTTCCTCTCTCTTGACGTCCTGCCTCGTCCCTCCTCCTGCCAGCAGCCTGCAGTGCTGGAGCAGCAGGTTGTGGGGTTCACGGGGTTATTGGGGTATTTTGGGGGTGTTGGGTGCTCACCCTGCTCATTCCCACAGGCAACGACTGCGAGACCTTTTGGGACAAGGACCATCTCACCAACAGCTGCTACCAGTTCAACTTCCAGTCGACGCTGTCGTGGCGAGAGGCCTGGAATAGCTGTGAGCAGCAAGGGGCCAACCTGCTGAGCATCACCGAGATCCACGAGCAGACCTACATCAATGGTGAGATCATGGCAGCCTGGCTGTGTCCTCCTTGCCTGGGCAGAGCTGGTGGCACCGTGGGCATTGCCACTGCCAGGTTGCTCTGCCTGCCCCGAGTGGTTGGTTTTGGGGGGGTGACAGGCTGGGGACTGAGCTGGGGTTGGGGGGACTGATCCTGCCCCTCTGGCTGTGTTGGCTCAGGGCTCCTGACTGGGTACAGCTCCACACTCTGGATTGGGCTCAACGACCTGGACATCAATGGAGGCTGGCAGTGGTCAGACAACTCGCCCCTCAAGTACCTCAACTGGGAGAGTGGTGAGATGGGGGGGTCGTGGTGGTGACGGGGGGCTGGGGAACAACCTGTGACCACCAGAGATGGCCACGTGGCAGGGGAGGTGGCCTGGGCTGCTGCAGGGTGTCCCCTCACTGCCTGAGGACAGAGAGCCCCAGGGGGCATTGGAGCAAGCTGGGACATCTGTGGAGCTGGAGGGGTGACACAGGGTGCTGAGGGGGAACATGTGCAAACCCTCAGTGGTCCCTCCTTGTTTGGAGGGTTGCATCCCTGCTTAGTGCTGGAGTGGGGTCCCCAGCTGCAGACACCCCTCCCTAAACCTGAGGTGCACAGGGAGCAGAAGGACCCAGAAACACCCCTGGGGGCACTGATGCCCTCGCAGGAGGTTTGGGGACAGGCAGGAGCAGTTCAGGTCTGGTATCGTGACCCCCAACTGCCACCTGGGCACACGGGGTCCCATCTTATCATAGAAAATAATGAAATAAATGGGGTTTTACTGCTGCTGGAGCGGGGAGAGCTGCGTTGGTGGCTCCTCAGCAGCCTGTCCCCCCTCACCCTGCTCTCCAGACCAGCCTGACAACCCCAGCGAGGAGAACTGCGGGGTGATCCGCACCGAGTCCTCGGGGGGGTGGCAGAACCGCGACTGCGGCATCGCCCTCCCCTACGTGTGCAAGAAGAAGCCCAACGCCACGGCCGACCCCTTCCTGACGGGTGAGCAGGGCAGGAGCAGCACCGGGAACGGGCACACCGGGCGTGCTCCCACCCCGCCACGGCCAGGGGATGCTGCCCATGGAGGTGCCCATGGTGTCCCCAGCCTGCTGGTGCCCCGGGTGTGCAGAGCAGGGGTTTTGCTCCTCAGGGTTCCCAAGGTTTGGGAAAAGTCATCTCCAAGAAGCGCTTGGTGCCATTCTGGGTGGGGTGGTGAAGGAGGGACAGAGAGCAGCGGGTCCCCAGGGGAGGGGGTGCTCTGTGCTCTGCTCTGCCCTCGCTCCTCTGCAGACAGGAGGGATTTGGTTTGTCCCCGGAGCTCTGAAGCCGCCGTTCCCTCACCTTGCCACCGCCTGTTACATTTTGGCCGTGGCTTTCCCACCGCGGCTTTGGCTTGTGCTGAGCACCCCGTGGGACTGCGGCCCCTTCCCTGCCAAGGACGGGGCTGGAGGGTTGGCAGGAGCCCTCAGGCTGCCTTGTGTCCTGCCAGACTCGTGGTCGGAGGTGAAGGTGGACTGTGAGCCCAGCTGGCAGCCCTTCCAGTCCAACTGCTACCGGCTGGTGGGAGAGAAGAAGAGCTGGCAGGAGGCAAAGAAGACCTGCCTGCGGAGTGGGGGGGACCTGGTCAGCATCCACACCCTCTCCGAGCTGGAATTCGTCACCAAGCAGATCAAGCAAGGTGAGGAGGAGCCCGCTGTGCCAGCAGCCCCCTTCCCATCTGGTTGTGGGGTCCATGGGAACGTCCCTGGGTGTGCTGGAGGCTGCAGAGTTGACTTTGTGGCTGTGCAGGGAGTGGAGGCCCCAGGCTGGGAGGTGATGTATTCCTTGGAGGAGCCCGTAATCCGGGTGCATCCCCCATCCAGCAAATGTGAAAGCTGTTCCCAGGAGCCTGCAGTGCTGAGGAAAAACTCCACAGCTGCAGCTGGGAATGGTGCTGGTCCCAGCTGGTTAGTGTAGGAAAAGATGGGGAAACAAAGTCCTGCTGGACTCGCTGGAGGAGACCAGCAATGAGCCATAGGAGGGTGGAGCAAGGAGGGGAAATGCTGGAGCCTCCAAGCTGGGAGCAGATTGGGACAGGATGGAAGGGAATGGTTGAAAACCAGTAGCTCACTGGACCTGAGCCTGCAGGTCTGGGCTTTTACATTCTGCTGCTGCCAGCTGCTCTCTGAAAGCTGCTGGCAAATGTCCCTGTATTTCCCACTCTGAGGGTCCATGTCCTTGTGTTTCCCGCTCTGGGGGTCCACCCTTGCAGGCAGGAGCTGCCCTGCTGTGCCCTTTCCTGCCCGTGGTCAGAGCTGAGCCCTGCAGGGCTCGTGTCACTGGTGGGTTCTGCACAATGTCAGCCAGGAGGAGGAACTTTCACGCCCTCCCCTCCTGTCCTGGCAGACGTGGAGGAGCTCTGGATTGGCCTAAATGACCTCAAGCTGCAGATGAACTTCGAGTGGTCGGACGGGACGCCCGTGAGGTTCACGTACTGGCACCCCTTCGAGCCCAACAACTTCCGTGACAGCCTGGAGGACTGTGTCACCATCTGGGGACCGGTGAGAGCCCGGGGGGGCAGGGGGCCCCAGGGGGTGTAACAGGGGGGATTCAGAGGAATTCAGGAGGGTTTTGGGGTCCCAGAGGGGAAATAGGAGGGTCCCGAGGGGGAAAGGGAGCACTGCACTATCCTCATGCCTGAGGAAGGCATTCCTCAGGGAGCACCTCCAGCTGAATTGAACCTGGCTCATCCCAGCTGTTGGGATGGGAGGGATCCAGCACATCAGCCTTAGGGATTTGGTGTAGGGAAGGAAAGTCTGTGGACCCGAGGTGGGGGTGGGTGGGCTGGGGAATTCCCCAGGCTGTCGGGATAGGCTGATTCCTGCTCCTCTCCCACCGTGCAGGAAGGGAGGTGGAACGACAGCCCCTGCAACCAGACCCTGCCGTCCATCTGCAAAAAGCCGGGTCGGGTGAGCCAGGAGAAGGAGGAGGATGACCATGGATGCCGAAAGGTGAGGGGCCCCTGGGGCTGGAGGTGGCTGCATCTCTCCAGGGCTCTCCCTGAAACCATTTTGGGGAGCCCTGATGGGCAGCACCCGGAGCTGTGGGTTCTGTGCCCGGGAGCTGCTGGTGCAGCAGAGACCCTGGGGCTGCCGAGCCCTTCGCTGCCTCCGTGGCTCCGGGAGGTCACGGGAAGAAACTGGGACACGACACACATGTGTCTGTGAACATCATCCAAGAGCCTCCTCCTCGGGCTGCCTTTGGCTGCCAGCAGGGATGTTCATTTTTTTCCCTTTGCCTCTCTCCGTGCCAAAGCTGCCGCACGTGGGAGCCTGGCGGGACAGAGGCGGCTGCCGGCCCCGTGCCTGGGCCTGCTGGCAGGCTGCCCTCCCTGGGCGGGGCACAGGCCTTCTGGGGACACCAAACTGGCAGATTCTCACCCAGCCCATGCTCTGCCTCAGTTTCCCCAGCTGCCACAGGGGGCTGAGGCCGCCCCGTTCCCACGCTTTGCTGGGAAGTGGCTTTTGTGGCTCTGCGAAGTCTCCAGTTGCTGAGCCTGGCAGTGCTGCCACTCTTGAACCTCTCCCAATGTTTCAGAGCAGGCTCTCACGCTCAGACTACCAAGCAGCCCCACTGGGCCAGCTCCCAGAGGTGCTGCTGGCCTCCTCCTTGGGTCCTCATCCCCTTGCCAAACCCCAGCAGCCACTCGGCTCTGCCAGAGCTCAGGGCAGCACAGCAAGCTGCCACACCAGGCCAGATATGGGGGCTGCCAGCTGTAGCCAGAGGAGCCCCAGTGTCAGCAGGTGCTGGGGATGTGGCACTTGGTGGGCAAAATTCCATCACCACCCATTTGCATGTCCCCAGAACAGTCCTGAGCTCATAGGACGTCCTGACACATAAGATGTCCCCACAGAGATTTAACTCCTCCTGCCTCCCCAGCCACAGTTTTACCCTGGCCCTGGGTGCCCAGCAGAGATGCACCCACTGAGAAACAAACTGGGAGTGGTAAATCAACCAGGGAAAGACCTTTCCCCATCCTTCTTCCCCTTCCTCATCCTCAATGACGCCTTTTGCCACCCAGATCATCATCTTGCTCGGGGGATTTGGCCCCAGTCCTCTCCAGCCACCATGCTGGTTTTTCATGATGGCTTTGCTGCTTTTTTTCCCCTTCTCCAAACCTTCTTTAATTTTGGAACTGCCTTAAAGGAAGCAGTGAGGGCTGGAGGTCTGGGCAGTGGGAATGGCAGAGCTGGAGAGGGATGTGGGGACACACTGGCATTAGGAGCTGGAGGCAGCAGTTGGGGTTGAGGATCCCATCCTGGCCCTCTTTTGGATCCAGGGACTGCCTGTGGTGGCCAGTGTGTGGGAGAGCATCCATGGGGTTTTTGGGGTGCTGAGGCATGGGGCTGATTGGAGACCCCTCCAGGGACATCCAGATCCTTCTGGGGGCATCAGGAACCCACACTGTCCCAGGATGGGCCCTTTCTTGGCTGCTCAGGGGCATCCATGTTCCAGAGGGACCCAGCTGGTGGGTCTGTACCTGGCTTTGCCAATTTTGGGGAAAGACTGTAGGAGCAGGAACTTGCAGGGCGAAAATGGGATTTGGGGTTGTTTTCATGTCCTAAAGCTACTCCTGCTTCCCTCCTTGCCATGCTGATGACACTACATATGGCACATGTCCCCCACTGTCCTTCCAGTGCCCAGGGGACCCAGGAGTAGAATCCCAGTGATACTTCCCCTTCCAGGGTGTTCCTGAGCCTGAGGCCACTTGCTGCCCCAGCTGCTCCACCCTTGGGAAGGGCGTGTGTTCCCTCTCATGGATGAGCCCCCATGTCCCTCCCTGCTTCGCCAAGGGGCCACTGCCAGCCCCGGGGCCGCCCCGCTCCCTGCTCTGGCAGAAAACAGGCACTATTGTGTCTCCAGCCCCGGAGAGGCTCCAACATCAACAAGGCGGGGGATTAAAGCCGGCTGTGGTGGGACTCGCTCTGGACTCGGCCCCGCGGCGTGAAGAGGAGGATTGTGTTCCCCTCCCCGCGCCCCGGCCAGGCCGGACCCTGGCAGGGAGAGCCTTTTCCCCGGCTTTGAAGCTGCCTGGGTGTTTGTTTTCCCTGCAGCCCCGTCCCCTGGGGCCAGGGGCTTGTTGGAGCTCAAAGCTGAGCGGGGTCAAGCTGGGGCGGCCGGGGGCAGGAGACCTCCCGGGAGAAGGCAGAGGTGGTGGCAGGGGACGTGGGACGTTGCTCCCGCGCCCTGGGATTGCTCCCATCCTTTGGGGAGGTCTGGGCGGGCAGTGCTGGATGTCCCCTGTCACCCATCCCCAGGGCTGGAAGTGGCACAGCCCCTCCTGCTTCTGGCTGGGCGAGGACCGTGTCCCCTACAGCGACGCCCGCAAGATGTGCTCCGACTACGGCTCCACGCTGGTCACCATCACCAACAGGTCAGTGCCATCACCAACAGGTCAGTGCCATCACCAACAGGTCAGTGCCATCACCAACACGTCAGTGCCACACCGGCTCTGGGTTTGAGCCCCCTGAGGTGGGGAGTGACCCCACAAGGGCTGGGGCATCACAGGCCGTGTCAGCTCGCAGCATCACCCCCTCTGGCCGCCCCCCAGGTTCGAGCAGGCCTATGTGAGCAGCCTCATCTACGGCTGGGATGGGGAGTATTTCTGGACAGCCCTGCAGGACATCAACGAGACGGGCGCGTTCCGCTGGCTGAGCGGGGACGAGGTGATGTACACGCACTGGAACCGCGACCAGCCCGGTAAGGGGGGCAGGGGTGGCCCGGGGACACCCCCTCCAACGGGCTGGGTGCTGGCTCTGCCCCCCGGCACGGCCCCACCCTAAGGCTGCGTCCCCTCCACTCCCGTGAGCGCTCCAGGTTACAACAAGGGTGGCTGCGTGGCCCTGGCCACCGGCAGCTCCATGGGGCTGTGGGAGGTGAAGAACTGCAGCACCTTCAAGGCCAAGTACATCTGCCGGCAGAACCTGGGCACCCCGGTGAACCCCGAGCTGCCCGGGCCCTACCCCACGCCCAGCCTCACCGCCACCTGCCCCCCGGGCTGGAGCTCCGACCCCAAACTCCGGCACTGCTACAAGGTGAGAGGCGTTCCCGTGGCTGTTTGGGGGGTGCCTGTGCCTCCTGTGGTGCAGGGGGTGAAGGAGCATGTTCTGGTGCAGGAGGCAGCCCAGAGCACACAAGCCTGGCTGGGGCTGGGTGGTGGCAGAGTGGCCCAGGGTGTGGGGATGATGCTCTGCTCCTCTCCTGCTTCTGAGCCCCCCACACCGCGGGTTCCTCCTCCCCCAGGTGTTCACCTTTGAAAAGCTGCACGAGAAGAAGACGTGGATCGCAGCTCAGGAGTTCTGCCGGGAGCTGGGGGCCCAGCTGCTCAGCCTGGGCAGCTACGAGGAGGAGCACTTTGTCGCCAACACCCTCAACAAGATTTTTGGGTGAGGGGCTGGTGGCACCAGCATATGTCCCGCTGCCAAAGGGCGCTTGGCATGAGCCCGCAGCCCTCACAGCGCTCTGGCACACGTGGATGGGGGGTTGAGGCATGAATGGGGCTCTCTGAGCACGAACTGGTGTGCAGAAGGTGCATCAGTAGGTGTGGTTGATGTGGGAAATGTGCAGGAAAGACGGGGTGTGGGAGAAGTGCAGGAAGTTCAGTGTAATTAGAGGATGGAGCTTGGGTTTCAAACGCCTCCAGCCTTGAGCCTGTTATCCCAACTCCTGCCTTCCAGTGTGTGGGGATGGCAGGCTTTGAAAACAAACAGAAAAAGGCCAGATTATTAATATATATTTGTGTATAAATGTAATACATATCTGTGTATATATAAATAATATATAATCGTGTATAAACAAATATATAAAATAACAATTGTATACTATATATTTGTGTATAAATATATAATTTTATATATATATATGTAATTTAAAAATAGATATTTGTGTATAAATGTAAACCCCTCTGGTTTGGAGGAGGGTTGTGTTCTCACCCATCCCCCTGGCTTCCCCCAGGGAGTCGGAGCCGGAGCTCCATGAGCAGCACTGGTTCTGGATCGGCCTGAACCGGCGGGACCCTGCGGGGGACCGGAGCTGGAGGTGGAGTGATGGGCTGGGGGTGAGTCTTGGGGCGTTTGGGGTGCAGGGAGGGGGCAAATCCGGTGCTGGCGGAAATGCCCAACACCGCCCATCTCTCTCGACCCCCAGTTCTTCTACCACAACTTTGACCGCAGCAACTACGACGACGACGACATCCGGCCGTGCGCGGTGCTGGACCTGGCCTCCCTGCAGTGGATGCCGATGCAGTGCGAAGCCCAGCTGGACTGGATCTGCAAACTGCCCAAAGGTACCAGCAAAGGGGCCCCCAAGCCCCCCAGCTGTGACTGACCTGGAGGAGGATGGGCTGCGGGGCCGCGGAGCAGGTGCAGGGGAATCCTTGGGAGGTGGAGGATGATTCCCAGTTCCGGGTCAGAGAGAGGTGCTGTTCCTCCTGGGGGGATTTGGGAGGGCATCCCAGCCTTGGAGCCCACAGGTGGTTTGCAGGGAAGCATCAGTGGGAGCATCCCAGCCCTGCATCCTGCTGACAGCCTCTCCTTGCCCTTTCTCCAGGTGCTGACGTGAAGGAGCCGGAGATCACGACCCAAGGTGTGTTGACCATGGCTGTGTGTTCATTGGGCATAAACTGTCCTCCTTGGACCTCTGCTGCCCCATCACAAGCACCATCCCTTCAGAACATCCAGGCAGTGTTACCCAGAGAGGGATGGATCCTGGGCAGGGCAGTGGGAGGGTGGGGAGCCCAGGCATCCCCCCCTGCTGCACCACATGGCTGTAGGGACTGCGACAGGGTCTGGTCAGAATCAGGCCTGCCCACTGCAGGAGAGGCTCAAAACACGCGGGGACCAAGGGACAAGGTGGCCATGGCAGGGGTGTCACGGCCTCAGCGTGACCCCGGTCCCTGCCTGCAGGCAGCAAAGAGTGGGTGAAGTACCAGGAGGCCGAGTACAAGTTCTTCGAGCACCACTCGACGTGGCTGCAGGCCCAGCGCATCTGCAGCTGGTTCCAGGCCGAGCTGGCGTCGGTGCACGGCGAGGCCGAGCTGCGCTTCCTGGGCCAGAACCTGAAGAAGGTACCAGGGGGATGGGACCCCCTTGGGCTGCTCTTCCCTCTCTTCTTTCACCCTTTGCTGGAGGGATAGTGTTTAGGGGCTCTGGGCTCTGCGGGGGTCACAGTGGGCTTGTGCAGTGCCTGTGAGTGGGTTTGGGGCTCAGTGAGGTGATGTTTTGTGTCCTGGTGCAAGCTGAGGGCGGGGAAGGGAGGGCTGATCCCTGTGACAGCCTCTGTTGTCCCCAAATACGCCCAGTCCCTGCAGGGCACTGACATGTCCTCTTTGGGTGTGCAGTTCTCCAGGGGCCAGGAGCAGCACTGGTGGATTGGGCTGAACACCTACGAGAACGATGGGAGGTTCAAGTAAGTCACAGACAGAGCCACCGTGTCCCTGCATGTCCCCACAACTCCATCCCCAGCATATTCCCATACCACCATGTCCCTGCTCATCTCCACACCACCATCCCCAGCACATTCCCACACCACCATGTCCCTGCTCATCTCCACACCTCCATCCCCAGAACATTCCCACACCACCATGTCCCTGCTCATCTCCACACCACCATGGCCCTGCTCGTCCCCACACCACCATCCCCAGCTGTGAGCACCGTGGCTCAGCACTTGCCATCCTGAGGTGCTGGGATGGAGATCCTCACCCAGGAGGGCAGTGGTGGGACACGCTCCCCAGTTAGGGCACGCAGCTGGTCCCATTTGCCACTCAGCTCTTTTTTTTGTGCTCCCACCGGTGCTTTTCCAGGTGGTCTGATGGGTCCCTCCTCAACTTCATCTCCTGGGCACCGGGCAAGCCCCGGCCCATCGGCAAGGACAGGAAGTGTGTGTACATGACAGCCAGCAGAGGTGAGGGCAGGGCCAGCCCAGGTGAGGGCAGGGCCATGAGGGGCTCGGTGAGGATTGGGGTCATGCCCAGCCTGTCCCTCCCCACAGAGGACTGGGGGGACCAGAAGTGCATGACGGCTCTGCCCTACATCTGCAAGCGGAGCAACGCGACGGCCGTGAGGCCCTCCCTCCCTCCGGCACCCGCTCCCACGGCCGGGGGCTGTCCCCGAGGGTGGGTGCAATTCCTCAGCAAGGTACGGCCAGAGGGAGAGGGGATGGAAGGATGGAGAGGGGAGGGCAGGAGGGAGAGGGGATGGCAGGGTGGAGAAGGGGGTGGCAGGAGAAAGAGGGGAGGGCTGGAAGGAAGAGATGGCAGGAGGGAAAGGGGGTGGCAGGAGGGAGAGAGGATGGCAGGATGGGAGAGGGAATGGTCGGATGGAGAGGGGAGAGCAGGATGGAGAGGGGATGGCAGGATGAAGAACAGGAGGGAGAGAGGATGGCAGGAAGGACAGGAGTCAGCAGGATGGGGAGGGGATGGCAGGAGGGAGAGGTGATGGTCACCTCCTGGTCTTCCACCAGCCCTGTGGAGGCAGAGTGGGTGGCTGCAGAATGGCAGGATGAAGAGGGATTCCTGCACGTGTTTTTTAGGGAATGCTGGGGGTGCATTAAGAGGGATGCTGGGAGAGGTGTGCTGTGGGGTGGGGGTGCAGGAGGGGGTGGTGAGGTGCGTGCACAGGGATGCCAGGAGAGCGGTGGGAGTGCAGGAGTGGTTGGGGGCTGGTAGATGTGAGGGCACAAAGGGGAGAAGGGCCACCAGGACAGAGTGGGGCTGCAGAGGGTGGTTGGATGGGGAGGGTGCAGAGCTCAGGGTGGGGGGCAGCTGCCCCCCATGGACCATCCTGTGCTGCTGCCTGTGCAGTGTTTCAGCTTCAATGGCCACAACAAAGGCGAGATAGTGAAGTGGCCGGAGGCGAAGCAGGCGTGCGAGAGCCAGGGCGCCGTCCTGGCCACCATCTCCAGCCCCCTGGAGCAGGGTAGGTCCCCGCTGCCCCCACCAACCCCACCAGCCCTGCTGGCTGGGGACCTGCCAGGGGTGGTTCTCAGCCCCTCCTCTGTCCCTCGCAGCCTTCATCACATCCATGCTGCCCAACATCTCCTTCGACCTCTGGATCGGCCTCCACGACGCGCAGAGGGAGTTCCAGTGGGTGGAGGGGGAGCCCCTGCGGCACGTGAGCTGGGCCCCCGGGGAGCCCTCGGGCTGCAGCGCCTCCAGCCCCCGTGACAAGCCGGTGAGAGAGACCCCCACAGCACCCCCGGCCCCTGGGAAGGTCTCAGTCCCCTGTGCCACCATGGGAAGGGAAGGTTTTAGCAGGGGTGGCTCTCCAAGGGCACAGCAGGATCCGGCCCTGCAGGGTGGGGACCTGCCCACCAGGGGACAGCCCTGGTGTGGGGGTGCCCACAGGGTGGGATGAGGGTGCTAAGGGCAGTGCTGACCCCGTGGCTTGGCTCTGCAGACCAACTGTGTGGTGGTGTGGCACGGCTCACCCCCTCTCTTCACGGGACGCTGGGACGACCGGAGCTGCCTGGAGGAGAAGCACGGCTACATCTGCCAGCGGAGCATAGGTAGGGGGGGCATGAGGGGACAGCCCCAGCTCTGCTGGCTGGGGACCTGCCTCTGCCACCCTGGTGCCCCATGAATGGTGGGGCTGGGGAGCTCCAAGCCGTCGACTCATCTTGGGAGGAGCTCCTGGTGCTGGAGGAGCTCAGGGAGACAGGCTTGACTTGGGGGGTGGTCCCCCATCACAGCTATCTGTGGGACAGCCCCAAACCTGTACATGTCAGCCTGGCTCAGCATGTTCCATAGGGATGTGAATCCTAGTGGACAGGCTCCAAGGTGGGGATGGTGCCAGGGTGTCACTGCTCGTCATCCCTGGGGATGTTCCTCTGCCCTCCCTGGTTGCACCAGTGCAGCACTTACAGGGACAGCCGGGCCTGGGTAGGGACAGACAAGGGGGTGACCCCTCCTGGGATGCAGGAGTGCCCTCCGTGCCCTCTGACCGTGTCTCTTTGCTCCCCCAGACCCGGCCCTGAGCCCCGCGCGGACGCTGTACCCGCCCTCGCCCACCGGCGCCCTCTTTTACCACAACAGCACTTACCGCATCCTGCAGAAACCCCTCAGGTGGCACGAGGCCCTGCTGCTCTGCGAGACCCTCAACGCCACCCTGGCCACCATCCCCGACCCCTACAGCCAGGCCTTCCTCACCCAGGCCATCAGCAGCCTGCGGGCCCCGCTCTGGATCGGCTTGGCCGACGAGGTGAGGGAAGGGGGCAGGCGCCTGGGGCAGGGTGACCCTAAGGGGGTCATGGCAGCCCCCTCAGCATCTCCTCCCCTTGGTTCTCCTCCAGGGAGGCCGGAGCTACTCGTGGCTGACGGAGGAGAACGTGGTGTACACCAACTGGCAGGACGGGGAGCCCCAGCAGATCACGGGCTGCTCCTACATGGATGCGGACGGGAGCTGGCGCACGGCCGGCTGCGACACCAAGCTCCAGGGGGGCATCTGCCAGCTCCGAGCAGGTGCTGGCCAAGGGGGGCACAGGGTGGTCAGGTGGGGTGCCACCAATGGTTGGAGATGGCATCCTACCCGGATAGGGCTCTCTGGATGTCCTTGTGGGTCTGAGTGCCCCGACGTGCCGTGGGACCTCGGTGCCCTGTGCCCCTTCACCCCCCTCAGTGTGCCGTGTGCTCCCCAGGTGCCCCTCGCACGCACAAGTGGAGCTACAGTGGCAGCTGTCCCAAATCGCTGGAGGACTCGTCCTGGATCCCCTTCCGGGACCACTGCTACACCTTCCACATGGAGATCACCCTGGGGCAGAAGGACGCCATGAGGAGGTGCCAGAAAGGTATGAGGGGGCTGAGGTGGTAGAGGGTGAGATGCCCAGGATGAACTCCGCTGTCCCTCTGCCCATGCCTGGCTTTGGTCAGTCATCATCTCCTTGCTGTTCCATGGGAGGGTTGTCCAACCATCAGGTGGTTCATGGGTGGTTCCTCAGCTTTGCGCTCCCGGGCACTGCTGCTCCCCAGCTCCATCCTTTGAGTTCTGGGCTCTTCCATGTCGCTGTTCCCTCCACAGTCGGTGGCACGGTGTTGTCCATCCAAGACGAGATGGAGAATGTCTTTGTGTGGGAGCATCTCCAGTCGTACGAGGGCCCTTCCAAGGGGGCCTGGCTGGGCATGACCTTCAACCCCAAAGGTACAAAGGAAGGAGTGAGGTTTGAGATATTCCCCCAGGCACCCCCATGAATTGCCACTGGGTCTGCAGTGAGCAGAGGAAGCCCTTGCTGGTGGCACCAATGAGGGGAGCTCATGCCATGGTGTGACAGGAGCACCAGTTCTTCAGGCTGTGCTGGACATGCCATGTATGTCCTCCTCTGGCTTGGTGGGGTGGGAATCCCAGAGCCTTCTCCAAGACACTGGAGCCTGCAGATGCAGGAATGAGCCCTGTGGCCCCTGGTCCTCCCCATCACCCCATCAGACCTCCCCATCACAGAATCACAGAATCATGGGATGGTTTGGGTTGGAAGGGACCTTAAACACCATCCAGTTCCAACCCTCTGCCATGGGCAGAAACACCTTCCACTAGCCCAGGTTGCTCCAAATCCCATTGCCCCATCACACCTGCCTGTGCTTCCTGAAGTGGGACAGAGATGGGGTGTCCCCTTCAGCCTCCCCAGGCCTAATTGTCCCATTTCCCAGGTGGCACCTTGGTCTGGCATGACAACACTGCCGTGAACTACTCCAACTGGGGCCAGCACGACACGGGGCCCAGCATGCTCAGCCAGAACAGCTGCTACTGGATCCAGAGCAGCAACGGCGTGTGGCGCCTGGGCTCCTGCACCAACGTCACCATGGGGGTCATCTGCAAGATCCCCCGAGGTAGGACCCCTCTGCTGCCCGTGGTGGGGTGAGCTGAGGGTCTGAGCAGAGTGCTGGGGGGCAGAGCTCTGTCCTGCTGGCAGCACCAGCCATGTGTTTTGGGTAATTCCAGTGCAGGGGCCGGTGTCAGGGTTTTAGGTCCCCGCTGGGCTCAGTGATGGGCTGTGCATGTCTCAGTAGCTGGGTTGGCCTCTTGGGGCAGGATGAGGCTGGTGGGGCATGGGTGGAGCAAAGCAGAGGACCCCCCCAGCTGTGCAGCACCCAGTGTCCGTGGTGTGGTGCTGGGAGCAGTGGAGGGGGTAGAGCCAGTGGTGCTGGCACTGGGGAGAGGGGAGGGTGGCGTGGCCGTGCACTGACCTGTCTGTGTTGCTGTTGCAGTGGAGGAGAGCAGCTTTTCCAGGGCAGGTGAGTGGCACTGTCAGCCTGGGCACAGTCCTGGGACTGGGAACCGGTGCTGGAGACCTGTGCTGCAACCTGGATTGCACAAATAACCAAAGAATGGGGTTTGTGGGTGGGAAATCCCATTCCCAAGTGGCTTTGGCCCTGGACTAGGACTCCCCAGTGGCAGGAACCATCCCTCCATGGAGGTGTGTCTGGCCAGGCTCTCCAGCCCCTTGCCAGGCTCTCCTGCCCTTGCCCACAGTGCCTGGCCAAGCTGGGGGATGGACACCACATTTGCTGGTGGGATCCCAAGCTTCCATCCCAGGCAGCTGCCAGATGTTCCTGCATATGACCCAGAGTGTCTGCCCAGCCCCAGGAGCTCTGCCAGGGGCAGGATGTCCCCAGAACAACAAAGCAGGTTCCTGTGCTGACCCATCCTTGGGGGAACAGCAGCAAACAGGCTCCCCAGGGCAGTGGTCACAGCCCCAAGGCTCCAGAGCTCAAGGAGCGTTTGGACAACGGGGACGTGGTGCAGGGCCAGGAACTGGACTGGATGACCCTTGTGGGTCCCTTCCAGCTCAGGATATCCCACAATTCCATGATCCTGCCCAAAACCGCGGTCTGACTGAGGCTGTGGGAGCCACCCAGCTGCCTCTCACCAGCCTCTCCTCCCGCAGCCCTGCCGGAGAACACGACGGCCATCGCGGTGGTGGTGGTGTCGGCACTGGCGCTCTGTGCCGTGCTGGGGGTCGTGGTGTTCCTGTACCGGCGCCGGCGCAGCGCCGAGCGCGGCGCCTTCGAGAGCGCCCGCTACAGCCGCACCACCTCCAACCCCGGCGAGGCCGCCGAGAAGAACATCCTGGTGTCGGACATGGAGATGAACGAGCAGCAGGACTAACGGCAGGGGGGACGCTGGGGACGGGGCCTGGGGAGGGGGGAGGACGGGCAGCGCGGCACACGCAGCCCCCCCGGCGCGGGGCAGGGGCGGTGGGGCAAGGAGAGGGGCCGGGCTCGGGGTCGGTGGGCACGAGGAGGGAGCTGGGGTCCCTCCTGCCCCACAGGTCACCTCCGGGCTTGTCCCCAGCTGCCGCGGAGGCACTTTCAGGGCTAAAAGGTTTCAAGGAAGGTTGCCCCCCTCCAAGGTCAAGAGCTTTCCGGGCTCTGAGACACCTTCCGCTTGGGATAAGGCAAGGGCAGGTGTTCAGGGCTCTTCCCCCCAGGAACCGAGCTGGTGTCCCAGAAGACATCCATCCTCCCTGGCAAGAGGTCTCCGAAGCCGATCTACCTCCCCTCCACGTGCAGTAGCGAGGGTCCTGCCACCCCCGTCCCCACCACTGTGCCGCTCCTCTCCCCCTCCTCGGCCTCGTCCCCCCCCTCCAGCAGAAAGCAGCGGAGACGCCGCCGCAGAGATCCAAGCGTGGACCCCCCCGGGATCAGCGATGGGATCCCCTCTGCTCCCTGGGATATGGGATCTCCTCTCCTCTGGCCGGCAGCCACAGCTTGTCCCGTTTTCTTTGGTGTGTTCCCTCTCTCCCCAAATAAGTGCAGGGGGCAGCACCGGAGCAAACTGCTGGCCAGGGCCCTCCAACGGGAGCACCCTCGGCATCCCCAGCAGCCCAGGCCCCGCGGGAGGAGCTGGGTGCTGTGGAACAGGGCGCTGCCGGAGAGCCGGGGCCACCCTCTGTCCCTCGCCGGGCAGGGACAGTGCAGGGCTGGGATCACCTGCCACTGGTGCCTTGCTGGGGCCAGAAGGCCGAGGGTCAGGGCTGTAGGGTGGGGAGGATTTGGAAGCCTTGGTGGCTGTTTTGAAGCTCGGTGGTCTGTTGGTTTTTTAAGGGAACGATGGTAGCTTCTGTTGCTAAACTGTACTGAGTGCGTGCTGAATATATACGTTCTTTCACACAGCTGGCTGGGGTGTGTGTGGTTGCCTGTTTCCCATGTAGGGTGTAGCAGAGGAGAAGGAGGAGGAGGAGGAGGAAGGCAGTGTGTAGCTAAGCCCCTACCTGGCTTTTAAGCTGTGCAGGAAGGAGCAGGAGTGCCCTGGGCTGAGCCATCCTCCTCCATCAGCTGCCGGCAGCAGCAGCCCCAGGACAGGATGCCTGGAGACAGCAAGAGTTGTTTGGGCCCCAAGGGGGGTTCCCTGCTGGGAATGGGACCCAAAGAGCCCCTTGGACCTCTGAAGTGGAGTGGCACAGCCCTACAGGAGATGTTGCCTTTAGCCCTCTGCCTCCAAGGCTCAAGTTGGGGTTGGTTTTGCTGCAGCAACAGGAACAAGCGAATTTTTGTAACTCTCTTTTTTGACACCTGCGCGGATTTTAAAATCTGTTGATTTCACTTAAGCTGGACATTAAGTGTTTAAGAAACTGTTGGGGGTGGGATGGGGGAACAAGGGACCATTGGGATTTTGTTTACTTTTTGGCAATGTTCAAAAGCTGCCACGACATTTCAGGGTGAGGAAGAATCTGGAGCTCACGGAGCTGCCCCGGCTCTGTTTCTCTCTCAGCTTTCTTTGCATTTATTTCCTGAGGTCCTCTCTGTTTTGGAGCTGTTGGTTCTGTCCACGGGCCCGTGGCTTCTTGATGTGAGTGCTAGATCCTGAAAAGCTGAGCGTGAATCCCTCCTCATCCCCAGTGTAGCCAGCATTCCTGCTGCTGGGATGCTTGGAATAGCAGGAGGGACGCTGAGCTTGAAGCTGTGCTGTTGCTGGGGATGGAGTCCAGGATAAACTCCTCCTGGATGGGCAGAGGTGTTAAGAAGTCCTAAAGAATAAAGGTTGAGGTCAGGATTGGTGGGCAGGAGAGAGCGAGGAGCGGTGCTGAGGTCAGGGCAGGGCTGGGGCTCGTTTGGAGAAGTGATGAGACCCTGGGCAGGGTGGGAACACAGGAGGTATGGCTGGGATGGTGGGGAATTATCCATGCTAGAGGAAAATCCGTGCCCTGGAGAGGCATGGAGTGCCATGGAGTGCTGGGAAGGAGGTCCCACAGCCATGCAGGAGGTGTCACCCCTGGCTCTCCCACGGCCCAACCTGGAACACCTCGCTTTAGAGAGTTTCTTTTTTTTTTTTTTTTCTCCTTGATTAATTTGTTTTCTTTCCTTCTTCTCCTTTGCTTTCAAGAAAAGGAGTCTGTACAGTCTAGGGGAAATGTTGTCTGAGAAGAGTTTTGTCAGCTGTTGGCAGTGATCAGGATTACAGAAAACACATATATGGTTACGTGGTATCTCCTATCACCATTAGATAATGTGAAGAATTGCTTAAAAGGACCCTGTCAATTATATAATATATATATATAGTTTTGCATTTTTTTTTTTACTCTCTGTGGTTTGTAAGATCCTTTTAGAAGCTTGGAAATAAAATTTCCTTTCCCACTTATTTTCTACCTTTTTTTTTTTCCCTTTTATTTGGGAAAAACAAACGTTGTCTTTCCCTGTGTCCCTGACAAGTAGCAAACGAAGCTGAAATGACACTTTAACTGCCTCCAGCAGGGGAGACTCCAAGGCTGCCCAGGTAAGGGGGATGTTGTATTGATTCCTTGTGGGTTTTGGATATGATGGCTTTGCTCTACTGGTTGTTTGGAAGAGTTGGCTGGAGGGAGAAGATGAAGGAGAATGGGCAACATTTATTTGTCTGTGACTCCTGAGCTCAATGAAGGGGTCAGGTGGAGCTGGGTCCTTGGGAAAGCGCTGGAGTTTCTGTTTGATAAAATCCTAGAATGGTTTGGGTTCAGGGAGACCTTAAAGCTCATCTAGTCCCACCCCCTGCCATGGGCAGGGACACCTTCCTCTATCCCAGGTTGCTCCAAGCCCCGTCCAACCTGGCCTGGGACACTTCCAGGGATGGGGCAGCTACAGCTTCTCTGGACAACCTGTGCCAGGGCCTCCCCACCCTCACAGAGAACAATTTTTTCCTAAAGAAACTTCTCACTGAGGACTGGGAGATGGGGCTGCAGTCCAGCAGAGCCAGTTCCATCCCCCAGCTCACGGAGCATCTCCCCTGGAGCAGCGAGGCCGCAGCACCCTCCTGGCCCAGGGCATCCATCAGGGCACTGCCACTCCTGCACTCCAGGCTTCCCCTGCTCACACCAGGGGCCCTCAGGGTGCTGTTCTCTCACCTCTCTCTGCTTTGGGGCTTCCCCACATCCAGCACTCCCCTCCCTGGGCTCGGAGCCGGCGCCCTCCACGCTCGCCCACACTGAGATCTCACTGGGAGAGATGAGATTTCGTTAATTGTGGAATCACAGAATCATTTGGGTTGGACAAAGACCTTCAAGCTCCTCGAGTCCAACTGTTTGCCCAGCACTGCCAAGCCCACCACTAACCCCTGTCCCCAAGTGCCACATCCACACAGCTTTTACATCTCAACCAGGTTTCTCTTGGGTTTGCCGGGGCCGCTCGGTTTTGCCTTTGGTTGGGTGAAGGGCACAGGGCAGACACACCTGGAGCAGAAGATGCTTTGAAGAAACATGATTTTTCTCTTCTTCTGTTTTTCCCCTGAGAGATGAGAGGAGCTCAGGGGGGGCTGCTCCCTTTAGCTGCAAACAACAGTGGAAATAACACCAGTGACCCCACAGTGCAGCAGGGAAAGGACACTGGAGTCATCCTCCTTCTGGAGCTTAAACGCTCTCAGGGTGACCTGACCTGAGTTCAGGTATGTGGTTTCTCTTCAAAGGAACCCCAGTGAAACTTGCACTGCTGGTGTGAGACAGTGAAGCTCAGAATGTGCTTTATTTATTTACTTTTTAATCTGAAAGAAATCCGGCCCCTGGGGCAAATAGCAGCAGCTTGTAGCAACCAAAGGCCCTTTCTCACTTAGATGAAGAGTCTCCACCTTTTATCTACTCTTCTGAACTTGAATTGAGCACACCCATTTTAAGGGAGTTACTAGAAGATTCCATGAGGTCTGGTTCAGGCTGGGTTCATCTGGAGAAGGATACGAAATAGCCTCGTTATTTTAATCCCCTTTAATTTCCCTGCTGAATACTGAGGGATCAGACAGAGGGAAGGCAACGAGGACACTCTAAAATTAGTCCCTGGCAGGTGAGCTGCCCATCAGCCCCTGGATCACAGGCTGGTGTGAGGGCTTGGAAGGGAAACAGCCCATTTATTTTCAGAAGTTTATTTTCTTTTCGGAAATGTATTTTATTTTTATTTTAGTTTGCAGCATGAGTGCAGCACGCCACACCCAGACCTCGGGGTGGGCTTCATCTGCTAAACCTGAGTCACTCAGTGCTGGCACAGCCTGAAGCTCCAATTGTGTCAGCTCTGATGCACTCTCTGGGCACTGCCAGGTCTAAACTGGGTCAGGTGAGCAGTGACCTGAAGTGCCCCGTTCTCCTGAATAAAACCAGAAGACTGGGGCAGCTGAAGGAGCTGCAGCGTCCACATCACACCTGCTGGCGGCTGAGCAGAATCCTACCCTCAGAGGCTGATTCCCTCCATTTTGATAGGTAAAACCAGACCTAAGCTGTTTAGGACTTGCTCATCATCTGCACTGAGACAGTCCTGGTATCCCCAGAGTGTGGGGAGCACTCCGGGATATTTGGGAGCCTCGTGGCACGGGCGGTGCAGAATCCTCTGCTGCAGACACACGGCTGCTTTGTCTGCGAGCTGTGCAGAGTGAGGAGCCTGCTGGGCTGAGCTGCTCTTTGCCTCCTTGTGAGGGTGAGAATTCGGTGTTAAATGCTCAGGAACAAGAACAGCTCAGGGGCAGCAAAGATCAGGGCTCTGCAGAGCCTCGGACGTGCCCGGGCTGTGACCAGGGGCCGAGGTTTTGAAGCAAATTGCACTTGGCAGCTGTTTTCATTTCACCCCGTGGTAAAAACCACCACTCTGAAAACAACCAGTTTGTGCAAAACGAGTCACCACAAGATCTTTGTTTCCCCGTTCCCAGAAGCCAGGCCTGACTCAGAAGTTATTAATCTGTGCTGGATAAAGGAGGAATGCAACGTTGTGTGTGTGCAGTGCCTGCTTAGTGAGGAATTTTGTTCAGGAATAATCTCAGATATACTGGATGCTCCTCACTTGGGATGGTTATTGGTCAAATTATCATGTAGAGTTCATGCTTAACAGTCATCTCTTATTTCGTGCAGTCAATACAAAGTTTCTAAGGCCCAGTGTGGAGACCAGTGAGTGCAGCCACGAGTGTGGATCAGGTTTCCAGTGACAGACAATAACCAGCACACTGTTAACCAGCAGCACAGGGGATATTAAGTCCCTTAAAATTTACAAAATTATACCCTCTCATCACACACAGCAAAAAGAATTATAATGCATTAAGTAATATATTTCAGGTTCATGTGGAATCGAGAAGTTAGGAAATGTAATCAGACAAGAATTCAGAAGGTTCAGAAGAAGCCTGGCTCAGAAGAATTTTTACAGCAAATTTGTACTCATCAATCCAGTTTTTTTGCTGAGGTACAAATATCTGTGCAGTACAGTGAAGCCTTCAGGCTCTTTCCTAGTTTTACTTCCAAACAACAGCAGTATTTTCTGGTTGCTTTGCGTGGATTCAACTCTGTGTGTCAGCATTCAAGTCAAGATCTGAGTAACTGCTTTCCTTCTGCTTTCTAAAACAAAGGAAAATCCCCTCTTTGTTGAGGCCACGTGAGTTGTTAGAGAATGTCAAATGCAAGAACTTTGCTGAAAGTTCATCCCACTCCAGCTGAGGCAAAACACCCGATGGTTGTTGTCACACATGTTGGGTCCCAGAAGTCAAAGCGTGCTCCGGCCCCCTTGGCTGGGAGCTGTGGGCAGGATCACGTCACTTCATAAGCACAAAACCCTAATCAGAGGAAACCTCAGAAGCAAAGAATGTCGGTGTTCTGTGTGACTCCAAACACACAGTAAAGGGGCCACAGGCATCTCCATAGCCTGTGATTTTCGGGGTTAGAGGAGTTCAGTTAAACCCCCAACTCAGTGGCCGACTGTTTCCAATTAGGTGAGGCACTTTTGGGACATAATCAATAGAAACGCCAAGTTGGCTTCACTGCCCGGTTACCTTGACCTGTGCTCTTTGAAAGTAATTAGCTGCCAGTGTTTGGACTTTTAAAGACAACAGTAGGACTACAAAAAGGACTGTGTGATGTAAACACACTTGTTTTGGCTTTAATTAGAGTAGGAGAAAAGTAGGAGTATAAGAAAAACAATGGAAAAGGTGCTTGATACAAAGGGTTCCTGGTGGAATTCCAAGGTCATGAGAGTTTTAACTGTTTCCCTCAGAGCCAGAGTCTGTAAATGAAGAACGAAGGGTGGTTCAGAATTCCTTCCTTCATCAACAGGCAAAAGCCTAACCCGAGTTAACAAGATGAAAAGCCGCTGCTTTCTCTTCAGCTTGGAAGCGGAGAACGATCACGGAATAATTATTTTGATTGCCAATTATCTGCACTGCCAGCCTGCTGTTCTGCTCTCTGAGGCACCTGCACAGCCCCTTCTGAACTCGGTTCTGCTGCCCAGCTGAAGGTCCAACAGCTTCCTCAGCACTCAGAGGCTCTCTGTGAATTGATGGAGCCTTCGTTTGGACAGTTGGAATTACTGTGGGAAAGTAGAAGGTGGAAATGTGGCCTTCTCAACACACATAAACTTCTCCTAAACACTCCAGTGCCTCGGTGTCTTTTTGCCTAAAATGGGAATTTCGTAACGCTTACGGTACTGTTGGGAAGTTTTAATATGTGGAAAACTTTTTCGAGTCACTGGTTGCAAATCACACAAAACCTGCAGAGTCCTGCTTGCTTAGATTAGTTATTATTTACAATACAGCTCTTGTAAATACAGCTATAACAATACAGTTATAATGTTATACAGTATTATAAAATAGTTATTAATTACAGATATTATACAGTTATAATATTATACAGTATTATACAATACAGTTATTAATTACAATACATCTATTATACAGTTATATTATACAGTATTATAAAATACAGTTATTAATTACATCTATTATACAGTTATAATATACAGTATTGTACAATGCAGTTATTAATTACAATACAGGTAGTATACAGTTATAATATTATACAGTATTATAACATACAGTTATTAACTACAGGTATTATACAGTTATATTATACAGTATTATACAATGCAGTTAATAATTACAATACAGCTATTATACAATTATAATATTATACTGTATTATAACATACAGTTATTAATTACAGATATTATACAGTTATACAGTATTATACAATAGAGTTATTAATTACAATACACCTATTATACAGTTATAATATACAATATTATACAATACAGCTATTAATTACCATACAGCTATTATACAGTATTGTACAATACAGTTATTATTTACAATACAATTATTATTTACAATACAGTTATTATTTACAACACAGAAAAAAAGCTGTTTTCTTTTTGCCGGGCTTGTCAGATCCACAGCATTATTAACTCTTAAATAAGAAGTAAACGTGGTCTGTACAATAACAGATGGAGTTCTTCTGCTGGCACAGTGGGACGATGTCAGATGTGGAAAGCAGCAGTGACACTATCACTGATTAATTAAAATCTCCGATTCAAAGCAAGGGTTTATATTTTAAGGGGCGTGCCGGCATGAGAAAGGCGCTGTCTCTCGGTGCTCAGCCCGAGCTCTGGAAGGCTGGAAAAGACGAGTCCTGCAGGGGATGAGGAATCCTGCAGGGGATGAGGAATTCCGCCCTGCCGGAGCTGATGGGATGAAGCCCGGGAAAGCCTGGGCTGTAATTAGGCGGGCAGTTCCTAGGTGTCACTGCAGCCCCAGCCGACAGAACCCGAGGAGCTCTCCTTGGGCAAAAAAACCCATGGAAAGGGCAACACGTCCAACAAAGGAACTGGAGAGTCCTCCAGCTCCAGAGCTGCCTTCTGGACACGGGAGCTGGAGCCTTGCTCCAGGGTGAAACAACTCCCTCGGCGTTTAGCTTCGTTCCCAGCCATTCAAATCCTGGGTTTATGGGGTGTTTTTCCCGTGACTGGCAACCTTTCTTGAGCAGCAGCGTCGCAGTCTCGTGGCTCATCATCAGCCCCTCGGCAAAGGGATCTGCGAGATAACAAATACCTGTCAGTCACTGGGGAAATGCCCATTTAAAATATGCATTCTCGTTTTTTCTGTTCACTAATGGGTCGGAATAGAACCTGGAAGGTGAAGGAAAAGCAGCTGGTTTGGCCAAAGAAGGCGAATTCACACTCTGGAGAATATTATCATGCTGAGGGTAATAAATGATTTATTAGAGAGAAAAGTTTCCTTACCCTTTTATTTCCATTTTATTTCAACCTTTGAGGGAAATACAAGCCCTTCTGCTGGCTGAGGGACAGGAGTCCCTGTTCTGTAACACAATTCAGCAGCGTTTCCATCAGGAATGGGGAGTTAATCTCTTTTTGGCCAATTGTCTACGCAACTTATCTAATTATGAAGTTTACTTTGGTTAAACACCCATTACAAAATCAGAGCCGGGACAAAGAAAATTATCTTTGTAATGGAAAATAGATAAAATATCCGGGCAATGGGTAGTTTAACTTGAAAGTCGAAGTGAAGGTTGTGGGCAGGAACTTTGGAGGCAGCAGATTTACAATTACAAGGCACAGAACAAATATAAACTGAGTTGTGCTCAGCCGTGGAAGTGAGTGATGCCTGACTCAGGTGATAGAAATGAGCATCAATAAGCAAATAAGTTCAAATAAATATCATAACTACCTTTCAAAATTTTTCTTTCCTTCTCATTAATTCATTTTAAACCCCCCCATTGTTCACAGAACATAGTCCAGGGTAGGTGATTAAGAACTTGGAAGCACTGTAGGGTTGAAGATATTTTATGTATCCCGACTAATGGTCACGTTCAGGAAAAACTGAGAGGCAAAAGGGGGTTTGAAGGGAGGGAGAAGGGGGCACAGACAGAAACTACTGAAGAACAAAGACTGTTTCAGGCCGCTGAAGACAGATTTTTTTGATCAGTAGTACCAGCACCTCTTTAAAATTCCCTTCTGGAATGTGAGGTAAAAGAAATTAAAATTACAATTGGGGATTTTATTCTTTTTTTTTTTTTTTTTAGTAGGAGTCCCAACATCCTTCTGAGCTCAGCGGGGGCAGACACCTAAAAATCCAATGGCTTAATGGGGTTCTAGATCTTGAACCCTGAGAGGAGAAACAACCCCAGAAAGTTTCCTCAGAGGATGAGGCTTCTCTTGCTGTTTGCTCAGCCCTGAACCTGGTGTGGAGAAGAGCTTGGGGCTCCTCCTGGGTGTTTGGTGGAGCTCTGCTCTCTGACACCATTTTCTAACCCACGGGATCCAAAACCACCTTGCAAGTGAAAGCAAAGCAATTTTTTTCCTTGCAGTCTGTGATTACATCTCAAAAACTAACCCGGCTCCTTGCCCTGGTTTGAGAATGTCAATGCCTTGCTCTGTTAAACTGGATGGGGATGGAGAATTTCCTGATCAGCTCAAAGGAAAGAAAACACAGTGACTTTGTTAAAACAGAATCAGACGAGAACAAAAGCCTTATTAGATGAATAAAGTCTTTAACAAGATGCCAGCCTTCTTCTTAGATCTTCCAGAAAAAGCTCATAAATGCTGGTAAAGGCAGTTTAACATCTTATTGAATCGAATAATCAGGGGAGGGCCAGGACACCAAACCCGTAACCAATCGAGTTTTACTGCAATAGACTTTTAAAGAATTAAAGGACTAAAGCCCAACAGCCAGAACTTGTACACTGTGGGGGGTTTCTTTTTTTCCTCTTCACTGCTCATTGGTTTTGTGGAGAACGCCAATTAAATATCTTTACTGTACACTTGATATCATGTAAATTTTCCTAATTTCTGAAACTTGCATTTCCTGCATTTTTTTCCTCCCCCCTGTTTTTGATGTTTGATGTGTTTCTTTTATATCCGTGTCCCTCTTGCCAACTCATGAGATGGTGCATATTTAATGAGAGCAATTAAACAAGAATTTTGTAGAAATGAGTTCAGAGCTCCAAAGCTGACTTTCATTTTCCTCTGCTTTAGGCTGTCTTGAGCACTTGGAGAAAGGCAACCAGGATTAATAAAGCTTTCCCATTTTAACACTGATTAGACACACGATTTAATAGAGCTGGAAAAAGCAAAGAGAGTGCTTTGTAAAAAGAATGAAAGCATGGAAATGCTTAAAAAAAACTGGACAAGTGAGGAAATACTTAAGATACAGCACAGCTTTGGATTACTCTTAATAGCAAAATGACTTGTAAACTGGTTTGCCATTAAATTTTACTCATCTATTACTTTATATTTAAAAGACTTGTTTCATTTAAGCAGCTGGTGTTAAGACAAATCTAAGGTTGTAATTTACTTCAGGACCTTTTTTTTAAAGCTTCTTGCTTCTAAAATAAAATTTATACGTAGGGGGAAATGACCAGAACCTCGGAGATTTATATGGATTTAATAATGATTTTGTGCTAACAACACTTGAACTTTCAGGAGGATAATTGAACTCAGGAGCACAACTGAGTTCAAACCTGGGGGTACAACTGAACTTAGAGTAAGGGGGTATGAGATCCATGGCAGAGTGGGGCACCTGCTCTTGGGATTTGTCATTTCCAAGCCCAATCCAAGCTGAGACTGAAGGAGGAGAGATGCACAAAGGTGACATTTCTGTGTGGTCCTCTCAGCTCAGGGTCCTTTCCCTCTCCCTCACCTGGAGCACGAGGGAGCCTCTGTGACCCCTCTGGGCTCGGGCTGCTGTGAGGGGGTGGACAGGGTTCTTTTCAAAGCCCAGAGGTCTCCTGTAGCCAGAGGCTCCTGCATTTCACTCCCCGTTCCCCATCCAAGCCGCGGGAACAGGGACCTGCGTGGGTGGAAGGTTAAACGACGCAAAGAGCAGCAGAGCACCGAGGGTAAACTTTTACAAACACAGGATCAAAGCCTCCTTATTGCCCCTGCAGCTCCACCTCTGAGCAGCTCCACCTGCGGGGCCGCTGCTCCTTTATTTCTCCTCCTGGGATCTGTTTGCATGCAGTGGACTGACTCATCCATCCGGAGGCACAATTCCTGCAAAACCGAATGTACACGGTGCTGTATCAAAGGATCTGAATGACCAGCTAATGAATGATTGTGAAGAGCGGCACCGACTCCCCCGTGGCTCCGTGTTTTAATTCCCCATTCCCTCTGAAGTGTTTGTTTGGAAGTGCTTTCTCTTTCCTGCTGCCTGAGGAGAGTTTTCCACCCAGGCCATCTGGAACCTCTGGCTGCAGCCTTGTGTTGTTTGACATTAAAGCTGTCACTTCAATCCCTGATTTTATTTTTTTATTTTTTTTTTTAGGAAAATGATGGCAAATCAAAATTTCCAGCGTTTTGGTGCCGTTCCTCCTGCTTGCAGTAAATGTTCCACATGGATGAGCTGGACTTTTATTAACAGGAGAGGGAGTTGGGCTAATTTAGAGCATATTTGACCAGGTATTGTTGGGTTGTTTACAGATAATTGAGGTTGCTCATTCTGGCTGTGATTCTGTCCTACCCAGGAAAGCAGATTCCACACCTAATCATCTCACCCCTTCCTTGGTATCTCACACCCTAACCCAACTTTTCCAAAGGAATTTATGAATTACCTACTTATGCCATTAAAAAAGACAAGAGGCTCTGTAATGAGGCTCCTGTGACCAGTTTAAGTCACTTTTTGCAAGGTGAGATGAGCCACATCTAGAGCAGAATATTTCTGTATCTCAGACTTGCCTTTTTCTCTCCACAGACCTTAAAAAAATCGTGGCCAGCTGATGTTGGCTTTGTACTGGGCATGTCTCAAACAAGCAGAGATTAATCCCCCTTCTCTTGCCTGATTTTTGGAAGTGCTGAATTAATCACTGACTTCAGCTGGCACTGGAGCTGCACTCACCCTTCTGAATGGCAGATGGAAAGGTTTTTAAATTATTTATTACAATGGACAATCAAAATGAGAGTTAAAGTTGTGGAACTGCCAGGTCCTGAGGCACCACAGGTGGTTCATGTGCTACATCTGAAAGGATTACTTTACTTTTTGTTTTCTCATCTGGACTGGTGGCTTCTCAGGAGAAAACTGAGAGGTTCTTTGGGGGTTTTTTGAGTTGTTTTGTCTTGTTTTTAATGATGTCCAGCCATAATGAAGCCAGAAATACCCACTAATTATAAGGGTACACATAAAACAACTACAAAAGAAAAGGAATTATCACCATGTCAGTATTATTTTAAAACGGATATTTCAAAATGGCAAGACTAGAAAGGAATCATGAGAGTCCAGCATCTCATAGCCTGGGTTCTAATTAAAATCCCTTCCAACCTCGAGACAGTCAGGACTGGAAATCACCATCCCTGCAGTTTCTGGATGACTGATGAAAGACTCCAGACAAACCACAAGCAGCCACTGGCTCAGCTGATGGGACCTTTTTTTAGAGCAGCTCAACTGCAGCCCCAATTCTGCAGCAGAAAGGACGGTCTTCTGAATTTAAAAACATCCAAAATGTCATTCCAGAGAGCCTGGCAAGGTACAGAACACGGCCCCAGTTCCGTGAGGAGCTGGCCTGCCAATTAACTGGAAAGTTTCGTCTGCAGCTTTGCAGTTTGTAACAAGGCAAGGCAAGACAAGGGAAATGGGGTTTAATTTGACATGTCCAGAGTGCTGACCCTCTGGCTTGGTCACATCTGACAGCACCACAGATGGATTCTGACTCTCCCTGCCTGCACGCCTGAAATGAGTGGGATAATGAAGGATCTCTCAAGATGATGGAAATTGTGCTCACCAAGCCAAGGAAAGCCTTCCACGAGGGTTGGGATCCTCACCATAAGGAGGAGGGCTGGCAAAAAGCCTCGTCAAACCCCTCATTTTCACCCTTAGTTTAATTAAGATTCCCTAATTCATCACTGCCAAAACTCCTGAAAGGAGTGGGTGACTTGTTAGCAGTGACCAGGGAAGCTGGAAGGGATTCTGTCTGTCCTCATTTCAATTATCACAGTCAAAAAAGTCCTTGTGGGTCTCACTCCTCAGTCATTCCAGGTGCATTTTCCAGGCATACAATCCCAAAAGTCACCTGGGCTCTCTCCTAAAAAAAAAAACTTTCAATGCTATGACTGGTGAGCAGTGTGAGCACAGGTGACTTTGGTGAAGCTGCCACTGGGAAGGTAATTTAAATAACTGAGAAGACAACAGGGCCATGAAGTGCCTGGCACTGGGATGTGGAGAAGGGGGTGAGGATCAGGTGTGATTTCAGGTACACCTGTAAGGAAGCTGCACAACACAAGTTCACTGGCTGGTTTCTGAAGAGGAGGGTCTGCTTGGGAACGCTTTGCTGGTTCTGTGTGGGTTGAAGAGCTTGACAGCAAAAGAGGAACAGTGAATTGCTGTAACTCGGCTGGAAATTCTGTATTTCTGCTTCTTTTTTAACCTTTTTTTTCTGATAATCAGCCTGCAGCTCCGTCTCAGAGTTCACCAAATATTCATTTTTAAAGGTGATGCAGTCCATGTTAAAGACCTGAACCTGTTAGTTGGTGCTGTGCCTGTATGGAAACCCTAAATCTGTGTTTTCCCCCTTGAGCTGAATTACAGGAGGATGCCAGAACTAACTGCAGCCTTAGAGAAAGCTGCAGCAGTGACCACCTGTCTCGTGGCTGCACAGAGATTTATCCCTGCATTTCATTGACATTTCTCACGTTAAATGACTAAAAAGCAGCTGCCCCATGGTTACACACTGAGCAGGAGGAGGGCAGAGCTGCCTGAGTGGCCTCTGGCATGGCTGGAAAAGCACAACCACCATGAACCAGTGCTGGTGAGGGGCACGAGTGACACTTATTTATGGGCTCCTGTGGGTGCTCCTGTCACAGCTCAGCACACAGGACAGGATTTTACATTCTGTGTGCAGCACTGGAGTGGGATTGGAGCCTCAACAAAGAGGCTGAGACAGAGGGGGACCAGAATAACCTCATGTGGCTGTTCCTGCCTGAATGTCTGATTTACTGAAAGTCTGATTTACTGAATGTCTGATTTACTGAATGCAATTCACTCATCAACTCCCAATTACTTTCACAATTAATGTTCTGTGTGATGCTACAAGACTCACAACTGCTGGTCCATTGGGAGGGTTCAGCACCCTCGGGAGGGAGGGACGGAGGATGTTGAGGGTGTTCTCTTAAATTTTGAGTCCTGGCCCCCAAAAATGCAAAGTTACCAGTTCTACTGAGATGATACCCTTACAAAAAGGAAAGAAGGAAGGTTTTGAACACAGGTAACTGAAAGATTAACGTTTAGTTTGGTCTTGGGTATAAAACAGAGCAATGGGATGTAACAAAGCCTGTCCAGAATGGAACTTGGCAAGTCCCAGCAGAGAAATGTGTCTGTCCCAGTGAATATTAGTGGAGATCAGGAAGAAAGCAAGTGTCAAATACTGATTAAACAGGAGCAGGGGCAACTACCAAGCAGCACTTAACAGGAATAAAGAGATGGTGCAATTAAAACCACAGCTGTAAAATGCAGAACTGTGTGTGTGAGGTTTTTGGAAGGAGGTGGCTGCTTCCTTTTTTTTTTTTTAATCTGGATCAACTGCAGCGTAGATAATAATCACTAGTATGAAAAACAAGGAGTGGATTTCCTGCATTCCTAGATGGAAGGTCTCGAGGGAAAATCCTGGGGAGCTGTGGGGAACCAGGTGCAGAACAGAATGGTGTGAAGATTTCCTAAAACAGATCATGAAAGAGGGATGAGCTGCCTCTAAAAGTGTCAGTTCTCAGGGAGATGCAGCAAAAGATCTTGACCACCTGTGGGTACTGAAGATTTCATGGCACTGGCAACTGTCACAAAATAAAAGGCAGCATCCTGGCTCTGTTCCATCGGGGAAAATTGATTTTGCCTCCCCAAATTTCCACTCCATGGGTCTAATTGAGCACTTTTTTTAAAAATAGTGAATCCAATCAACCCTCGGGACAAAACATTTATTTCGCCTCGCTCTTGACAAACAAGTGTTTTGTTTGCATTTGCCTCTGTAATTAAAGTGCCAGCTGCCAATAATGAAACTATAGAAATTAATAATTATTTCCCCCCCTGTAAATGCACTGTACAATATTGCTGGCGTGGAAAAGTAGCCCTCATTCCAAGATGGAGAGGGCTCCATCCCACTGATTAGAGACAGAAAATACGTGTATAAAGTGCATTTGTGTGCGTGGGGAGAGGGACAATGGCTGAGGGGAGGGATTTTTGTACATGTGCTCCTCCAGAATGCACACACTGGATGCTGAACGTAAATCCAAGCTGGATAAAAGCTGCCTTAAGGCTACTAATGGTGTTTCTGGGAATTACCATAATCCTTTTAAAAACTGTAAGTAGGAAGAGGCAGGGCCAGGCAGCCTCTGAATAGAAGCAGCATCACCCTTAGCCTTGAATTTATCCCACTTTGACCAAAACACCTTTTATTTTTGCTCAGCTGGTTTGGGGGGTGCTGGTGTGTCCCCTCTGATAGGAGAGGTTGGAACTGGGTTGGTGTATCCTTTGTGCTGTAATTCTATGTTTAAATGTCTTTATAAAATATTCTCCTCCAACTGTTCTTTGTTGTTGCCTCTTTCTCCCCCCTTTCCCCCTAAATTCCCCTGTTCCCCTTGTGCCTCTCAAGCCCTGATGATGTTCTTCCTCCAGCCTTTCAATGAGTCACTGCCAATCTGAGCCTAAGTAAGAGGCTTTCTGTTCCTGTGTATTTTACAGCATAGTGGCAAATCAATCATCTAGAAAATAGTTTGCTGGCTCTGTCAGGGCACCCTGGGAAATAATTTACTTTTTTTTCTGTGAGTAAGCAAGGCCTGAAGGCATCAGATGGAGAATGTGCACTGTTTACTGCAAATAATTCGAGAAAGACACTTCTACCAGATTGTGCATCTTCTCCTGGTTGATAGGAAGGACTCTGGCACATTGAATTATTTATTTAGATGAGCAGAAATGCCGAAAAGGGCACCTAGCCATATGTTTTAGAAGCTTCTGGCATCACTGGGAAGGCATCACAAATAATACCCCAAAAGTACAGCAGCGTGGTATAAAACACCTCAAGAAAGAAACACAACTTAGTCTTAATTACTCTAAATACTCCAGTAATTATTCATCTCTGTGCTTCATCCTGGTTCTAAAATGCCTGTGGGGAGGGAAGGAGCTTTGCAGCTTCTCCTGGTGTGGAAATGTGCGAGCAGGATGCTCTGGATTCTAAAACTGGACTTGAATTCGGGCGTCAGTTTTAATTCCAAGCTTCAAAACCCGAACTGTGGGCACGTGGGTCACCTGCAAACCCTGTTACTTGGCTGCTTGTGCCAGGAAGAGTGTGCAGAAGTGGGCACTCAAACCCCTACCAAGCACTCCAAGGGAAGCCAAGGGGTTTGCATGGTTCTGGAGAAGCCAACTTCTATTGCAACTTGCTCAAATACCTTGGTTTAGGACTTATTTACCTACAGCTTGCAGAGCAGGGTCCTGCCCATGGCTCGAACTGCCCCTTGGGTCATGGAGTCTTGGCAATGAAAGAACAGAATTTGTGCATTAAAATGCAAGAATAACGTGTTGAACTCTTTGTAAGGAGGCTTTTTTTTGGTTGTTGAGCGTGTCCATCTCTTCCTTAACACCATCATCACCTTGTAGTGAAATCAATACATCTGGCTTTGGAAGGATTAATCTCTCAGAAAACAGGGGATTTGCAGCTATAATTTAAAAAGGAGGCTCTTGGTCTCAATACTTTGGCTCCTCATTCCCATATTTCTTTCTTTTTTTTTTTAAAAAAGAACATCAAATTTTAAATTAAAAACCCCACCCTAATGGGAAGATGTTCTGTTCTGCTGGTGCTCAGCCTGCTCAGTTCTGCTGTGAAGGACAAACAGTGAAATCCTTGGCTGCTCTCCCTTCATCTGCCCAACAAACAGGAGTTTTTCCCCCATTGCCACACTTAATTACAGGTTTTCTCCATGCAAAGCCCCCAGACCTTGGGCAGTTCCGTGAAATGCTCTGGGATTACACGAAGAATAAAACCTGCAGGAGTGAGGATATCTCTTCCTGGCAGTTTAGCAGGTTCCAGTCGACGCTGACATTTCCCTGCACGTGGAAATATTGCAAGGCAGCAAGATCAAAATAGGATTATGGGCTTTTATCCCAAGACAGGCAGTTTCTTCCCCGTGCCTGTGGTGATTTTTTTTTTTTGCAATTCACGTTCACTTTGTCCACACCAAGGCTCAGCTCGTGCTTGGGAAGTTCTGGAGTCTTCTCAGCTCCTGTAGGAAGGCAAAAAAAATCAAGTCTTTGGCCTTAAACTTCATCAGACCTGTTGTAAAACTGGAAGGAGGAAATGTTTCATTTTAAAGCTGGCTTCTTTTTATTGGAGTTCTCCTGCATCATCTGAAACCACAGCATTTTTTACACCAAAGCAGTAGGGATAAGGCATTTTTTAATGCTAAACTCATGTAATAGCAGGGATAATTGGAATAGGGATAGTTGGAATAGTCCTCTCTTAAATTCAGAGTGATATATGGCTGCGCTGGATTTTTTGTTTGCTTTCAAATGACAAAATCTGTAGCTTTTATGGAATAAAACTGGAGGGACCATGAGCCACAGTGATGTAAAATGCTATAATGACTCCATCCATAAACCCCTGTCTGAGGCCTTGTCAGTCCCAAGGAAGCCAAGGAATTGCCTGGAATTGTTTACTCACATCTCCCCCTTGGTGTTTTTAAGACAACGACGAATTTCCTTTCAGTGCCACCAAATAAATGGATAAGCTCTTACCCTACAAATTGATTCTCTTCTTCTAAGGGAAGACGTGGAACAAAAGCTTCCAAAGAGGCAAAAGCCCAGTTTTCCACGTGCATGGAAAAGAAAAAACCACCCAAACTAAGGCAAACCACCGAAAAACTCCGAGAGCCTCCCCACACACTTCGGGACCAAGGAACCAAAGTTCTGTTGATAAAATTGCCACCTCCTCACACCTGGGCCAAGGTTCCACTGAGTTCTTTCACTGCTTGATGTCCCATCACCTCCTTCTGTCCTGGCTCCCAAACTGCTGCAGGAATTCTGGCCGGATGAGATCCCTGAGGGGAAACCGAGACGATTCCGCGAGGACGGGATTTGGGGAAGGTTTGGGAAATGTGAATCACTTCCCCGAGCTGGGGGCAGGCCAGGAATTTAAATGAACAAGGCCTGGCAGGGCCCCAAGTACACAGGATTTCACTGATAAATTATCTGCCTTTAAAGACTGGGGGAACAAAACTGGCATCAGCTGCTCTCTGCCTGGGTACAGGACTGGCATTTTACACAGCCTACACTGGGTTGGGGTGTGTATATCACAGACCTACTTATATCCTCTCTGGGGGTTCATATTCATGTTATTATCTGATGGTGGGTTGGTTTAATTTGTATTTTTAAGTGCTCGCTTGCAAGGAGTAAGTTGAAAATTATACAACTCACTCAGGAGCCTCAGAAGCCACAGTGCACCAAAGTGTTTAACAACCACTGCAGAATGGGTCTGGAAATAAATAAAACCCCCCAAACCAAGTCTTGTTGTGATTACCTTCAATCTCTTGATAAAGGAAAGGGCCATATTGTGAAAATGCACTTAAAACCCGAGCTTACAGTGGTATAACATCACTGATAATCTTCATTTAGAATGAACTAGAATTGGCACAGCAAGAGCAGTGCTTAAGGGAAAAAAAAAAGGGGGAAAAAGCATGCTGGCATAAGTGAGGGTGAAATCAAAGAATAATCAGAATAATCAGCACGACTGTTCTTTAGCTCTAGGGTTTCACCTTCCTGAATGCTAAAATTCATCCTGCTCATATTTCTCCTCCCCTCCCCGTTTGGATTCTTGCAAGAGTTTCATCTCCTTTTATGTCTGGGTTGGTTTTGATCACTGAGTCATTTCTCTTACCTGTTAGTCCTACCTGTGCAGTTCATGTTCCCTGCAAAATTCGACGTTCACCTACTAATTGCTGTGGATTAGCTCGTTAAATCTTTTAGCTCTTAACAGCAAAGATCTTGTTTTAATCCCAACCAAACACTAGAAAATTATGTCTTTTCCAACCTGTGATATTTGCACGGGCAGGTACTGATGGGACAAGGGGGGGATGGCTTCCCATTGACAGAGGATGGGGTTAGATGGGATATTGGGAAGGAATTGTTCCCTGGGAGGGTGGGGAGGCCCTGGCACAGGTTGGGCAGAGAAGTTGTGGCTGCCCCTGGATCCCTGGAAGTGTCCAAGGCCAGGTTGGACGGGGCTTGGAGCAACCTGGGCTGGATGAAGGTGTCCCTGCCCATGGAAAGGGATTGGAACTGGATGATCTTTAAGGTCCCTTCCAACTCAAACCATCCTGTGACTCTGTGCAGTAACAGGAGGCCCCTTTACCTGCAGCCCTTTGAGTTTCTCTCCAGTCTGCCCTTGGGTTTTCTCCTGTGTTCTGGCATGTGTCTCCCTAAATCTCTTGGCCAGAACAGATACCATCACTAACTCCACCTCATGTCATCAGGAACTGAGGAGACTCAAGAGAAAGGAGCCTTCCCGTTGCCACAGCAGGAAAGATGAACATCCAGAAACCTCCAGATGTTCCTTCCCTCTGAACTGTCACCTCCAGGCAACGTGACACCCCCAGCCCTGACTTCCCTTACGTTCTGAAGACAAAAGTTTCCATCTGAAACTTCTCTTCAGCTGCCTGCCCCGTCCCCGGGGACTGCTGACAAACACTGAAATGCAGACAGTTGGTTTATTTGCAGCAAAGCTGGGAGCAGAGATGTTTTTCCTGGTACAATCTCGGGATCTAATTGCTGAAGCAGTTTCTTGAGACAGAGGGAGCAGCTTGTTGATTACAGAGAGCAGCAGGGAAACCCATTGCTCCTCCATTCTGCCTCTGCTTGAAAGCCACAGAAATGACTGCATTTAGATCAGAGACAGAAAATAGGACAAGCAAACCATTAAAAATAACTTTGACAAAGCTGTGTCTCTTCACATGAACTTCTGATTATGTCTGGAATATATAAAGAAGCTGAGCTTAAAGGCCTCGGTGCTGGTTTAATGGGATCTATCCCAAAGGGAAGCCTTGTGAGGGGATGAAAGGGCAAGTCCTGTGACTCTGCTGTCAGCCATGGGTAGCAGTGCCCAGGAACACACTGGTGGGTTGTGGTGGACTCTGTCATGCTGAGCAATCTATTGTTTTGCCTCCAACTCTGCAACAATAAACCCCACAAGCCTCCCTCTGCCCAAGAAAGCTGGTTAAAGCCTCCGTGGTGTTTATTAATGTTCAGGGAGGAAGCAGCTGAGTGTGTGACTTGTAGAAGTAGCAGGATGCAGTCACCATCTGCCTCTTGAGGGGTTTGCAGTGTCTCTTGTAGAACCAGCTGAAAGCCACCTGTGAGTGAGGAAGGTGTAGAGAGAAGGACTGCTAACTTTCCTCTGTGCTTCCAGTTGCATAAAAAAACTTGAAACAGGAAAAACTGTAGCCCTTTCTTTAACAGACAAGTCAGATACCAAAGCAAGCTATGATGAAAATAGAACCTGGAAACGTGCACAGTTTGTCACTTTGCTGTAGCACAGTTTCTTACCCCTAATGATCCAGCCACCAAGCAGCTTTGGGATAGATGAATGACTTGGCCTGTCTTCACACTCAGGATGATCTGCATCTTCCTGACAGTTCCCATCTGGAGGGTGTGATTTGTCACTGTCCTTAGGCTCTTCTGCTGTAGTTCTACGTCAGTGACCATCACTCTGTGCTCTCTTAAAGCCAAGGGGAAGATTAACCCTCTCTTGATGATGGTTTTTTGTCATTTCCACCTTCTTCCAAGTCTCTCACCTCGTGCTAAATGTATCCCACTGAATTTGTTGCTGTGTCACAGAACAGTGGGAACCTGGCTAATGCTCAGGGGAGGACTTTCCTTAAACTGGTTGGTGTGGCCACTGTCTTCCATGGTTAAACACTGAATGGAACAAAAGCTTTTCCCTCTGGACCTAAAAGGTGCAGAAGGGATGAACCACTCAATTTGTTTGCTGTAAAGGAGCCGATAGTTCCCTGGGAGATCCATGTGGATCAATGGGATTGAAAGGTGCCTGAGCCCGGCCTGGAATAATTCCTATGTTGTTTTTTTGTCCCAAGGCCTCTGTGATCTGGACTGAGATGAGAGCACTGCGTTCAAACTCCTTCTCCTTTGAGATCTCTTCCTGTCCTCGAATGCAGCTTCACTTGATTTTCTGGCACGACCCTTGCTGGACGCCAAGGTCTGCGTGCAAAATTAAGGGGGAAAAAAACCTACCAACAACCTGTCAAAATCCTGTTTGACTTTTGTATTGAGTGTTTAGCACAGGTTTGGAGTGGCTTAAGAGTATTAGCCTGGTATCGATGTAATGGCACAGCCAGTTATTGGCAATTCTAATTCCAGGAGGTTTCTTGTTAACAATATGAATTTATTCATGAGCGTCTCTGGCGCAGAGACAGCAAATCAATCCAGCTCGTCTGGTAGGATGTGTGTAAGGACATGTGAGGAACACTAATAGATATTACTAACTGCTGCAGAGGCACCTAGAAAGCCAATTAATATTTCCCTCCTTCCTGGAATGAGTTCTGACCCACCTGGCCCCTGCTTTGGTGAATTTGTAGCTCCAGGAGGACCCACCTCTGTGCAACCAAGAGCTGCTGCTTTGCCAGCTTGTCTGAGGGGGGTTTCATTATGTAGAGCAAGAAAAGGCATTTTCAGTTTTAAAGGATTTTTATCTCACTTGCTTATTACCCAGTAATGTGAACTCGGAGGGAGCACTTTGATCTGCCCCAGTTTGGATGTGGAGCTGAGCTGATTTTTTAATACAGACTCTGGGGGAGGTCTGAGGCTTGTTCTAATCCTCCAGGGCACCCTGCAACAAGCTCGCTGCGTGTTAACATTTATACACAAACCATATGTTCTGGAAACACACACACACAAAAAAAAAAAAAAAAAAAGGAGAAGTTTTAGAGATTCTTGTTATTGTGCTACAAAAAATGTCTCATAAAACATTAGGAAACGTGATAAATCTCGGGAGATGACTGCACAAATTATTGGCTTTCTGCTGAAAGACAGTGGGTTTAGATGGGATTTTGGGAAGAAATTTTTCCCTGTGAGGGTGGGGAGGCATTAAAATGGATTTCCCAGAGAAGCTGTGGCTGCCCTTGGATCCCTGGAAGTGTCCCAGGCCAGGTTGGACGGGGCTTGGAGCAACCTGGGATAGAGAAAGGTGTCCCTGCTCGTGTCAAGGTGTGGAACTGGATGAGCTTTAAGGTCCCTTCCAACCCAAACCATTCTGGGACTCCATGAAATTCTGTCTTGTTTAGTGCAGAATACAAATTGCCTGGGTGGAACCAGCCTGTTCATGTTCCAGGACAGATCCCTGACTGCTCAACAAGTGAGAGGCAGCCCCTTCTTGTGCCTTCTTCTGGAACTGCCTCATGCACTACAACCTTTAATCCACAGGGAATAACCCACTGTACAGGTAGAGAAACCAATCCCTCTCCCAGCCTGATTTATTTTTGGGCAGATCACTCAGCTCAAACCCCCCAGGTAGAGGCCGTTGCCGTTCCTGCAGTGTGGAATTGCAGCCAGTGGGATTCTCCCAGCCCTGCTCCATCCCTTGGCTGCTCAGTGTGTGTTTGCCTTTCATCCCAAGGAGATATTTGGACTCCAGTTCTGCTCATTCACACAGCAGACCTTTAAATTGCCTGGGGCTGCTTTATCATGTTTCTTCTTGCTCCATGGGTGCACTTGAACGTATTTATTTCCAATTTCCCATTGTGATACAGTTTTTAAAATGCCTGCTCTCTCCATGGTTACTGTCCCATGTTTTACTGGGGGTATGTCCTCTCTACTGGGTCAAGTAAACTGCTTTTACTGTGAGAAACCTCATAGAAACTTAAGAATTCACTAAGACATGGTGCAGAAGGCAACATTTCCTGTTACATTTAGTTTTTCTTGTACTTCTTTTGGTCTAATATACACTAAAATATGATCTAGATGATAAATATTTTACTTCTAACTCCAAGGCATCATAAAAAAATAATAGTGTAAGAGTAAACTGGGGCTGCAGCAATCTCATTGGCCTGGAGAAGTTTGAGGTTTGCTTTCTCTTCTTCAAAACACGATGTTCACTCTCTAGATGGCAATTTGAGAGTTCCTGAAGTCAATGAAAGTGGTAATTCCAAGGTGGTGACAGCAAAGGAAGAAAAATAGCTGTGTTATTTCTCACAGTTGCCTCATTGCCCGCGGCCCCAGCAGGAGCAGAGCTGTCCCAGCCTCAAACACGTTTGGAATGGAAAATAAAACCAGCACTTGGGACCCTCATGTGGAAGATAAGAGGGCTGGATTCGGCTTTGTCTGCTCCAACTCATCCTACCTAAATCAGTTCTGTGCCTGGGCTGCTCATTCCCATGCAAATGAGCCCCCGGGTGCCCTAAAGACAAAGTCATTGGGAAGGTGGAGGAGAGTGAGGAACAGCTTGTGAGGGGCAGGGAGGAGTGGGAAATACTCAGGGAGAGGAAGAAAAGACGAAGGCAGAATATATATTAGGAATGTGATGGATAAATCCTCAGTCTATCCCTGGAAGTGTCCAAGGCCAGGTTGGACAAGGCTTGGAGCAACCTGGGCTGGTGGAAGGTGTCCCTGCCCATGGCAGGGGGTGGCACTGGGTGATCTTTAAGGTCTCTTCCAACCCAAACCATCCCGTGATTCCATGATGATGCAGCAGGAAAAGAACAGGGAGGTCACAGGGAATGGACCTCTAAGATAATCTTTCCTTTGAACTACTTCTTGCTGATAAATTAAAGGCAAAGTGACATTTTTCCCGTCGGACAAACGCGGTTCCATCCAGCCCAGTCCACAGTAATATTGAGTTTTGCTTTATTTTTATGCTGCTCTCTATTTGTTCCCTGGTCTGGAAGGACAGGGAAAGACAACTGATCCTCTCTACAAAGGACTGTGGGACTGAGGAGAGGAGTCCTGGGCTCGGGAGACTCCGGGTTGATGTCAGGGAAGCTTTGAATGGAAACAAGATTTTTGTCCTTACACGGTTACAAGATCAGGGCACTGGTTAATTTTGACTGTACTTTTTCCCCAAATACCTGAGGCCTATTTTCTGTTCTAAATTAAGTCAAAGACATGAAATAACGCTGATGTAAGTGGGATTACCTCAGACCTACACCAATGCACCCTTAAAGGGGTTTTAACCTTAATTTAAAAATAATTATTTCTGCTGAATGGCGCTGGGTTTGAGTTGGTGGAATGCAAACATCCAGTAAAGGAGAGTTAGAAAAGGACCTTTTCCCTTTCCTCTCTGAAACTTTAAAAGTCCAACACCTGAGTCTTGACTGTTCAGTGACATTCCTGATGTGTGGAGAGCCCCAGTTTAATTACACACGTCAAACCCAACCTCAGAGCAGTTTTGTGTTTGTGCAGCTATTCCCACAGTGATATAAACCTGCAGAGATGGTCATTCCTGCAAACCCCTGTTTGTATGAGCCTGGTTTTTATCCCCAGAGATGTGACTGTGCTCCCACAGTCTCCCTCAAGGAGAGAGGAACCATCCATCTGCTCTGAGAGTTAGTGCCCCAGCTCTGCTCTGTAAATATTTGAAGCTTAAAAATGCTTTTAAAAAATGAAATATCCCTTTAAAAAGCAGCTTCCTGGCACTCAGGCTGCCTGACTTCACCGAAACAATCAACTGATTAGCTAATCCTGGCAAACTTCACATTGTTTGCTGAGAATCTGCTCGAGCACACTGTTAGGTCAGGACTTGTTTAACGGCTGTTATGTAAATTAGGGGGGATTTATTTGTTGCTTTGATAAAATTAACGATGATAAAGGACCCGCCCCCCCTTTTTTTTTAAAAAAAATATATTTTAAACACAAATAATTTGTTTTAAATTGCCCTTCTTATCTCAACCAACTGCGAAGTTGCCTGAAATATGGACTCAGTGCTGTTGTCACTCAAAGCCTGGAGAACTTTGCTGGGTTTTATCTCTGCCCTTTGATCCCATGGCTCACAATTAACTGAGAGCCATTTCTGCCTATCCCAGGATTCCTTATTCCCAAAGCAATTTTGGGTGTCCTGGATCACACCACTAAACCATTTCACTCGATTTACTGAGACAAAGCTCACGGTTAAAGGTGTAATTCCAATTTAAATCTTCCATTCTGTGGCAGGTCAAAAATGACCTAAAAATGCAAGTGGGATCTCTATTTGGGAACTTTATTTTTGCTATTAAACTAATTTGTTTGATTTAATCTTCCTTTCTTCATATACAAAGCATCCATCCAGTTTGCTATTTCTAATAATGGGACACATTACTTGCTTTCATGTAGCCAGTGCTCACCTGAGGTGACTTTATTTGGGTCAAGAACACTTTTCTTGACTTTTGTTTTAAAGCTTGTGTTGTATTTTAACTTCTGCTTCACTGATAAATTGTCTATAATAGGAAGTGGAAGACCTGGTCTGTTCCCAGAAGATTTGAGGACAGATCCATGCTCACTTCCAGAACTCTCATTTGTGAGGGTCTAGAACAGAAAGAGATGATGGAACATCTCCAAATCTGAGGGCAGAAAAAGAATAGAAAGGGAAAAACCTGGGAAAATAAAGCAGTACAAGAACGAATCTTGTAAACAGCAGAAAGAAAACACATGCACATCCCTAAACAGAAATCCCCTTTTTCTTTCTCTTCTCTTCTCTTCTCTTCTCTTCTCTTCTCTTCTCTTCTCTTCTCTTCTCTTCTCTTCTCTTCTCTT